>NC_143584.1:59008668-59317668 GCF_048544385.1 Mastigoproctus giganteus
TATAGCACACATAATCGAAGTCTTTCCTCGTATGGCCATCCTTCTGCCGATCTCACCATTCGAGATGCCTGTCTTTAGAGCCTTTCAAGGAGCTCGATGTCTTTTCAGATGAGGTATCCATACTTGAACACAGTATTCCAAATGTGATCTTACAATTTCCTTATACAGTGGGATTATAATCTCTCTATCTCTACAAGATAGTGTTCGATAAATCATCGATAGGACACCATAGACTTTTCCAGCTACCTGTTTACACTATTCAGAAAACTTCATAACTGCTGGTATTGTAAATCCCAGATCACTACCCTCTTACACTATTTTTCAGTCAACCCCACCAAGTGTATATCTTGGTGGGGTTGACCGGTCATCTACCCTACTAACATCTATCCATCTATTTATTTGTGGGCTGCTATTCTCCAAGTGCAGGACCTTGAAGATTGGCAATGCCAATCTTCAAGGTCCTTCAATGCCAATCTCCATGTAATCCTGGAGATTGGCATTTAAGGAATTGAAAGCAGAAATTTGAGAAGTTGAAGCTGATTGAGTAGGGCAAGGTTTCTCAAACTGTAAAGTAGAATGCAATGTGCTATTAGCATTAGCATGAAAACACCGCTGACACTTCTCTGACCGGGATAGATGTGCGGAAATTTGCCTTTAGCCAGCGGGTAGTTGGTTGGTGGAACAGACTTCCATCCCTCGTTGTGGAAGTTGATAGCCTAAATAAATTTAAGGCTCAGCTGGACAGGCATTTCGAACGAACGGAGGGGTGAAATGGGGGTGCTTTTTTCTTTTTTTTTTTTTTGGCTGATGCTGAAGCTTATGAGCTTGCTTTCTTGCATCATATGCCTCTACTAATGCTAATCTCTGAAGTCTGTTCAAGTCACCTTGAAGAAGCAACTAAGTACAACCCAAGAAGTCACCTTGAAGAAGCAACTAAGTACAACCCAAGCACGTTACTAAGTACTATAGGTTCTATAGTACTTAGTAACGTGCTTGGGTTGGAGGTAGAGAAGATGAAAGAAGACATCTGTTGACATTAAACTTGAACTTCTGTAGACTGAAATTTTCAGGAAATAAGTATGAAGGAAGGTTCTTCCAGAAAACGGCAGATGAATGAATAAACAAGGAAGATGAAAATTTGGTTCTGTGAGTTTGAAGTTGGACAGTAAATATATGTTCACTGGTGGTGGCACATGTTCAGACTGTTTTGAAAGAGAGAGCAGGAATTATAGAAGCCAATTCAGAAGAACAGTGCCCACGGAAGTATCTGTAGAAAAGGCATGCAGCAGAAACAGTACGTCTATGAGATAGCAAGTGAAGAGACTCTGTTAGAGATGAGTCATTAATTAACTTAACTGCCCTCTTCTGAATGGAATCTAGAAGCCTCAGAGAGGTTTTGGGAGCACTGCCCCTGATGTGGGAACAATATTCCATGGTAGAGCAGATTTGAGATTTGTACAGAGTGAACAGCTGTTTGGAAGAAAATTAATGCCGAGAGCGAAAGGGAAAAACAAGTTTTTTAGATGAAGAAGAAGCAATATTTGTAATCTGCTTGTGCCAACAGAGATCAGAAATCAAGGTACGCCACAAAAGAGATATATCATCTTGCACAGAAATCTGTGCAAGATGATATAAATCCTTCTGAATTCTAAATCCTTCTGAGTTTTAGAAAGATTGAAATCAAGTAAGTTGTCTTAGCCCCACTAGAAAATTACCTGGAGATTGGCATTTAAGGAATTGAAAGCAGATATTTGAGAAGTTGAAGCTGATTGAGTAGGGCAAGGTTTCTCAAACTGTAAAGTAGAATGCAATGTGCTATTAGCATTAGCATTAGTAGAGGCATATGATGCAAGAAAGAAGCTTATGCAGCATCAGCCAGGAAAAAAAAAAAAAAAAAAAACTTCCACTTCACACCTCCGTTTGTTCGAAATACCTGTCCAGCTGAACCTTAAATTTATTTAGGCTATCAACTTCCACAATAAGGGATGGAAGTCTGTTCCACCAACCAACTACCCACTGGCTAAAGGCAAATTTCAGGACATCTATCCTACATCTGTCTTTCCTCAATTTGAATTTATGCCCTCTCAGGTGATTATTCTCAGCAAGAGGCAGAATCCCATCAGCATTGAGCATGCTCAAACCATTCAAGACTTTATACACCTCTATCAGATCACCTCGCCAGTGCCTGGTCTCTAGACACTGTAATTTGCAAAACTTAAGCCTTTCGTCGTAAGAGCAACCCTATCATCAGCAAAAGTATGGATAGGATTTCCAGTCAATGGAAGAAGGTAATTAATATTCAAGAGGAAAAGAGTGGGAGGAAAGAACTGAACCTTGGGGGACACCAGCATTAGTGGAGAAGTTAGAAGACAGAGAGCATTAGCATTTAGCATTAGCATTAGCAGAGGCATATGATGCAAGAAAGCAAGCTTATTCAGCATCAGCCAAAAAAAACAAAAAAAAAAAAAACCCACTCCCATTTCACCCCTCCGTTCGTTCGAAATACCTGTCCAGTTGAGCTTTAAATTTGTTTAGGCTATCAACTTCAACAACCAGTGATGGAAGTCGGTTCCACCAACCAACCACCCGCTGGCCAAAGGCAAATTTCCGCACATCTATCCGACATCCGTCCTTCCTCAATTTGAATTTATGCCCTCTGAGGTGATTATTCTGAGAAAGATGAAGAATCCCATTGGCGTTGAGCATGCTCAAACCATTCAAAGCCTTATACACCTCTATCAGATCACCTCGCCGGTGCCTAGTCTCCAGACTCTGTAATTTGCAAAACTTAAGCCTTTCTTCGTAAGAGCAACCCTTTGTTCCATTTACTAATCTTGTTGCCCTTCTCTGTACCCGTTCCAGCAGCTCTACATCCTTCTTGAAATGAGGCCTCCAGACCTGTATACAGTACTCAAGATGTGGCCTTACCATTGCCTTATACAAGGGAATAATCACCTCCTTATCCCTGCTAGAAAAATTCCTGTATATCATTGACAAGACACCATGAGCTACTCTTGCAGCTCGTCTGCACTGCTCAGAGAACTTCATATCTGCCTGCACAATTACCCCCAGGTCCTTTTCATTCTCCACCACTGTCAGTGTAGTACAGCAGAGTTGATACGTTGCTCTGGGGTTACTGTTTCCCATATGCAGCACTTTACATTTGTCGATGTTAAACCTCATTTGCCACCTCTCAGCCCATCTGTTCAACCTGTCCAGATCCTGTTGCAGCAGCATAGCGTTAGTATTGTCCTTAACGACCCTGCCAACCTTTGTATCATCTGCAAACTTGGACATTAAAACTTGATATCCCATCATCAATATCATTCATAAACACCGAAAACAACAACGGACCCAACACTGAACCTTGAGGAACTCCACTAGTCGCCTTTACGAAAACAAAAACCCTTCCCTTTACCTCTGATGGTAGTTACCTCCTTGAGTAAATCCCACTTCAACACACTGTGATCACTGCCACCTAGTGGTTCATTTATCTGCAAGTTCTTAATGCATGAAGAATCACTACTGATAATCAGATCAAGAGTATTGCTCCCTCTTGTTGCCTCACGAACATGCTGATGTAGAAAACAATCATCCAATAAATCCACAAAAGCCTTGCTAGTGTGCGAGTGACCAACCCACAAATTCTAGTCAATATCTGGGAAATTAAAGTCCCCCATTATAAGACTCTCTGATTTACTGGCCCACTCTATTTCCCTGTACAATATCTTATTATACTCATCAGAGTCATTAGGCCTATAGCACACTCCTACTCTCAATTTTGATTTCCCTATGCTTATGTCACACCAAACTGACTCGACGCTGCCCTGTCCATCGATGTCGACTGGCTTCACTTCCTTGGACTTTATGTGTTTCTTAATTAATAGCATGACCCCTCCTCCCCTCCTGTCCTGTCTATCCTTTCTATACACATTGTATTCCCCAAATTCCAGTTCCGCATTACTTATATCTGTGTGACACCACGTCTCTGATATCCCAACAATATCTGCCTTTGATGTTTTGAGCAATACCTCAAATTCATCAAATTTATTTACCAAACTCCTAGCATTGGTGTACACGCAGGTATACATGCACCTGTTTCTATTCTTAGCTACCCTAACACAACCCATGTGTTTACTTGTACCGCAATGACTACCAGCAGTCTCTGAAATATCCTGCATCCTGTTTTTCAGACTTCTGCTCATTTCAATAGAAGCAGTGCAAGAATCACTTCCACCTCTGCCACTGGCTACTGTTAATCTATTAGTCCTTGTTGAGCAGTGTCCACTGATTACCACGTTGAGCAGTGTCCATTGATTACCACTCTCTGTCTTCTGCCACTCAACCATCCCCTTATCCATAGCAGCAATTTGCCTCCAATGCCACACTGCTCCAATTTGTGCAGCAGTCTTCCATGTGCAACAGTATCAAAAGCCTTTCTAAGATCCAAATATATAATATCAAAGTTATTCCCTGCATCCAGTTCTTTTGTGACTACATCATAGTATCCAATCAAATTGGTCAGGCAAGACCTGCCCTTAACAAAACCATGCTGCGTCTGAGCTATAACTGAATTCTTGTCTAGATGATCCTGCAGTGCTTCTTTAACCAGTGCCTCCATTAATTTACCTGGAACAGAAGTTAAACTAACAGGTCTATAATTACTTGTGTCAGCCTTTGAACCTCCTTTGTGAATTGGGGTCACATTTGCACTTCTCCAGTCCATAGGTACCTCCCCTGAGTCCAAGGAAGCTAACATAATTATGGCTAAGGGTTTGCTTACTTCCTTTGCTGCCTCCTTTAATATAACTGGATAGATCCCATCCACCCCAGGTGCCTTTTTTATGTTTATCCTCAACAATCTCTCCTCCACTTTCCTCTCAGTTATTACAAAATCATCCAGCTCACTGCCAATGTTTACTTTACCTACATCATTCTCCTTCCTGAATAACTCCTCATGCGTGAATGTAGATGCAAAATACTCGTTTAGATTGTTAGCCACCTGAGCAGGATCCTCAACTGTTGAACCATCAATATCCAGTGGACCAATCTGATTCATCCCTTTCCTTTTCGAGTTCAAGTATGTAAAGAACTCTTTTCTGTTTTTCTTTGCATCCTTTGCCAAGGATTTTTCATAGTCTGCCTTTGCCTGCCTAATCTCCTTTGTGACTTGGTTACAGACCAACTTATATCTATCATAGGCTTCCATGTCACCCATTAATTTGTATGTATCCCATGCATTTTTCTTCTCTGCCACATGTCTCATTAGTTCATCTGACAACCATTTAGGCCTAAACCTTGAACAATATTTCTTAGTTGGTATGTAAAGCCTGGTAGCCTCCAAGATTAGTTGCTTGAATGCTTCCCATTTTGAGTTTGCTGTTGGTAACATCATCAGTTGGTCCCACTGTATAGAATTTAAATACTGTCTCAGACCATCATAGTCGCCTTTACGAAAACAAAAACCCTTCCCTTTACCTCTGATGGTAGTTACCTCCTTGAGTAAATCCCACTTCAACACACTGTGATCACTGCCACCTAGTGGTTCATTTATCTGCAAGTTCTTAATGCATGAAGAATCACTACTGATAATCAGATCAAGAGTATTGCTCCCTCTTGTTGCCTCACGAACATGCTGATGTAGAAAACAATCATCCAATAAATCCACAAAAGCCTTGCTAGTGTGCGAGTGACCAACCCACAAATTCTAGTCAATATCTGGGAAATTAAAGTCCCCCATTATAAGACTCTCTGATTTACTGGCCCACTCTATTTCCCTGTACAATATCTTATTATACTCATCAGAGTCATTAGGCCTATAGCACACTCCTACTCTCAATTTTGATTTCCCTATGCTTATGTCACACCAAACTGACTCGACGCTGCCCTGTCCATCGATGTCGACTGGCTTCACTTCCTTGGACTTTATGTGTTTCTTAATTAATAGCATGACCCCTCCTCCCCTCCTGTCCTGTCTATCCTTTCTATACACATTGTATTCCCCAAATTCCAGTTCCGCATTACTTATATCTGTGTGACACCACGTCTCTGATATCCCAACAATATCTGCCTTTGATGTTTTGAGCAATACCTCAAATTCATCAAATTTATTTACCAAACTCCTAGCATTGGTGTACACGCAGGTATACATGCACCTGTTTCTATTCTTAGCTACCCTAACACAACCCATGTGTTTACTTGTACCGCAATGACTACCAGCAGTCTCTGAAATATCCTGCATCCTGTTTTTCAGACTTCTGCTCATTTCAATAGAAGCAGTGCAAGAATCACTTCCACCTCTGCCACTGGCTACTGTTAATCTATTAGTCCTTGTATCCCCCCCAACTAGCAGTTTTCCGACCCACCTAACACTGCCTCGACAGCATCAGCAAAAATTCTTGCACCCTTTCTATTTAAGTGTATCCCATCCCTGTAGAAGCAATCTCTCCTGTTAACAAGTACAGTCCAGGCTGAAAAAAATTCTACCCCTTGAGCCTTGCACAATCCCTCCAGGGCCGAATTGATCGACAAGGCTCTCATCATATACTCCCTCCTATCGTGTCTGGGCAGAATTGCAGAATACTCCCTCCTATCGTGTCTGGGCAGCCATCTACCATCACCGTCAGTGAGTGATCACAGAGAAAACTAAATAACCAATTACTAAAAACAGTTGACAAACCATAAGATGGAAGCTTGTTTAGAAGATATTTATGCCAAACACCACTGAAAGCCTTTGAGACATCAAGAGCAACTGCTTGTGCTTCACAGAACTTTTCCATTGAATTTGTTCATAAATGGGTAACATAAGCCAGAATATCACCAGTGGATCGAAACTGACAGAATCCATACTGGCGATCATTTATTAGACAGAAGGTTTCTAAGTAGTTTAAGATTTGGCGATTAATTAATTTCTCCACTGCTATAGAAAGAGAATAAATAATTGCAATGGGACAATAATTGGATGGGAGGAAGTTGTCACCCTTTTTAGGAATTGGCTGGATATGAGCAAATTTCCAATCAGGAAGTTGTCACCCTTTTTAGGAATTGGCTGGATATGAGCAAATTTCCAATCAGAAGTAAAAACAACTTTGGAATATGAAAGTGAAAAAGGCAGTAAAGAACAGGAGTAACTTCAGGAGCACAGGTTTGAGAACAAGTGGAGAAATACAGGACCTGGAGCTTTCTGAGCATCAAGTTTCGTAAAAATCCTTCAACAGAACCATCTGGTTTTGACAGAGGTGGGAGCAGAGATAGGCAAAAGTTGCGGCCAATAGCTTTCACAAGAGACCAGAATGCTCAGCTACCATTAAGGCACGATGCAAGTTTTCTACCCTTAGCCTGTTCAAAATCTGGTTTGGACTGATTAATAACTGCTTTACAATTGTTGTGCGCTTTGGTGTGGGTAGAAAATGAAACTGAAGAATTGGAAACAAGCCAATTACGATATGCAACATTCTTCTCTTGAATAGCCTTAGCACATTTATTGAAAACCAAGGTTTAGATAGAGGATGAGATTAAGGTGGAGTGTGGAATACAGGATTCCATTCCTCAAGAATAATTTCACTGACACGATCTGAGCAAACTTTGACATCAGAAGTTTTGAAAAAGTAATCCGAACAAGGAAAAGAATAAAAGAAATCTCGCAGGTCATCCTATTTTGCATTCTTGTAATTCCAAACAGTACAAGGTTGGGAATAGCAATGAGATAAAGGCTCCATAGGAGAAGAGACAATCACCAAGTTGTGATCTGAGGTGCCTAAAGGACCACTCACTTCAACTGTGTACTTAAAAGGGTTGGTTGTGAGAAAAAATCAAGCGTGTTGGCTGTATGGTTAGGACTGTCCAGTATTCTTGTAAGTAAATGAACAATCTGTGCAAGGTCATTAGTAATTGCAAAAGCCTCAGAATCTCAGCTGGGTCGGTGTGACTAGAAAATGGAAGCCAGCTGAAATTGTGAACATTAAAATCACTAAAAAGAAAATTACCTCACTGTTAGGAAAGTTGGACTGGAGAAAGTCAAGTTGCAAAGGGAGAGTAAGTCAAAGAGCTCCAAGTGATTAGTGGAGTTGGGAGAACAGTAGAGACAACAGATGAATTTGATACAATGAGGTAGAGAGATTTTAAGCCAGAGAATACTGAAAAGAGGAGATTCCAAATTACCAAGTCTCTGATGGGAATACTGGAACGGATATATATATGCGCAAGTACCACCTTTGAGGTGAAAAGTGAATAATTTGGGCAACTGAGATGAGCAGTAGTTGAATCAACCGAAAACTGAGATTCTGTCAGAAAAAGTACAAGGAGTTTGGCAGACTGCAAGTGGAAATAGACATCGTTGAGATTAGCACTGAGACCACGTATATTTGTGAAATGAACTAGGAAGTGATGCGAATTTGGTCTTTTCTCAGATAGGCTTACTCTATTAGTTTGACAATTCATGGTGTATTCAATAGAAAGAAAAAGTGGGGGAGGGGGGGGACATGCTGTATGAAGTAATGAAATTTTTGGATATGGCATGAAATTTGAAATGGTAAGAATATACCCAAATCCTTGACATAACGTGGCCTCGACAATGCCCCCCCCCACCCCATACACACCACTCGGACTCCCTCCAGTCACTATCTGGCAGAGTAGAGGTAGCAAGATTATACACTAGCTGATCCAGAAGCTCCTAGATCTAGATCCTCCTAGAGAGTTACCAACAGGTTCAGTCAGTTGTACTTACTAGCAGCAGGCTTGGAAACACCATTTTAGGGCTGTACTCTCAAAATGTAAGGAAGATTAGATCTTGCCATAGTGTCCATCATATCTTATTATTATTTTTTTTTTTTTGTGTTCTCCGTCAGGAAGTTCAGGCAATCCCCGACTGAGAGCAATCAGAGTACCGTGGACAGCCTGGCTTATCTCCCAGTGGTGGTAACGGACAACGTCGAGTTCTCCTAGGGGCTCTGAGATTAATGATTAAAAATTAACAATAATTGCTTGTTTCCTTTATTGTTTGTAACTGTCTACTTTCATTGGGGGGGGGGACGTAGTGACCAGGTGTTACTGCTTCTCACCTGCCAAGATCCAGGCGCTGGCCGAAAACAGAACAAATCATGACGCTTACATGCCCAACACTACATACAAATGGCTGGTTTTGGCGTAAGCTTCAACACAAGAAGTACAATAGTGGCTTATGGGTGAAACCGTGGGACCCGCCACAACAACACATGAATATCCCTGAATGAATGAATGTCTACTTTCATTTTTGGGATCATTTTCTTATGTGGTCGGAAATTTATTTATTTTTTTTTTTGTTCTTTCTGAAGACGGAGAGAAGGTTGTATAGGTTTGTCCATTGTTTTTGTCGCTCTCTACTTTTGTTTTTCTACTCAAGTTCTTTTGTGTGGTCAGCGAATTGTTTTTTTGTTCTTTCTGAAGGCGAAAAGAAAAAATGTGCTGCGCTGCGTGGTACATTGACAGTGTGTAGTGACAGTTCCTCAAACTAGAGCAGCAAAGCAACAGGCACAAAGTGCCAGGAGTGCCGTGACTCGGGGGAGAACTGAAGGGGGCGATTCTCCGACGCATCACAGCCAAAAAAAATGTGCAACTTGTGAAATTTTTGAGAGCTTTAAGGACGGGGTGGATGCCCTCGAAGGATCTAATTTGAGGGGCCCATCAAGCTATCAGCTGCCCACATCAATCCCAGAGCTTGCACTTGGTCATCACGCAACACAGCGGCAACCCCCAAAGGCAGAATGCGCTGGTCCCACAGGAACTAGTAGTTGTTGGTGACTCTATTGTCAGGGAGATGGAGAACATACTTTGTAAAAAGGATAGGTGGAACAGGACCAGGGTATGTCTGCCAGGGGTAAAGGTTGATGACGTCGTAGAGCGGATATCATCTTTTAAAGGCACAAAAGGTGATATAGTTGTACATGCTGGCACTAATGATATTAAGAGTAGGAGACCGGCAGAATTACTTAACAAGTACAGGTCACTGTTGAAAAAAAGCTGGGAATTAGGGTTGAATTTGAAAGTGTCTGCAATTCTGCCCAGACAAGATAGAAGGGAATATATGATGAGAGCCTTGTCGATCAATTCGGCGCTGAAAAGATTGTGCAAGGCTCAAGGGATAGAATTTTTTTCAGCGTGGTCTGTACTTGTTAACAGGAGAGACTGCTTCTACAGTAATGGGATACACTTAAATAGAAAGGGTGCAAGGATATTTGCTGATGCTATCGAGGCAGTGTTAGGTGGGTCGGAAAACTGCTAGCTTCGGGGGGGATACAAGGACTAACAGTTTAACAGCAGCCGCAGGCAGAGGTGAAGGTGACTCTTGCACAACTTCTATTAGAATAAGTAGTGACCTTGGGGGTTTCAGGGACGGATGGCAGTCATCGTGAAATAGGTAGGTATATGGGATGTGTTAGGGTAACTAGGAATAGGAGCATACATGCCTGCATGTATACCAATACTAGAAGTATAGTAAATAAATTTGATGAATTTGAAGTGTTGGTCAAGACAAAGGCGGATATTGTTGGGATAGCAGAGACGTGGTGTCACACAGATATAAGGAATGCAGAACTGGAATTTGGGGGAGTACAATGTGTACAGAAAGGATAGACAGGATAGAAAGGGAAGAGGTGCTATGCTGTTAATTAAGAAAAACATAAAATGAAAAAAGTGCACCCAGTTGATATAGATGAACAGTGCACTGTTGAGTCAGTTTGGTGTGACATAAGCACTGCGAAAGCAAAACTAAGAGTAGGAGTGTGTTATAGGCCTAATGACTCGAATGATTACAATGAACAATTGTACAGAGAAATAGAGTGGGCTAGTTAATTGGAATGTATTATAATGGGGGATTTTTACTTCCCAGATATTGACTGGAACTTGTGGGTTGGTCACTCACATACTAGTCAGACTGTTGTGGATTTATTGGATGATTGTTTTCTGCAGCAGCAGCATGTTCGAGAGGCAACCAGAGAGAGTAATACTCTTGATCTGGTTATCAGCAGTGATCATTCGTGTATTAAGAATTTGCAGATAAAGGAACCACTAGGTGGCAGTGATCACAGTGTACTGATGTGGGATTTATTTAAAGATGTAATTACCATCAGGCGTAAAGGAAAGGGTTTTTGCTTCCGTAAAGGTGAGTACTGTGGTCTCAGAAAGTTTTTAAATTCTGTACACTGGGATAAACTGACGATGTTACCAAGAGTAAATTCTAAGTGGGAAGCATTCAAGGAATTAATCGTGGATGCTACTAAAGGTTTCATACCTATTAAGAAATATTGTTCAAGTTTAGGCCTAAATGGTTATCAAATGAACTAATGAGACTCGTAACAGAGAAGAAAAAAGCATGGGATGCATATAAATTATCAAGGGACTCACAAGCCTATGGCAGATATAAGCTAGTCTGTAATCAGGTCACAAAGGAGGTTAGGCAAGCGAAGGCAGATTATGAAAAATCCTTGGTAAAAGATGCTAAGAAAAACAGCAAGGATTTCTTTACTTATATAAACTCTAAAAGGAAGGGGATGAATCTGATTGGTCCACTTGACATCGATGGTTCGACTGTTGATGATTCTGCTCAGATAGCAAACAAACTGAATGAATATTTTGCATCTACATTCACACATGAGGAATTATTAAGTTTGAAAATGGCAGAAGGTTATCAAATTGTAGCAGGATACTTAATGATTTTGTAATAACTGAGAACAAAGTGGAGGAGAAATTGTTGAAGTTAAACATAAGAAAAGCACCTGGGGTGGATGGGATCTATCCAGTTATATTAAAGGAGGCGGCAAAGCAACCAAGAAAACCATTAGCCATAATTATGAGAGCATCCTTGGACTCAGGGGAGGTTCCCATGGACTGGAGATGTGCAAATGTATCCCCAATTCACAAAGGGGGATCGAAGGGTGACACGAGTAATTACAGACCAGTTAGTTAACTTCTGTTCCGGGTAAAATAATCGAGTCACCGGTTAAAGATGCATTGCAAGATCATCTAGACAAGACTGCAGCAATAATTCAGACACAGCATGGGTTTGTTAAGGGAACGTCTTGTCTGACAAATTTGATATCAGATCATGATGTGGTTACAAAGGAACTGGATGCAAAAAATAATTTTGGTATCATATATTTTGATTTCAGGAAAGTTTTTGACACTGTTGCACATGGAAGACTATTGTACAAATTGGAGCAGAATGGTATTAAGGGTAAGTTGCTACAATGGATAAAAGGATGGTTAAGTGGGAGAAGACAGAGGGTGGTAATCAATGGGTGCTGCTCTTCGTGGACCAATATTATTAGTGGAGTCCCACGGGGTTCGGTGTTGAGTCCACTGTTGTTTTGTATATTTATCAATGATATTGATGAAGGTATATCAGGCTTAATGTCGAAGTTTGCAGATGATACAAAGGTTGGCAGGGTTGTTAATGACAGTGTGCTACTGCAACAGGATCTAGATAATTTGGGCAGATGGGCTAAGAAGTGGCAACTGCAGTTTAATCTTGACAAATACAAAATATGGGTAGAAGTAATCCCAGGGAAACATACCAACTGTGTGGTACTACACTTAAGGTGGTAGAAAATGAAAAAGACTTTGAAGTACATTTGAAGACCATGAGTACATTGTAAGTCTACAGGGAGGCTCCTTTCCATATTTGGTGCGAAAATTCCGTTGCACTGTTGTCGCAGATTTCATTTCTTGAAACTAAAACATACACCGAGCACGCCGCACTCCTGTGAAAGTAGCCCTTTTTGAAATTCAAGCCGCTGGCGCCTGCGGTAACAGAATTCGGCACTACGTCAGTAAAACTTGATGTTTTTTGATACAATATGACAGTTGAATAAATTATATGTCTCCTGAATAAATTTCTATACACTTACGAAGTTGTAAAGTCCTTTTTGAATCGCCTTGTATTGTGATAGGTTACACAGCACATGGCATATTTACTTACTTATATATATACAAAATATATATTTAAAATAATAAAACTATAAGTATTGCCTAAGAATCCAATTATAATAAATTTCTAATTTTTAGTAAATATTTTATTTGTTTTTTCAATTATTTCAAAAACCAGAAGGTGTACACTATTCACCAAAAAAAAAAAAATTCTGAGAGTATATGGTGTATATACCCTTTGGATACAGATATTGTTGGGATATCAGACACGTGGTGTCACACAGATATAAGGAATGCAGAACTGGAATTTGGGGAGTACAATGTGTACAGAAAGGATAGACAGGGAGGAGGGGTTATGCTATTAGTTAAGAAACACATAAAATCCAAGGAAGTGAAGCCAGTCGACATCGCTGGACAGTGCAGTGTAGAGTCAGATTGATGAGTACAATCAACAACTGTACAGAGAAATAGAGTGGGCCAGATGGTTTATAACAGGGGATTTTAATTTTGCAGATATAGACTAGAACTTGTGGATTGGCCACTTACACACTAGCAAGGCTTTTATGGATTTATTGGATGATTGTTTTCTACATTAGCATGTTCGGGAGGCAACTAGAGGGAGTAATACTCTTCCTTGATTATCAGTAGTGATTCTTCATGTATTAAGAATCTGCAGATAAAGGAACCACTAGGTGGCAGTGATCACAGTGTGCTGAAGTGGGATTTATTCAAAGAGGTAACTACCATCAGGGGTAAAGGGAAGGGGTATTGCTTTCGTAAAGGCGACTACGATGGTCTGAGACAGTATTTAAATTCTATACGGTGGGACCAACTGATGATGTTACCAACAGCAAATTCAAAATGGGAAGCATTCAAAGAACTTATCTTGGAAGCTACTAGGCTTTACATACCAACTAAGAAATATTGCTCAAGGTTTAGGCCTAAATGAATGTCAGATGAACTAATGAGACATATGGCAGAGAAGAAAAATGCATGGGACATATATAAATTAATGGGTGACATGGAAGATTATGATAGATTCTGGTCTGTAACCAAGTCACAATGCAGATTAGGCAGGGAAAGGCAGATTATGAGAAATCCTTGGCCAAGAATGCAAAAAAAAACAGCAAAGATTTCTTTACTTATGTAAGAAGGAAGGGGATGAATCAGATTGGTCCACTTGATATCAATGGTTCAAATGTTGATGAACCTGCTCGGGTAGCTAACAAACTAAATGAATATTTTGCATCGACATTCACACATGAGGAGTTATTCAGCGAGGGGAATGCCAGAGGTGTATTCAACTCTAGCAGTAAGCTAGAGAATCTTTTAATCACTGAGAGTAAAGTGGAGGTGAAATTGTTGAAGATAAACACAAGAAAGGCACCTGGGGTAGATGGGATCTATCCAGTTATATAAAAGGAGGCAGCAAAGGAAGTAAGCAAACTCTTAACCATAATTATGAGAGCTTCCTTGGACTCAGTGGAGGTATCCATAGGCTGGAGATGTGCAAATGTGACCCCAATTCACAAAGGAGGATCAAAGGCGGCACAAGTAATTATAGACTTGTGAGTTTAACTTCTGTTCCAGGAAAATTAATGGAGGCACTGGTAAAAGAAGCACTGCAGGATCATCTAGACAAGACTTCAATTATAGCTCAAACACAGCATGGATTTGTTAAGGAAAAGTCTTGCCTGACGAGATTAATTGGATACTATAAGGCAATCACAAAAGAACTGGATGCAGGGAATAACTTTGATATTTTGATCTTGAAAGGCTTTTGATACTGTTGCACATGGAAGACTGCTGCACAAATTGGAGCAGTGTAGCATTGGAAGCAGATCGCTGCTATGGATAAAGGGGTGGTTGAGGGGGAGAAGACAGAGAGTGGTAATCAATGGACACTGCTCATCGTGGACTAATGTTATTAGTGGAGTCCCTCAGGGTTTAGTGTTGGGTCCATTATTCTCTTCTGTATATTTATAAATGATATTGATGATGGTATATCAAGCTTAATGTCCAAGTTTGCAGATCATACAAAGGTTGGCAGGGTTGTTAAGGACACTACTGACACTATGGTGCTGCAACAGGATCTGGAAAGGTTGAGCAGATGGGCTGAGAGGAGGCAGATGAAGTTTAACATTGACAAATGTAAAGTACTACATATGGGAAACAGCAACCCCAGAGCAACTTATCAATTCTGTGGTACTACACTGACAGTGGTAGAGAATGAAAAGGACCTGGGGGTAATTGTGCAACAGATATGAAATTCTCTGAGCAGTGCAGACAGGCTGCAAGGGTAGCTGATGGTGTCTTGTCAATGATATACAGGAATTTTTCTAGCAGGGATAACGAGGTGATTATTCCTTTATATAAGGCAATGGTCAGGCCACACCTTGAGTACTGTGTACAGGTCTGGAGGCCTCATTTCAAGAAGGATGTAGAGCTGCTAGAACGAGCAGGGCAACAAGATTTGTGATTGGAACAAAGGGTTGCGCTTACGAAGAAAGGCTTAAGTTTGGCAAATTACAGTGTCTGGAGACTAGGCACCGGCGAGGTGATCTGATAGAGGTGTATAAAGCTTTGGTTTGAGCATGCTGAATGGTGATGGGATTCTTCTTCTTGCTCAGAATAATCACTTCCTGAGAGGGCATAAATTCAAATTGAGGAAAGACAGATACAGGATAGATGTGCGGAAATTTGCCTTTAGCCAGCGGGTAGTTGGATGGTGGAACAGACTTCCATCCTTAGTTGTGGAAGTTGATAGCCTAAATAAATTTAAGGCTCAGCTGGACAGTTATTTCAAATGAACGGAGGGGTGAAATGGAAGTGTTTTTTTTTTTTTTTGGCTGATGCTACATAAGCTTGCTTCTTGCATCATATGCCTCTACTAATGCTAATGCTAATAACATCAAAAGTCATTAGTCATACTGCATTATTGAAGAGATGGGGAAGGTTTCACCGGAACTTAGCTCTGGAAACTCAACATGGGTTCCACCCCTTCAAGCCTCCAATAAGCAAAGCGGTGGTATCGCACCGGTTGATGAGAGTCATTGGCGCTGATCATTAACGACTCTGTCAATCGTTACATCAACTTCAAATTTTGACAATGTCATTTATAAAAATGAGAAATAACAGTGGGCCAAATACTTTGCCAGATAGTGACTGGAGGGAGTCCGAGTAGTGTGTATGCGGGGAGCATTGTCGAGGCGACATTATGTCAAGGATCTGGGTATATTCTTACCACGTGTATGCCATATCCAAAATTTTCATTACTTCATACAGCATGTCCCACCGACTTTTTCTTACTATTGAATACACCATGAATTGTCAAACTAATAGAGCAAGCTTATCTGCAAAAAGATCTAAACCTCCCAACCACTTCCTAATTCATTTCACAAATATACATGGTCTCAATTCTAATCTCAACGATGTCCATTTCCACTTGCAGTCTGCCAAACACCATGTACTTTTTCTGACAGAATCTCAGTTATCGGTTGATTCAACTACTGCTCATCTCAGATGCCCAAATTATTCGCTGTATGATTCCTTTCGCCCCGAAGGTGGTACTTGGGCATATGTCTGTTCTAATATTCCCTGTCAGAGACTTGACAATTTGGAATCTCCTCTCTTTGATCCTCTCTGGCTTAAAATCTCTCTACCTCATTGTGTCAAATTCATCTGTCATCTCTACCGTTCTCCCAACTCCACTAATCACTTGGAGCTCTTTGACTTCCTCTCTTTGCAATTTGACTTTCTCCAGTCCAACTTTCCTAACAGTGAGGTAATTTTCTTTAGTAATTTTAACGTTCACAACTTCAGCTGGCTTCCGTTTTCTAGTCACACCGACCCAGCTGGTTGAGATGCTGAGGCTTTTGCAATTACTAATGGCCTTGCACAGATTGTTCATTTACCTACAAGAATACTGGACAATCTTAATCATACAGCCAATACGCTTAATCTTTTTCTCCCAAACAACACTTCTAAGTACACGGTCAAAGTGAGAGGTCCTTTAGGCACTTCAGATCACAACTTGGTGATTGTCTCTTCTCCAATGGAACCTTTATCTCATGGTTATTCCCAACCTCGTGTTGTTTGGCATTACAAGAATGAAAAATGGGATGACCTGCGAGACTTCTTTTCTTATTTTCCTTGGTCGGATTACTGTTTCAAAACTTCTGATGTCAACTTTTGCTCAGATCGGGTCAGTGAAATTATTCTTGCAGGAATGGAATCCTTTATCCCACACTCCGCTTTAAAATCTCGTCCTTTATCTAAACCTTAGTTTTACAATAAATGTGCTAAGGCTGTTGAAGAGAAGAATGTTGCATATCGTAACTGACTTGTTTCTAATTCTTCATTTTCATTTTCTGCCTACACCAGAGCTCGCAACAATTGTAAAGCAGTTATTAATCAGTCCAAACTAGAGTTTGAACAGGCTAAGAGTAGAAAACTTGCTTCTTGCCCTAATGGTAGCCGAGCATTCTGGTCTCTTGCCAAAGCTATTGGCCGCAACTTTTGCCCATCTCTGCTCCCACCTCTGTCCAAACCAGATGGTTCTGTTGTCACTTCAGCCAAGGATAAAGCTGACCTGCTAGCATCCCATTTTTCTTCCAACTCATGTATTAATGATCCTGGGAAAACACCTCCCACCATTCCCAACCCGCTCCATTCAATGCCTCCTCTGGTATTCTGTCAAAAGGACGTCAGAAACATTTTGACGAATCTTGATGCTAAGAAAGCTCCAGGTCCTGATGGTATTTCTCCACTTGTTCTCAAAACCTGTGCTACTGAACTTACTCCTATTCTTTGCCACCTTTTTTCACTTTCTTATTCCAAAGGTGTTTTTCCTTCTGCTTAGAAATTTTACTCATATCCAGCCAGTTCCTAAAAAGGGTGACAAATCCCTACCATCCAATTATCGTCATTGCAATTACTTCTACTCATTCTAAAGTAATGGAGAAATCAATTAACCGCCAACTCTTAAACTACCTAGAAACCTTCCGTCTGATCAACAATCGCCAGTATGGATTCCGTCAGTGTCGATCCACTGGTGATATTCTGTCTTATGTTACCCATTTATGGACTAATTCAATGGAAAGGTTCGGTGAAACACAAGTAGTTGCTCTTGACATCTCAAAGGCTTTTGATCATGTTTGGCATAAAGGTCTTCTAAACTACTTGCGTCTTATGGTTTGCCAACTGGGGCAAACCCCAGTTGGCAAACCATGTTCAACCCCAGGGGCTCACATCGGGTGAGTATGGGCTTGGCGCACCCAGGGTCCTCAGCTGGATATGATCATTCTTCTCTTTCTTGGTGATTTCCTTCTACTTCTCTCTCTACACACACACACACACACACACACACACACACACACACACACACACACACACACACACACACACACACACACACACACACACACACACACAGGGTGCAGCATAAGCCTCAGGCTTCCTTGCACCACATGGCTAATAATAATAATAATAATAAATAACTGTTTTTAGTAATTCGTTATCCAGTTTTCTCTCTGTTCGCTCACCGAGGGTGATGGTAGATGGCCTCTCTGTCTTCTAACTTCTCCACTAATGCCGGTATCCCCCCAAGGTTCAGTTCTTTACCCCATTCTTTTCCTTTTGTATATTAATGACCTTCTTCCATTGACTAGAAATCATATCCACAGTTTTGCCGATAATAGCACATTGCATTCTACTTTCCATTTTGAGAAACCTTGCAATGCTCAATCAGCTCCAACTTCTTGAAAATCTGCTACCAATTCTTTCAACCCTTCTAAAACTCAGACTTGTCTTATATCTCACAAAAAGGATTCTTCTGCTCCTATGCTTATCTTTAGTGACATTCCGATTTCTAGGAAAAATTATATATCTCTTTTGGGGATTAACCTGACTTCTGATCACTCTAGGCACAAGCACATTACAAATATTGCTTCTTCTTCTGCATCTAAAAAATTTGGTTTTCTCTTTCGCTCTGGGCGCTACTTTTCTTTCAAACAGCTGCTCACTCTGTATAAATCGCAAATCCGCCCTGCCATGGAATATTGTTGCCACATCTGGGGTGGTGCCCCCAAAACCTCTCTCAGGCTTCTTGATTCCATTCAGAAGAGGGCAGTTAGGTTAATTAATGATTCATCTCTAACAGAGTCTCTCCACTCACTTTCTTGGCTTCTATAATTCCCGCTCTCTCTCTCTCTCTTTCAAAACAGTCCGATCACGTGCCACCACCAGCCAACATCCATTGACTGTCCAACTTCAAACTCACAGAACCAACTTTTCATCTTCCTCATTTATTCATTCAACTGCTGTTTTCTGGAACAACCTTCCTTCATACGTATTTCCTGAAAATTACAGTCTACAGAAGTTCAAGTCCAATGTCAACAAATATCTTCTTTCCTCTTCTCAACCTCCAAACCAAGCACGGTACTAAGTACTATAGGTTCTAACACATCCCGTGTTCGGGGTTTACATTAAAAAAAAATAATAAATATTACAAAATCACAAATTTCCTATGACTCAGCCTAATTCGCACAGCCTCTTCTCAGCATGAAGGGGCTTTTGTCCGTAAAGACGGATGCAAAGTACCTGTTCAATTCATCTGCAACATCTGCTGAGTTGACGAGGAAGACTTTAAACACCCAATGCACAATGGTCCAATCTGATTTGCTTTTTTTCATCCCTGTATTCACATACACAAACCCAATCAATCTGGGGCAGATTGATTGGATTTTTTCTTGTTTTTTTTTTAAAAATTGAAACTCCCCCAAATATGCCTGTTAATGTCAAAGTGCAATTTCTTCAAAATCTTATTTTAAAGGATGGTTCTTATCATTCAGGAAAAAGGTTCATATTAAAACTTCTACTCCCTGGTGGAATCAGAATCTGATGATAAATCTGTCTGGCAGTTTTTCAACAATACAAGATTTTCAGCATAAATCAGTCTCGGCCCTTGGCTGATGTTCAACAACTTCACGATATTTATCTTCAGAATAAAAAAGAATACTCTAAGCTGATTACTCTAAGAAAAATAGAAACTTGGCTCAAATTCATCCGAGGTTGGTAACTGGGATGGTGGAATTTTTAGTTTAAAAAATTGCTAGAAACAAAATTTATTTTCCAACTAACTATTACATTGGTTGGCATCAATTTCTTCCCTGAAATAATTTCCAAAGATTCCGGTAGGTGAAATGTTCAAAAACTAAGATATGTGCTTAAATGTTTCTCATCAACCTGAAATTTAAAAATATCATAGGTTAATGACCAAAAACTAGATCTGTAGTTGGTTTAATCGTGTTTTCCATCTATTTATTTATTTTTTCCTTTTTTTGTAGAAGATTTGGGGGATTTCTAGAGCATTCCGGAGCTTTCTACAACATTCAAGATTGTTCCGAAATGCTCTAGAATATTGTTATACACAGAGGAAAGGTAGGGATGTTTGCAGAAAGTTATAGAACATTCGATAGAGTTATCTAGAAACATTGTGAGCCGTCTAGAAACTTCTCTACCAGTATATATATATGAGCAGGTTCCACATCAAGCAAGCAAGCATCTTTATATTTCAAAAAGTGTATGTGTTTCAGAGAACAAGGGGTGAACAAAGTGAACAAGAGATTTAGAGAATTAGTGGTTGTAAACAAGTGTTATGTGCATAAGTGTAAATCGTGAATTCTGTTTAAATTAGAAATAAAAAATATATGATTTCTTAATTGTGTTCCTATGTGCACATGCTTCAATTGTACATGAAATATGTCAGGTTTTTGGCGAAAAAAACCTGATAGCTTTTGCTACATTTGTGCAGAAGTGGTATTAAAATTGCAGCAGAAGCCACTGTCACAACTTGTAAGAAAATCCCATGAACTCTATTTTGTATGTAAGGTCTGCAACCATGGTAAGTATGGACAAAGATTTCCTGTAGCTTGTGTTCAAGGACATTAACAGGCTAGCTTAGAGGTAGTCATAAAAAGATGTCTTTTGCTGTTCCACTGATAGGATGGAAACCTCAAGACCACATAAATGACTGTTACTTTTTCATGACTAATATTTCAGGTTTTTCTGGGAAACCCAAGAATAAAGCAGAATTAGCATTAGCAAAGGCACATGATGCAAGTAAGCAAGCTTATATAGCATCAACCAAAAAAAAACAAACAAAAAACTCCTTATTTCACCCATCCACTCGCTCCAAATGTTTGTCAAGATCTGCCTTGAATCTATTTAAGCTATCAACTTCTACAACAACAACAGATGGAAGTTTGTTGCAGCAATCAATTTGCCTTTACCCGCTGGCTAAAGGCAAACTTCTGCACATATATCCTAAAACCTTCTTTCCTCAATTTGAATTTATGCCCTCTCAGGTGATTATTCTGAGCAAAGGAAGATTTCTATCCACATTGAGCATGCCCAAACCATTCAACTATTTATACACATCAATCAGATCACCTCGCAGGTGCCTAGTCTCCAGACACTGTAATTTGCAAAACTTAAGCCTTTCTTCGTAAGAGAAACCCTTTGTTCCATTCACTTATCTTGTTGCCCTTCTCTCCAACAGCTCTACATCCTTCTTAAAATGAGGCCTCCAGACCTGTATACAGAACTCGAGGTGTGGCCTGACCATTGCCTTATACAAGGGGATAATCACCTCCTTATCCCTGCTAGAAAAATTCCTGTATATCATTGACAAGACACCATGAGCTACTCTTGCAGACT
The DNA here is from genome assembly GCF_048544385.1 of Mastigoproctus giganteus. Classification (NCBI taxonomy): domain Eukaryota; kingdom Metazoa; phylum Arthropoda; class Arachnida; order Uropygi; family Thelyphonidae; genus Mastigoproctus; species Mastigoproctus giganteus. The sequence goes on from NC_143584.1 coordinate 59,030,287, forward strand.
GTCTGCACTGCTCAGAAAACTTCATATCTGCCTGTACAATTACCCCCAGGTCTTTTTCATTCTCTACCACTGTCAGTGTGGTACCACAGAGTTGATATGTTACTCTGGGATTACTGCTTCCCATATGTAGTACTTTACATCTGTCAATGTTAAGCTTCATTTGCCACCTCTCAGCCCATCTGCTCAACTTTTCTAGATCCTGTTGCAGCAGTGTACTGTCATTAGTGTCATTAACAACCCTGCCAACCTTTGTATCGTCTGCAAACTTAGACATTAAGCCTGATATACCATCATCAATATCATTTGTAAATACAGAAAACAACAATGGACCCAACGCTGAACCCTGAGGGACTCCACTAATAACATTAGTCCATGAAGAGCAGTGTCCATTGATTACCACTCTCTGTCTTCTACCACTCAACCATCCCTTTATCCATAGCAGTAATCTGCCTCCAATGCCACACTGCTCCAATTTGTGCAGCAGTCTTCCATGTGCAACAGTATCAAAGGCTTTTCTAAGATCCAAATATATGATATCAAAGTTAATCGCTGCATCCAGTTCCTTTGTGACTACATCATAGTATCCAAATTTGTCAGACAAGATGTCTCCTTAACAAACCCATGCTGTGTCCAAGCTATAACTGAAGTCTTGTCTAGATGATCCTGGAATGCTTCTTTAACCAGTGCTGCCATTAATTTCCCTGGAACAAGAAGTTAAACTAATAGGTCTGTAATTACCTGTGTCTCCCTTTGATCCTTCTTTGTGGATTGGGGTCGTATTTTCACATCTCCAGTCCATGGGTACCTCCCCTGAGTCCAGGGAAGCTCTCATAATTATGGCTAAAGGTTTGCTTACTTCCTTTGCTGCCTCCTTTAATATTACTGGATAGATTCAATCCACCCCCAAGAGGATTGAATCTATCCAGTGTTTATCTTCAACAATTTCTCCTGCACTTTACTCTCAGTTATTACAACATTATCTAGCTTACTGCCAAAGTTGAATACACCTCTGGCATTCCCCTCCCTGAATAACTCCTCGTGTGTGAATGTCGATGCAAAATATTCATTTAGTTTGTTAGCTACCTGAGCAGGATTATCAACAGTTGAACCATCGATATCAAGCGGACCAATCTGATTCATCCCCTTCCTTCTAGAGTTTACATAAGTAAAGAACTCTTTGCTATGTTTCTTTGCATCCTTTGCCAAAGATTTCTTGTAATCTGCCTTCACCTGCCTAACCTGCTTTGTAACTTGGTTACAGATCAGCTTATATCTATCATAGGCTTCCGTGTTACATGTTAATTTGTATGTATCCCATGCATTTTTCCTCTCTGTCACATGTCTAATTAGTTTAGCTGACATCCATTTAGGCCAAAATCTTGAACAGTATTTCTTTGTTGGTATGAAAAGCCTAGTAGCTTCCAAGATTATTTCTTTGAATGCTTCCCATTTTGAATTTGCTGTTGGTAACATCATCAGTTGGTTCCACCATATAGAATTTAAATACTGTCTCAGACCATCGCAGTCACCTTTACAAAAGTAAAAACCCTTCCCTTTACCCCTGATGGTAGTTACTTTGAGTAAATCCCACTTCAGCACACTGTGATCACTGCCACCTAGTGGTTCCTTTATCTGCAGATTCTTAATGCATTAGAATCACTACTGATAATCAGATCAAGAGTATCACTCCCTCTAGTTGTCTCCTGAACATGCTGCTGTAGAAAACAATCATCCAATAAATCCACAAATGTCTTCCTAGTGTGTGAGTGACCAACACACAAATTCCAGTCAGTATCTGGGAAATTAAAATCCCCCATTATAAGACACTCTAATTTACTAGCCCACTCTATTTCTCTGCACAATTGCTCATTATACTCATCAGATTCATTAGGCCTATAACACACACCTACTGTCATTTTTCCTTTCCCAGTGCTTATGTCACAACAAACAGACTGAACATTGCATTGTCCACCCACCTCAACTGGATGCACTTCCTTAGATTTTATGTGTTTCTTAACTAACAGCATAACCCCTGCTCCCTTCCTGTCCTGTCTATCCTTTCTGTATACATTGTACTCCCCAAATTCCAGTTCTGCACTGCTTATGTCTGTGTGTGCACAATATCTCTGATATCCCAACAATATCTGCCTTTGATGTCTTGACTAACACTTCAAGCTCATCGAATGTATTAACTATACTCCTAGCACTGGTGTACATGCAAGTATACATGCACCTGTTTCTACTCTTAGTTACCCTAACACAGCTCATGTATTTACTTGTTCCACTATGACTCCCAGCAGTCCTGGAAATTCCCATTGCCTTGCTTTCCACACTGCCACTCAATTGCATTTCGATAATATATCCCAACATAGCTTCTGCTCTATGGCCGGTTCCTCAAGATGACACAATGCAGGTGCCAAAGCCACCAGAAAATTGTGCACTTGACTCTGATTCTTCAAAAGGTCAGTTTGAAAGCAGTTTTACTCCATAATGAAAATAAGTATCCATCTATACCATTGACCAATGGAGCTCACATATAGGAAATGTATGAGAACCCCAAGGTTCTTTTGCGGATAATATGCTCTTAAGAATACAAATGGAATATCTATGCTGACCTAAAAGTGGTAGCTCTGCTGAATGGGTTGTAAGGCTGCTGTACTGCTGCTGCTAATGCAAGTGGGAAAAACTAAGTACTGCTGCTTTTTATGCAAGCGGGAAAAACTACTTTTTATGCTTTTTATGCAAGTGGGAAAGCCAAATGAAGGATTGCCACTATAGGGTGAAAAAGATGGCCAGAATGTTTAGAACAGGGGTTCTTAACCTTTTGCTTTAAGCGAGCAAGATTTTTCAGCTTACAATTTGTGGGAGCACAATATATAAAAATATAAATTTTTTTGCTTAAAGATTAAAAATGCATTCTTTTAATAAATTTTTTAGCCATATTGTTCACAAACGAATTATATTTCTCAATTAAAATTTTAGGGCACAAATATTTATTACTTTATCAGTGTGAACCTTGACTTTGAAGAGATGATATGAAACCTTTGAACAATTTCTCCGTTATGAAGAGATAATCACAAATTTTCTTCTAAAGGTGAAGTCAACAATCTTTTCCTTTTTTTATTTTTGATATTGTTCATTAATGAAAAAGCACTTTCACATGTGTATGTTGATCCAAACAACAAATAATTTTAACGCTTCTATTTGTTATATAATGCAAGTGGGAAAAACTAAGTACTGCTGCTTTTTATGCAAGCGGGAAAAACTACTTTTTATGCTTTTTATGCTTTGTTCGCTAAATTTGTTCGCAGCTTGAGGCTCTAGCCCTAAATGCGCCTTAGTCTAAACGCTTCTATTTGTAAAAAAATAAATTTTTTGCAGTCGGAAGAACCTCAGAATGAAGTAGCAGCTGAAAGTTCTAACTTTCAGCTGCTACTTCATTTTGATTTAAAATTTGTTCCAAGTTAATTAATTCAAAATTTCTGTAATTTATTGTTAATTCAAATTTTGGGAAGTTCTCTTTCAAGTATTCAAATCTTTCTTGGAATTGGTCACTAAGGTCTTTGATTACGTTCATTACAAATGATGGGAACTCCCCAGCAGTTTACTCCAGACATTTTTAAGAGTATGAAAATGAAGCAAATTTCCTTTTAAAACTTGATTCTGAAACACTTGAAGTTTTTTTCCTCAAATGCAATAATCTCCTCACATAAGATAACTGCCACAAATTTATCTTTTCCCTGTAGCCTCAAATTTAACTCATTTAAAAAGCTGAAGATATCATCTATGAATGAAAGTATAATCTTGAAATCTTCAGTAAAAATTTCAGTAAAAGTTGCGATATGCCTGAAACTTCAGTCGACTCATCAAGTGCCAGTGAAAAAATTCACAACTTTCAATTCCACCTAATAATTCATTGAGTATTACATCTGCCATTTTATGAACTCAATTTTAAACTGTATCATTACTCAAAGGAATATTTTTGGTGGAGCTAATCAAGCTTTGCCAAAGCTTTCTGTTTTTAAACAAGCACTTCCAATGATGACACTACACAATTTTTTGTTCTTTCATCACTAGTGTAAGCCAATGAATTCTTTGCAATTATATTTGATAAAATAAATGAAACTTCATTGGCTGACACTTTACTATTATTAGCTTGACCTAAATTTTAAAATATTTTTCTGTCTTTCAAGTTTCTTTTTTTTTTTCTTCTTGAATTTTAGCTTTTCTAATATCACTAAATTTCGGAAAGCTTCATGAAAATTCCTATGACATGTTTGGTAATATCTTTCACAATTCTACTTCTGATAGCCAATCAAACACGCCTGACATAATAAGCAAATTACACCAGTTCCACTACTTGTTTGCTTGTTATTTGGTTTTTAGGAGCATTAGCAACTAAGGCCATATTGCTCCAGGATATGGGTGGTCATTCCCAGACCTTTCCACATCCTCCGTTTTTGGTGGTGACGGGCTCGAACCCCGGTCTAATCAAGAAGAGTGTGCTATGCACTGCTGCTCCTTCCCACCTGGCTATGGAGGTGCCAGTTCCACTACTATTATCTATTACCAAATAATCATATTTCCAAGAGGACTGAAACGCATACTTTTTAATTTTTTGTTTCTTTGCATTTGAAACGTGTAGGTCTAAATTAGATGACTGTGAAGATAGTGTTAATACATCATTTTTTTTTTTTCTTAACAAGTTTGTTTCTGTTTCTTTTTAAAAACTTATCCATTTAACCCAGGGGCTCACATCTGGTGAGTATGGGCTTGGCACACCCAGGGTCCTGAGCTGGATATCATCATTCTTCTCTTTCTTGGTGATTCCTTTCTACTTCTCTCTCTCTCTCGAATTTTTTTTTTGGCTGGTGCAGCAGAAGCCTCGGCTTCCTTGCACCATATAGATAATAATAATAATAATTTTGAAAGGGTTTAGTAACTTCAGTTAAATCTGTTAAAAGAAAATATATTTAATGACAGTGAGGTTCAGCTTTACTGAGAAAATACGGGAACACAGTTTTTTAAAATCCTTTTAACAGGAAACACATAAGATAAGTAAAAATAAGTTAAAAATAAATATACATCAATAGCTATTGATGTATATTTATTTTTAACTTATTTTTACGTATCTTATGTGTTTCTGTTAAAAGGATTTTAATAAACCTGTGTTCTCGCATTTTCTCAGTAAAACTGAACCTCGTTGTCATTATGAATCCTGAGAACAGAGGCCTCTTTAACTTAAATACATTTAAGCATTTTCACACAAAATCAAAAGGTTTCTTACTATGACACTTTCATCACCTTTAAAGTCAGCACTATACATATATGGTACCTATTGCAGCAGAGCAACTGAGCATAATCTGGCAGAGACCTGTTCAAACCTGTTCTGAGAATCGCATGAGGCAGTATCCTCAGTCTCTAAGCGACACTACGGCAACAATAATCATACTCTCAACAAAGTATTTTGTACAAATTTTTCTTACTAAATAAATGTCAATTCAACAATAATTAATAAGAAAAAGTTTTAAGAATACCACCAAAGTGTCGAACTTTGAACATTTTTGAAATTTAAACATTGCAAAATATATAATTTTCCCCCAATCACTAACAAAAGAAAGGATTTTCTAGCAAAGATTGGCATGAATTTTTGTAGAATATTGCAAAAAGTTGAGAAACAGAAAGCACCTTTTATAAATATATAATATATATAAATGTATAAATGTTTTATCTTAAGAAAAGGTGCTCCTGACCACCCATTTTAGGATCGGTTGCAAGCAAAATTTATTTTTTAAAGAGCACAATGGTGCTCACGAGCAACAGCTTAAGAACCCCTGGTTTAGAAAGTACGCCACGCCAAAAAAATATAGCAGATCCTCTTTTGGTGGATAAGTCAAAAATCTATTTGCATATTAAGCAAGGTTTGATAAAAAATATTTGTGAAAGTGATGGACAAAAAAGGAGAAGGCTTTTCCTGTTTGAGGCAAAAGTTACCTCAAATAAGTGAGGGCCATGATAAAAGAGGGAATTTTTGTGGGTTCTCAAATCAAACTATTATTCAAAGATGAGGAATTCACTAAAAAATTAAATGCTACAGAAATAAGAGCCTGGAAGGCATTTTAAAACATCTGCTCGAACTTTTTAGGCAACAAGAAATCACAAAATTGCAGTGAAATTGTGGGCGAGCAAATTTTAGCATACAGAGAGTTGGGGTGCAACATATTGTTAAAGCTTCATTTCCTACATTCCCATTTAGACTTTTTTCCTCAAAACTTGTGAGCAGTATCCAATGAACACAATGAAAGGTTTTATTATTATTATCAAGATATTTCTCAAATGTGGAAAAAGAATACCAGGGAAAATGGAATCCAAATATAGTGTCAGACTACTGTTGGAATCTCGCACAGGAGATACCAACGGACAATTATAAAATGCAAAAAACAACAATTGGTTTCATTATCAGATAAACATTTCTGTAAACAGAATAAGGTTTAACAATAGAACCATTGTTAAATATTACAGAAAATGTTACTGTATGTAACATTTTCTTAAAATATATTAAATCTTTTTTACTAGAAACTTAGTTTTATAATTTAATCCCTTCTCCCTTAAAATTGATGGGTGTCACAACAATATGGTTGCTGTGTTGAATTCAGTAACGTAAAATCTACCAGAATCACCCTGAATTTTAACAGGAAGCAAAGAAAATGTATTTTTTTTTTGACAACCAGTGTTATCCATCTGTGATAATGATTCAGAAATCAACCATGGTCAGGTACTACAAATTCCATTTTAAATAAGTTATTTCTGTCTGATGATCTAGCTTCCGATCTTCCTTCCAACCAGAACATTAGAACCTTGAATAAAAATTATTTTACTCTAAAACTTGAACCTCCTTTCTCGCCAGAAGAATGTAAATCTGCTTTTGTCAGGATTAAACCAAATTGTTATAGTGGCACTAATCTTATTGAAGGTGAGTTCTCAATGATGTTTGTCCTGAAGTTTTGTTAAATCTATATAATAAATATCTATCACCGTTGTCTATCACAATTTTTGGTAAGCCCTCAGATCAACTTCAGTCCGACAGGCCCATTGCTCTTCTTTCAATTTTTGGGAAATTATTCAAACAGTTGATTTTTTATAGAATTAATTATTTGCTATTAGAAAATTACAATCTTTTGTAAAGCCATTATGGTGTTACTCCAACTGTTGGCACTGAAGTTGCCCTAGTTTTACTTCTTAAACTTTCACAGGATACTCAGTGTAAATATAGTCTTGCCATTTCTGTTAACTTTGAGGGTGCTTTCAATTTCCTTTGCTGGGAGACTGCCCTTGAATGTCTCTACTTCATTACAATATCCCTTAAATCTTTTTCTCCTTATTTGGAATTACTTTTCTCAACATTTGGTCTCACTTTTCTCAGGTTCATTCTATTTGCCATCAGGTCTTTTGTCGTTGCCGCAAGAGTCCATTCTCGAATACTTGTTTTGGAACATTGTCCAGAATGACTGGCTTATCAAAGAATTTCTGAATTATTCATCCTTGGCGTATGTCGATGATTTACTCTTCCATTCTTTATGGTAATTCTAGGCTTTCTTAAAACTACTAATAATAATATTCTAAATTTATTATTTAATTGGTTTGTCTTAAATAAATTAATATTTCAGTCTCCAAAACATCTATGATGATTGTAAAAGATTAGCTTTCTCCCACCTCGCCCTCATATTGTGAAACTTAATGGTTGTTCAGTTATAACCAAAGGCCCCTCTATGGGCCCTTGGTTACAACTTACAAATTACTTGGTCTTCTAAATGACAACAGATTGACTTTCCTTCACCACATTGCTCATCTTACTGATAAGGTTTAAACATTTTCCTCACAAATAACTATAATCTTAGAGAGATTGCACAAGGCTCATGGGGAAGAATTTTGAATTTTTCTCAGCGTGGCCCATACCCGTTAACAGGCTTCTGCAGGGATGGAATATTCTTAAATAGAAAGGGTGCAAGAATATTTGCAAATGCTACTGAGGCAGTGGTAGGTGGGTCAGAAAGCAGGTTCTGGGGATTTCAAGGACTACTAGGAATTATCATGGAATAAGTAAATACATGGGCAGTGTTAGGGTGGTCAAGACATCAATGGTGGATATTGTTAGGAAATTTGAGCTGTGGTGTCACACAGATATAAAGAATGCAGAATTGGAATTTTGGGAGTACATTTGATACACAAAGTATAGATGAGATAAGAAAGGAGGATGGGTTATGCTGTAAGTGAAGAAACACATAAAATTAAAGGCAGTGCACACAGATGACATTGGTGCAATGTTGAGTCATTTTGGAGTGAAATAAACACTGGGAAAGCAAAAAAGAGGGTAGGAGTGTGTTATAGGCCTAATGACCCTGATGAATACAATGAACAAATATACAGAGAAACAGAATGGTCCATTAAATCAGACTGTCTTACACCGGAGGATTTCAACTTCCAGATATTAACTGGAACTTGTGGATTGGTCACCAGCACATTAGCAAGGCTTTTCTGGATTTATTGGATGATTGTTTTCTATAGGCGCATGTTCGAGTGGCAACTAAAGAGAGTAATACTCTTGATATGATTATCAGCAGTGATTAATCATGCATTAAGAATCTGCAGAAAAAGGAATCAGTAGGTAGCAGTGATCACAGTGTACTGATGTCGGAGGGAAAGGTTTTTGCGTTCATAAAAGTGAATACAGTGGTCTTAGACAGTTTTTAAATTCTATACAGTGGGACTAACGGATGATGTTATCAACAGCAATTTCTAAATGGGAAGCATTCAAGGTATTAATCTTGGAAGCTACTGGGCTTTTCACACCAACTAAGAAATACTACTCTAGGTTTAGGCCTAAATGGATATCAGTATGAACTAATGAGACTTGCAGCAGAGAAGAAAGATGCACATATTTTATCAGGAGACACGCAGAAGCTTATGACAGATATAAGCTAGTCTGCATTTAAGTCACAAAAAAACAAAAAAAATAGCACAATTTGTTAGGCAAGCAAAGGCAGATTATGAGAAATCTTTGGCAAAAAAGGATGCAAAGAAAAACAACAAAGACTTCTTTACTTATGTAAAGTCTAGAAGGAAGCTGTTGAATCAGATTGGTCCACTTGGGATCGACGGTTCGACTGTTGATGATTCTGCTCAGTTAGCTGGCAAACTGAGCAGAATGTAGAAGCAAAATGAGTATTTTGCTTCTACACTCTACATTCTTCATTTTCAAAATGAGTATTCAAAATGAATTGGAGAGGCCAGAAGATTATCAAACTCTGACAGCAAGCTAAATGATTTTGTAATAACAGTGAACAAATTGAAGGAGAAATTGTTGAAGTTAAACATAAGAAAGGCACTTGGGATGAAGGGGATCAACCCAGTTAAATTAAAGGAGGCAGCAAAGGAAGTAAGCAAATCCTTAGCCTTAATTATGAGAGCATCCTTGGCCTCAAGGGAGGTCTCTACAGACTGGAGATGTGCAAATGTATCCTTAATTCACAAAGGGGGCTTTAAAGGGTAACACAAGTAATTTCAGTTGTGTTAGCTTAATTTCTGTTTTGGAGGAAATAATGGATTCACTGGTTAAAGAAGCACTGCAGGATCATCTAGACAAGACTGCAGTTATAATTCCATCACAGCATGGGTTTGTTAAGGGTAAGTCTTGTCTGACCAATTTGATTGGATACTATGATGTGGTCACGAAGGAACTGGATGCAAAAAATAATTTTGATATCATATACTTGGATTTTAGGAAAGCATTAGCATTAGCATTAGTAGAGGCATTTGATGCAAGAAAGCAAGCTTATGCAGCATCAGCCAAAAAAAAAAAAAAAAAAGTAACATAAATAAATAAAAATAACCACTTCCTCTTCACCCCTCTGTTCGTTCGAAATACCTGTTCAGCTGAGCCTTAAACTTATTTAGGCTATCAACTTCCACGACAAGGGATGGAAGTCTGTTCCACCTACCAACCACCCGCTGGCTAAAGGCAAATTTCCGCACGTCTATGCTACACCTGTATTTCCTCAATTTGAATTTATGCCCTCTCAGGTGATTATTCTGAGCTAGAGGAAGAATCCAATCAGCATTGAGCATGCTTAAACCATTCAAGGCTTTATACACCTCTATCAGATCACCTCGCTGGTGCCTAGTCTCCAGACACTGTAATTTGCAAAACTTAAGCCTTTCTTCGTAAGAGCACCCCTTTGTTCCATTCACTAATCTTGTTGCCCTTCTCTGTACTCGTTCCAGCAGCTCTACATCCTTCTTGAAATGAGGCCTCCAGACCTGTATACAGTACTCTAGGTGTGGCCTGACCATTGCCTTATACAATGGAATAATCACCTCCTTATCCCTGCTGGAAAAATTCCTGTATATCATTGACAATACTCCATGAGCTACCCTTGCAGCCCGTCTGCACTGCTCAGAGAACTTCATATCTGCCTGCACAATCACCCCCAAGTCCCTTTCATTCTCTACCACTGTCAGTGTAGTACCACAGAGTTGATACGTTGCTCTGGGGTTGCTGTTTCCCATGTGTAGTACTTTACATTTGTCAATGTTAAACTTCATTTGCCACCTCTCAGCCCATCTGCTCAACCTTTCCAGATCCTGTTGCAGCAGCATAGTGTCAGTAGTGTCCTTGACAACCCTGCCAACCTTTGTATCATCTGCAAACTTGGACATTAAGCTTGATATACCATCATCAATATCATTTATAAATACAGAAAACAACAATGGACCCAACACTGAGCCCTGAGGGACCCCACTAATAACATTAGTCCACGATGAGCAGTGTCCATTGATTACCACTCTCTGTCTTCTCCCCCTCAACCACCCCTTTATCCATAGCAGCAATTTGCCTCCAATGTCACACTGCTCCAATTTGTGTAGCAGTCTTCCATGTGCAACAGTATCAAAAGCCTTTCTAAGATCCAAGTATATAATATCAAAGTTATTCCCTGCATCCAGTTCTTTTGTGACTGCATCATAGTATCCAATCAAGTTGGTCAGGCAAGACTTCCCCTTAACAAAACCATGCTGTGTCTGAGCTATAACTGAAGTCTTGTCTAAATGATCCTGCAGTGCTTCTTTAACCAGTGCCTCCATTAATTATCCTGGAACAGAAGTTAAGCTCACAGGTCTATAATTACTTGTGTCAGCCTTTGATCCTCCTTTGTGAATTGGGGTCACATTTGCACATTTCCAGTCTATGGGTACCTCCCCTGAGTCCAAGGAAGCTCTCATAATTATGGCTAAGGGTTTGCTTACTTCCTTTGCTGCCTCCTTTAATATAACTGGATAGATCCCATCCACCCCGGGTGTCTTTCTTGTGTTTATCTTCAACAGTTTCTCCTCCACTTTACTCCCAGTTATTTCAAGATTCTGTAGCTTACTGCTAGAGTTGAATACACCTCTGGCATTCCCTTTGCTGAATAACTCCTCATGTGTGAATGTCGATGCAAAATATTCATTTAGTTTGTTAGCTACCTGAGCAGGATCATCAACAGTTGACCCATCAATATCAAGTGGACCAATCTGATTCATCCCCTTCCTTCTAGAGTTTACATAAGTAAAGAACTCTTTGCTGTTTTTCTTTGCATCCCTTGCCAAGGATTTCTCGTAATCTGCCTTCGCCTGCCTAACCTGCTTTGTAACTTGGTTGCATATCAACTTGTATCTATCATAGGCTTCTGTGTCATGTGTTAATTTGTAAGTATCCCATGCATTTTTCTTCTCTGCCATATGCCTCATTAGTTCATCTGACATCCGTTTTGGCCTAAACCTTGAACAATATTTCTTAGTTGGTATGTAAAGCCTAGTAGCTTCCAAGATAAGTTCTTTGAATGCTTCCCATTTTGAATTTGCTGTTGGTAACATCATCAGTTGGTCCCACTGTATAGAATTTAAATACTGTCTCAGTCCATCGTAGTCGCCTTTACGGAAGCAATAACCCTTCCCTTTACCCCTAATGGTAGTTACCTCTTTGAGTAAATCCCACTTCAGCACACTGTGATCACTGCCACCTAGTGGTTCATTTATCTGCAGATTCTTAATGCATGAAGAATCACTGCTGATAATCAAATCAAGAGTATTACTCCCTCTAGTTGCCTCACGAACATGCTGATGTAGAAAACAATCATCCAATAAATCCACAAAAGCTCTGCTAGTGCGTGAGTAACCAGCCCCCAAATTCCAGTCAATATCTGGGAAATTAAAATCTCCCATTATAAGACTCTCTGATTTACTGGCCCACTCTATTTCCTTGTACAGTTCCTTATTATACTCATCAGAGTCATTAGGCCTATAGCACACTCCTACTCTCAATTTTGATCTCCCAATGCTTATGTCACACCAAACTGACTCAACACTGCACTGTCCAGCGATGTCGACTGGCTTCACTTCCTTGGTTTTTATGTGTTTCTTAACTAATAGCATAACCCCTCCCCCCTTCCTATCCTGTCTATCCTTTCTGTAGACGTTGTACTCCCCAAATTGCAGTTCTGCATTCCTTATATCTGTGTGACACCACGTCTCTGATATCCCAACAATATCTGCCTTTGATGTTTTGAGCAATACCTCAAATTCATCAAATTTATTTACTAAACTCCTAGCATTGGTGTACACACAAGTATACCTGCACCAGTTTCTATTCTTAGCTACCCTAACACAACCCATGTGTTTACTTGTACCGCAATGGCTCCCAGCAGTCTCTGAAATACCATGCATCTTGTTTTTCAGGCTTCTGCTCATTCTAATAGAAGCAGTGCAAGAATCTCTTTCACCTCTGCCAGTGGCTACTGTCAATCTATTGGTCTTTGTCTCCCCCCAAGCTAGCAGTTTTCCGACCCACCTAACACTGCCTCGATAGCATCAGCAAATATTCTTGCACCCTTTCTATTTAAGTGTATCCCATCCCTGTAGAAGCAATCTCTCCTGTTAACAAGTACAGTCCAGGCTGAAAAAAATTCTACCCCTTGAGCCTTGCACAATCTTTCCAGGGCCGAATTGATCGACAAGGCTCTCATCATATACTCCCTCCTATCGTGTCTGGGCAGAATTGCAGACACTTTCAAATTCAACCCTAATTCCCAGCTTTTTTTCAACAGTGACCTGTACTTGTTATGTAATTCTGCCGGTCTCCTACTCTTAATATTATTAGTGCCAACGTGTACAACTATATCACCTTTTGTGCCCTTAAAAGATGATATTCGCTCTACAACGTCATCAACCTTTGCCCCTGGCAGACATACCCTGGTCCTGTTCCACCTATCTTTTTTACAAAGCATGTTCCCCGTTTCCCTGACAATAGAGTCACCAACAACTACTAGTTCCTTCGGGACCAGCGCATTCTGCCTTGGGGGTTGTCTCTGTGTCACGCGATGCCCAAGTGCAAGCTCTGGCGTTGATGTGGGCAGCTGAGAGCTTGATGGGCCCCTCAATTTAGTTTCTTCGAGGGCATCCACCCTGTCCTTCAAGCTCTCATATAGGCCCACAAGAACGCCGAGTTGTTGCCTGATATCGATACACTCTTTGCATCGCGCACACACAAAGACATCCCCCTTGGCAGTATCATGTCCCGTACCCGATTGCTCTGCAAACATCAAGCAAACAGTGCATTTTATAAGGCTGTGAGTCAGAGGACAACTGCCCCCCTCAGTTCTGCTCTGAGCCACAGCGCTTCCATTAGCTTGAGCCTTTTGCTTTGCTGCTCTGGTTTGAGTCATGATTCTATTAATTTATTAATTAATTATAATTAATTATGTTATGTTATTAATTATGTTAAATATAATTAATTATATTACGTTTGTAATCTAAGTCGTTATATGTATTTATTTAAACGTACAATTTAACTGCTAACGAAGTTCAACTAACGCTATCTAGTACGGCATACAACTATCGTATCACAATGGCGGGAAAATTACGAACGGTAACGGAGTTGAAACACGTGGAAACCTTTACCGATATTTTTATGCAATTACAAGGCCGAGTAAAGAATAAATACACCAAGTTAATCAGAAAATCACAAAATAATGTTATACTACTAAATTTAAATCAAAAGTTTTAGAAAAACAATAATTTCAAATCAATAAATAAGAAAAATCCACTTAGCGGCTTGGAACACGACCGTCTCTAGTAGCCTCGTCAGCAGACTCCAAATGTTGGAAGCTGTTGATACTGTTGCACATGAAGACTATTGAACAAATTGGAGCAGCATGGTATTAAGGGCCAGTTGCTGCTTTGGATAAAGGGATGGTTGAGTGTGAGAAGACACGAGTGTGGTAATCAATAGACACTGCTCTTCACGGACTAATGTTATTAGTAGAGTCTTCCAAGGTTTGTTGATGGGCCCAGTATTGTTTTCTGTTGTTGTTGTTATTTGGTTTTTAGGAGCATTAGCAACTAAGGCCATATTGCTCCAGGGATATGCGGTGGTCATTCCCTGACCTTTCTGCATCCTCCTATTTGGCGGTCACGGGCTCGAACCTCGGTCTAATCAAGAAGCGTGTGCTTCACACTGCTGCTGCCCACCTGGCTACAGAGGTGCCACACTGTTTTCTGTATCTATTAATGATATTGATGAAGGTATATCAGGCTTAATGTCCAAGTCTGGAGACAATATGAAGGTTGGCAAGGTTGTTAATGACAGTATGCTACTGCAACAAGATCCAGAAATGTTGAGCAGATGGGCTGAGAGGCATGAAGTGAAGTATAACATTGACAAATCCAGAGTACTACATGTGGATAGCAGTAACTCCAGGGTAATGTACCAACTGTGTGGTACTACACTTAGGGTAGTGGAGAATGAAAAAGACCTGGGGGTAATTGTGCAGATATGAAGTATTCTGTAGCTCATATACAGGAATTTTGCAAGAAGGAATAAGGAAGTGATTACCTCCTTCTATAAGGAAATGGTCAAGCTACACCTAGATTACTGCATACAGGTCTAGAGGCCTAATTTTTGGAACGATGTAGAGCTGCTCGAATGAGTACAGAAAAGGGAAATGAGATTTGCGAGTAGAACAAGGGGTTGCTCTCACCAAGAAAGGCTCAAGTTCTGCAAATTGCAGTTTCTGGAGATTAGGCACCTGCGTAGTGATCTAATTTAAGTGTATATGGCCTTAAACGGTTTGATCACCTCAATGCTGATAGGGTTCCTCCTCTTGCTCAGATTACGCACCTGAGGGGACCGAAATTCACATTGAGGAAGGCAGTTCCCAATTTAAATTTCAAGTTCCTCAACATCCACATTGACAGAGGGAACAAACTTCCATCTGTTATTGTGGATGTTGACAGATGGAAGACAAGGCATAACCTGACAAACTTTTGGAATGAATGGATGTGTGAAATGGAAAGGGTTTTTTTTTTTTTTTTTTTTTTTTTGGGTACTTGGGTTGAGTGGGGTTCAAATTATAAAACTCTAAGAACTTTATATCATACTGTCTTGCTTCCCATTGTTTTGCACACTGCAGGGGGCCTGGTTCCAATGGGCCAGGTTTCTCACATACAATTTAAATTTGATTTCCTTCAATGCATTTTTCTTATCATTCTTCTTAGAACTTGTAGAACCATGTCAACACATGATCTACAAGTACTTTCTGGTTGCATACTCCTTGATCTATTTTAATTAACCCTGAACTATGCAATACCATTAGACAAAATCTTCCCTGATATTTTGTTGGTTTCGAAATTGATATTCTATCTTCTCCAAAATCTGACATATGTCGTTGCTAGGTGTTTCTGATCCACAGATGGCAATCTAATGGTCTGTTTCTTCTAAACGTTTCCTTTCAGATGTCCAAACCATCTCTAAGACTTTCTTAAAATGGTTTACTCCTAGCCTCTTTTCTAGTTTTCTTTTGACTGGACACGGTTCTATGAATTCCAAACTCTCTTTTTTTTCTTTTTTTTTTTTTTAACCTCCCCACTCCAATAAAGAATTCTGTCTTTGTGGTCAGGCTGAAGACTGGCTGCATATACTTTTTTCTGTCATTTATATAATGATTTCTAATGAGATTTCTTTTCTGTTACTAGTTCCTTTTCCCCCGGTCAGGAAATTTTTTCTCTATACTGCTCCATATTTCTTTCTTTTCATTAAGATAGATCTTACTTATCTTTGTAATTTGACTTGCAACTCATTATTCTTATTTCCTTAATTTTATTACAACTTTAGTATTAAATTACACAACTTTATTTTTATCTTTTGTAGATTCAGTGTACTTTCTATTAAGTCAAAATTTCATATTGTCATATTGTTAATCAATAATCAAAGCAGTAAATGTCCATTCAGAGATCAATTCTCAATTCATAAAACTATTTTTCCTCCTTCCTGATGTTTTCTTTTTACTGCTCTTTGCACGCAGATAACCATTGTGTTATTACAAAAAAAAGAAAAAAAAAAATTTTAATATATATTTTCCCCTTGCATATGCAATCTTATAAGCTGTACCATTTATTGAAGATTTGTATAAATTTTATATTAGTGTATCTCCTTTAAGTATCACCATTTACCATTATCTTCATATGAGTTGAAAACAGCTAAGCTGCAAAAGATAGAACACTGAGGACATGCAGCCCAGCAGTTTGACATGCCTGATATACTCAATATTACGCAAAGTAAACTTATGTTATGGTGCTTTCAAGCAGACTAACCCTAAAGGATACTTCAGAAAACAACTTGTGAAGCTAGAAATTCTGGCACACATATACTTCATTGACTGGCAGCTGCATACAACTAATGGCAGAATGTTATGAGTTTGTTTAACAATGTTAAACAAACCCGTAACATTCATTTGTAATCATCATTTGTACTGTATATAAATCTACTTCATAAACCGAGTTTAATAAGAAATTCAATCTCAATAAACTTCTTTGCTTAACAAAATAAATATCTGATAAAATTAAAACAAAAATATAACTTTAATTTCTCACCATGTGCTACCATCTCTATCCCTTCTGCCAAAATTACTAAAAGAGCCATCATCCCTTCTGTAGGTAAGCTCACTTTGATAACCTAATTGGCAAAGACATATCAAACAAAAATAATGATATATACTTTCATTCATATTATTCCCCTCATACCCACAGCTCATTTGATACAAGCACTGAATATATTCATCACTTATAACATTGTTACTTGCTTTTGTTAGTTTAAATATACAAAGTAAGCTATGAGACTGCAAGAAAAAATTTGTTTGTTCCCAATTAAAATCATGTATCCTTCAAGAGGGAAATAATAAAAAAAAAATGCTGATTATGGTAAAACAGGAGTTTCGCAATACCATCATACCCCACACTTATGACATGTTAGGTTCCAGACAACTGTCTTAACTTGAAAATCGTTGTTGGTGGTTGTTGTTGTTCGTGGTGGTCGTTTTACAACGCAACAGCAGCTACAAGCTATTATCTACCAAACAATGGTAGGAGAATTCAGGTGTTATCAAACATGAGATATGTGGGATTTAACCATTATACTCTGTCAGAGCATTTTATCCTTTTTAGGAAAGTGAAAACTGCATTAATGGCAAATCTGTTGTTGCAAATATTTGTTGCAAAGTAGGTGTGATTTGGACTGCATGGTTTGATAAGAAGGTATTTTGTCATACTCCATTATAGAGAGGGCAGTCAACTATGATATGCTGGACTGTTACTTGAGCATGGCAGTTCAGACAGAAAGGCGAATCTGAGGAAGAAAGAATATAAAATGAGTAAGGTGTGTATGTTGTATTCGAAGTCTTGCAAGCGTGACTTTTTCCTTTCGGTTTGAGCAGAAACTAGATGGCCAAGATTGGAGATTTGGTTTAATCTGAAGGAGTTTGTTGCCTTCTTGGTTTTGCCAGATGGTTTTGTCAGTGATCCATACTTTGCCTTATTATAAGGCTTTTATAGTTGGTGAAAGGGATTTTAAAAGTATCAACAGGTTCCACAGTAGATTTGGCTGCATGGTCAGAACTCTCATTTCCAGGTATACCAACTTGGCTAGTGACCCAACAAAATTTTACTACTTTTGTGTCCTTAACTAGATCTGTCAGTAAGTTTTGAATATTACCAAGTAGGTATTTGTGATGCTTTCTTGGTTGCTGGGAAGTGAGAAGGGTGCTGAGAGAGTTGGTAAAAATAATACTATGAGTAAACTGGTGAAATTTTATAGAGGGCCATTTGTATGGAAAGTAGTTCAGCAGTAAAGATACTGCATTTTAAGGATAACTGACTAGAGATTATGGATGATGGAAGAACAGCAGCAGCAGCAGCATCAACATGGTCAGTTTTGGAGCCATCTGTGTATATATCTGGTATAAGATTCATATTTTGAAATTAGAGATTTATGAAGCTGATTTATATTCCATGGAGTAAGAACAGTTTCCCCCCATTCTTGAAGGGACAGATCACAGATAGCAGGGCAGCAAGCCCATGGCGGAGCTAGTAGTGGCTATTTTAGAAAGGTCTAGCTGCCAATTATCAAGTAATGAACGAACGAAGACGTATGCCGATATGTCGATTTATTGATGTCCAGTATGTCGATTTATTGATGCTGGATGCAGGGGTTAGCTCTTGATTTTGATGGCATAATTGAGCAGTAAAATTTGTCTTCGTAGAGAGAGTGGAGGATCGTGAGATTCAGCGTACAGGCTCTGCACAGGAGATGTGTGGTAGACTACAAGAGCAATACATAGGCCACTGTGATGAATAAGGTCCAAAAACCTCAAGATGCTAGATCGAGCAGAGTTGTATGTAAACTGGTGATTCATAGTCTAACCTTGATCTTATGATTGCATGATATAAATGAAAGCATGTATGATGGTCAGCACCCCATGATTTAGATGAATAATCCTCTTAAAAAGTTTAATTTCTTGAAACACGTGGTTCTATGTTGTTCGATATGGTCAATAAAGGTCATTTTTTTTATCTAAAGTTAACCCAAGATATTGGATAGCAGACACAACAGGTATGTCATGGTTGCCCAGCTTTAGAATTGGGTCGGATGGAGATTACATCTTCTACAGAAATGAACGACAGTTTTTTCAGGTGATATAGCGAGGTCTCCGTAGCTGAGTGGGCAGGAGCGGGAGTGCAGTAGCACACGCTCTTTGAGTAGACCGGGGCTCAAGCCCCTGAATGCGGTCGATCTGCCAACCCGCACTGGACCAGCGTGGCAGATTATGGTCCATTTCCCTCAACATGAATTGTTGAGGAGGCTTCCATCCTGCAGTGGGTTGATAATGGCTGCACTTTACTTTTATGCAAAAACCGCTATCTGCAGCCCAAGTTGTAATCCTATTAAGAGCACTTTGAAGTTGTCTCTCAATCATTCACATTTTGGGAGTGACAAGATAAAATAAAATCATCTGCACAGTAAATACAGCAGGTGGAATGATCTTAGTTGATTTTTATAATGAATAGAGTGGCACTTAAAACTGAGCCCTGTGGAACACCTTCTTGGATTGAATGCGGACCTGGAAAGACCACTACTTTGGAAAGTTCTGTAAAATTTTGGCATATTACCCCCCCCAAGCTAAATATATATAGATCATGGAGAATTCCGTATTGCCAAGCTGTGTCAAAAGCTTTCTCATAAATAAACTGTAGTCAAATATTCCTTCCTTACGAAAGTATTTCGAATCTGGTTTTCCACTTGTACAAGAAGTCTAAAGTTGATCTACTTGTATGAAATCCACACTGCAATGAATTAATAAGGTTGTATTTGCTCAGCAACCAGGTAAGACGAAAGTTTACCATTTTTTCCATTATTTTACCCATACAGTTGGTGAGGACAATAGGCCGATATTGATAATTACGTGGATTCATTGAGTCCTTGAACAAAAATTCCCATTTATGTTCAGTATTGATAGATGTGAAGCAGGATATGTTATAGATTTTATTAATATTTTTCCAGATGGTTTGTGTTTTGGTGGACCTCATAATCGTTGAAGCAATGCGTTTTCGTGACTCTTTTGCTTACTCACTGAATGTGCCTAGCATTGGCTCTGGCTTTTTTTAAACTGCACTAGATTAAAGCAGTAGAGTTTTTGCAAAATTTATTCTGAGCTTTATTTTCTCTCAATTGGCTTGGTTGCATTCGTTGTTCCCCCAGGGTTTTGGTCTTATTTTATGACTTATGGACATTCTTGGAATTGTTGCTTCGGTAGCCTGCAATATTTGATTTGTTATATAAGTAACAGCACTGCTAATTGATACATTAGGAAAAAATGTTTTTTATAGGATCGCTAACTGCCTATATTTTATCAAATCAGCTTTAGAAAAATTCCATTATGGCAAGGTGGTAAATTTGCTTCTGTATGACAGACTACTGGGTCACTACCCAGTAGACTATCATGAACAGACCAGTCAAACAGTGGAAGAAGGGTTGGTGAGCAAATGGAGAAGTCAACTGCTGAGCTTGACCCAGAAGGCAGGTGAAAATAACTGGGCAATCCAGTATTCAAAAGTGTCAGATTTATCTAGAAATGTTTCTAATATTTTCCCACATTTATAATGTATCCTATCACCCTATAATGTGCATTAAAATCTCCCATGATGCAAAAGGGAGGAGAAGCTGGGATACAAGAGATTCAAGATCACTGTAAGAGATGTCTTGGTTAGGGGGAAGATATAAGGAGACAATGATATGAGCAAAACGAAAGGATATTCGAGCGGCTACTGCTTTTGCAGCATTAATGGTCAGGAAGGGATATTGGACCTGACTGCAAGTGCAACCTCTCCATGAGCCGAATTGCTTACATGAGAAACTCGATCTTTTCTGTAGATAATATGATATTTAAGTGAGGTAGCAACAGAAGTGGTTAATTTAGTTTCTTGAAGGAAAAAAGGCAACTGGGTTATACTGGAAGAGATCCCGAATGTCATCAAGGTTGCTGCAATATCCTCTACAATTCCATTGAAGAAAACTGGCCATTATTTGGGTGTAGTGCAGTCCTCAGCTTCTGTCCGAGGGGCTGTTGGCTTATTATGAGCAGATTTTCTTTTTTGGAAGTATAGTCTTCCTGTCTCCATCTCTTTCTCTGGGAAGAGGTCGAGAAATGGTTCTTCGTGGTTGGTGTTTTCTTCCATTTATTTTTTCAGTTTTAGTGGAATCGTCACTTTTTGAGTACTTTGGATTGTTATTATTAGTATGTGGAACAGTGATTGGTGTGTTAAGTTTGTCTTAGATGGTTTACTAGATAAGGGTACAGCTTCCATAATTGACCGAGCCCAGTCTGCCCAGTGGATATCTACTGATAAACAGTGGAAGTGGTGAAAAGATTGAAGATGGAGAGGCTTTCTGGTCCATAAAGATATTAAAAACAACATTTTGGAATTCAAAATACAGAGTCCAGTCACAATATTATGACCACCCGACAATGCAGACATCACACATGCCTAGTGAATCATACAGTGCACGTGTCAAGTTCACACACTGCAAGCATATAAAGCTTGATGTTTGGCATCCATGAACACAGTAACAGCCTCTGTCATGGGCAAAGCACGTGACCTATCAGACCTGGAAAAAGGCATGATCATTGGCTTTTGGGCCAGGGTTGCCAGCATTTCCGAAACAGTGAACTTTCTGAAATGCTCACGTGCTGCTGTGGTGAAAGTGTATCAAGACTGGACGAATGGGAAAATTTTGACAACCTGACTTGCCAATTGTGGAGCCCCATGTGGCATTGATCCCAGAGGTGAACGTCGGCTGCAACGGTTGGTCAGGACCAATCGGTGCACTATTGTTGCTCAACTTGCCGTCCAAATGAACCGTGGGGCCAGAAAGGTCTCCAACATGACACTACAGCAAACTCTGTTGCGCACTGGGCTCCGGAGCAGATGCTTGGTGACAGCACCCATGCTGATGGCCATTCATCGCTAACATCACAGTCAGTTTGCACAGAAACACCGACACTTGACCCTGGAAGAGTGGCAACGAGTGGCCTTCTCCAATGATTCACTGTTTCTGCTCCACCAGGTGGATGGACAGTGACGTATTAGGCATAAAACCTCTGAGAACAGACACCCAGCCACGATTATTGGCAGAGGGCAGGCTGGTGGGGGGCGGCTTTATGGTCTGGGGAAAGTTTTCATGGCATGGCTTGGGTCTGCCGATACTTCTGGAGGGCAGCCTGAATGCAAATGGTTACTTATCAATAGTCAATCAGGTACACCCATACATGTTGACAGTGTTCCCAAGGCACCTCCGTAGCCAGGTGGGAAGGAGCAGCAGTGCATAGCACACGCTTCTTGATTAGTCCGGGGTTCAAGCCCGTCACCACCAAATACGGAGGATGCGGAAAGGTCAGGGAATGACCACCGCATATCCCGGAGCAATATGGCCTTAGTTGCTAATGCTCCTAAAAACCAAACAACAGTAACAGTAACAGTGTTCCCTGGGGGTGATGGTATCTATCAGCAAGACAATGCGGCATGCCATGTCACCACAATTGTCCGTGAGTGGTTTTAGGAGTACGGCAAACACTTCAAGCTACACCCTTGGCCACTGAATTCCTTGGATCTTAACCCAATTGAAAATCTATGGGACCACCTCGATCGACACATCAGACAGATGGATCCTCCATCAAGGAACCTACAGGAACTCCAGGCTGCACTGCAGTCTGAATGGTCACAGATACCCGTAGCAACCTTCTGCAGACTTATTGAGTCCCTTCCACAGTGGCTGGCTATGGTGCATGCTGCGAAAGGCACATATCCTGGATACTAGGGAGGTGGGCATAATAATGTGACAAGACCCTGTGCATTACCAAGGGTGACAAGACCCTGTACATTACCAAGGGTGACAAGACTGTTCAGGATTTCTAAGAGGTAAAAACTAAAGGTTATAATGATATATGCACCAACTTCGAGCCACGATGATGAAAATATTGAAGAAATGAACACCAAAATTCAGAGACTTCTAGATGAACCGAAAACTCACTACACCATCATTAGGGGTTTGGGTTTATTGGCGCATCAGCAACCATCATTAGGGGTCTTCAATGCAAAGGTTGGAAAGATACAAAACAGCACAGAAAGGGAAAAATTAGAAAATTTTGGAATTGGTGTGTAAGAAATAAAAGAGGTAAAAGACATGTGGAATTTGCAAAGTCTAGAGAAATGTCAGTAATGAACAATTTTTTCAAGAAAAGGGTGAACAGAAAGTGGACTTGGAAGAGCTCAAATGGATTAACAACTAATGAAATTGACTTCACCTCACTAGCAGAAGATATATTGTGAATAATGTTACTGTCCTGAACAAGATAAAAGTTGAAAGTTATCACAGAATGGTAAGGTTCACATTTGATATACAGGGTGTCTCAAAAATATTGGTACAAACATTTAGGGGAGGTAGGTAACACTAAAGGAATGTGAATCGCATAGGAACCCATAATCGGAAACGTCACGGGAAAGTAGTAGCAGAGGCACAAGAAGCAGAAATGACACAAGACAGTAATTAGTGGCAAACATTTATTTGACATAATATTAACAATGGAGTACGAGATGGATGCATTTCATGATGTTACAACAGATGCTCGGGGGTTCCACCATGAGACGCGATGCATGCGTGCATGACACAGACGCAGCAGGGATTGGCGGACACGGTCGAACACACCTGGAGTTTCTTTGACAGTAGCAGCAGCACAGACAAGTCTCGCCACGAGATCCATTTCCGTCTCCACAGGCAATTCATACACGATAGATTTGAGGGCCCCCCACAGAAAGAAATCAAGGCTGGATAAATCAGGTGAGCGCGGGGGCCAGGCAACGGGTTCACCACAGCCAATCCATCGACACCCAAAACGCCTGTTCAAATGGTCCCGAACACACCTTCCATAATGGGCAGGCACCGTCATGTTGAAACCAAATGTTGCGTCTCACATTTGCTGGAACATCGTCAAGTAACCCCTGGTAGAACTTGTTCAAGGAAGATCCGATATTTAGCGGAGTTCATGTGGGATGGTAACAGGTATGGGCCGACTAAGTAGTCACCAACCATACCTGCCCACACATTTATTGTGAAGCGATTTTGTGCTGCATGGGGGCGCACACCGTGTTGGTTGTCGTGAGCCCACACGTGAGCATTGTGCTGATTGAATAAGCCTTCCCGAGTGAAATAAGCCTCATCCGTGACCAAAACATAGGCTGGAAAATTCAAGTCTTGAACACTTTCCTGGAGAAACCACTTCACAAAAGCCACACATGCAGGATGATCTTGGGGGAGCAGTAACTGAACCCTTTGGAGACGAAAGGGGTGTAAGGAATCATCGTGCCAGACACGCTGTACACTGCAACGAGACACTCCTAAGGCAGAAGCAACGGCACGTGTGCTGGTAGTAGGATTATTCTGGACGGTATTCAACACACTTTCTTCCATGGTGGGAGTTCGTGTCGAACATGGTCTGCCCACACTACTCCTGTTACCTTTAAATGACCCATAATCACACAAATTTTGATGCACACATGCAAACGAATGGTGGTCTGGTATACATGTCTGTCTGGGAAGTGTTCTCCATAAATTTGTTGAGCAGCTTGTCCATTGCCCTCTGCTAATCCATACACTAGGTGCATGTCTGCCAGCTCACAGTTCGTATATCGATGCATGCTCTTCGTGCGGCAACTACTGCTTGAATGAGTAAACCAGAAATTTTCCCTCTCGCGAACTGATGAACAGCTACCGACTTACGGTGATGTTTCGGGTTATGGGTTCCTATGCAATTCACATTCCTTTAGATGTTACCTACCTCCCCTAAATGTTTGCCAATATTTTTGAGCCACCCTGTAGATATAAGAAAAGAAACAAAAAAACTGACTCAAGCAAGTAATACGATGGACTTTGAGAAAACAGGAGAGGAGAAAAAAGTGTGTACTGGAACTTTGTGAAGACCAAGATATTGACAAGGAATATACAACAACTTTCTGAAATTGATAAAGCCCAAGAAACATATAGGTAAAAAGAAATCCACAGAAGAAAAAATTATTCATGAAACACTTGTCATGATGAACCGAAGAAAACAAATGAAGATCAAGATAAACACTTATAAGGACAAAATTGAGTACACTGAGAAAAGCCAGTACAAAGAGACTCAGAGAGGACATAAGATTTAACATGAGAAAATAGAACAAGCATTAAGGTCGATCAATTCAGCCCTGGAGAGATTGTGTAAGGCTCAAGGGGTAGAATTTTTTCAGGTTGGTCTGTACTTCTTGACAGGAGAGAGACTGCTTCTACAGGGATGGAGTACACTTAAATAGAAAGGGTACAAGAATATTTGCTGATGCTATAGAAGCAGTGTTAGGTGGGTCAAAAAACTGCTAGCATGGCGAGATACTCAGACTAAAAGGTTAACAGTGACCATAGGAAAAACTGATTCTTGCACTGCTTCTATTATAATGAGCAGCAGCCTGGAAAGCAAGGCGATGGAGATTTCCAGGACTGCTGGGAGTCATAGTGGAATAAATAAATACATGGGCTGTATGAGGGTAACTAAGAGTAGAAACAGGTGCATGTATACTTGCATGTACACCAATGCTAGGAGTATAGTAAATAAATTTGATGAACTTGTCTGCTAGTCAAGACATCAAAGGCAGATATTGTTGGGATATCAGAGACATAAGCAGTATAGAATTGGAATTTGGGGAGTAAAATGTGTACAGGCTGAAGTGATTCATGCATTGCTTCTATTAGAATGAGCAGAACCAACAGAAAGGATAGACAGGACAGGAAGGGAGGAGATGTTATGCTGTTAGTTAAAAAACACATAAAATCTAAGGAAGTACATCCAATTGATGTTGGTGGACAATGAGGTGTTGAATCTGTCTGGTGTGACATAAGCACTGGCAAAGGAAAAAATGAGAGTAGGCGTGTGTTATAGGCCTCATGAATCTGATGAGTATAATCAGCAATTGTGCAGAGAAATAGAGTGGGCCAGTAAATCAGAATGTCATATAATGGGGGATTTTAACTTTCCAGATATTTACTGCAACTTGTGGGTTGGTCACAAACACACTAGCAAGGCTTTTGTGGATTTATTGGATGATTGTTTTCTACAACAGCATGTTCGGGAGACAACTAGAGGGAGTAATATCCTTGATCTAATTATCAGTACTGATTCTTCATGCATCAAGAATATTCAGATAAAGTTACCACTAGGTGGTAGTGATCACGGTGTGCTGAAGTGGGATTTACTCAAAGAGGTAACTACCGTCAAGTAAAGGGAAGGGGATTTTGCTTTCGTAAAGGTGACTACGGTGGTCTGAGACAGTATTTAAATTCTGTACAGTGGGATCAACTGATGATGTTACCAACATTGAATTCTAAATGGGAAGCGGGAAGCCTTCAGGGACTTAATTTTGGAGGCTACTAGGCTTTTCATTCCAACTAAGAAATACGGTTCAAGTTTTAGGCCTAAATGGATGTAAGATGAACTAATGAGGCTCGTGGCAGAGAAGAAAAATGTATGGGATGCATATAAAGTATCACGTGACACAGAAGCCTATGGCAGATATAAACTAGTCTGTAATCAATTCACAAAGGAAGTTAGGCAGGCAAAGGCAGATTACGAGAAATCTTTGGCAAAGGATGCAAAGAAAAAGAAAAACAGCAAAGAGTTCTTTATTTATGTAAACTCTAGAAGGAGAGGGATGAATCAGATTGGACCACTTAATATAGATGGATTGACTATTGATGATCACGCTTAGGTAGCTGATAAACTGAATGAGTATTTTCCATCTACATTCACACTTGAGGAGTTATTCAATGAGGAGAGTGCCAGAAGTTTGGCAAACTCTAACGGGGAGCTAAGTGATTTTGTAATAACTGAGAGCAAAGTGGAAGAAAAATTGTTGAAGTTAAGCATAAAAAAGGCACCTAGGCTGGATGGGATCTATCCAGTTATATTAACGGAGGCAACAAAGGAAGTTAGCAAATCCTTAGCCATAATTATGAGAGCTTCCTTGGACTCAGGGGAGGTCCTCATGGACAGGAGGTGTGAAAATGTATCACCAATTAAAAAAAGGAGTTTCAAAAGGTGACACACATAACTATAGACCTGTTAGTTTAACTTGTGTTCTTGGGGAAAATAATGGAATCACTAGTTAAAGAAGCATTGCAGAATAATCTAGACAAGACTGTGGAAATTACTGAATTTTGCAGTAATAGTTAAGACATAGCATGGGTTTGTTAAAGGGAAGTCTTGTCTGTCCAATTTGATTGGATACTGTGATGTGGTCACAGAGGAAGTCAATGTCAAAAATAATTTTGATATTATATACTGGGATTTCAGGAAAGCTTTTGATAGTGTTGCACATATATTATTATTATTATTAGCCATATGGTGCAAGGAAGCCTGAGGCTTATGCTGCACCAGCCCAAAAAAAGATTTAAGTTACCCTGAGAGAGCGAGAGAGAGAGAAACAGAAAGGAATCACCAAGAAAGAGAAGAATGATGATATCCAGCTCAGGACCCTGGGTGTGCCAAGCCCATATTCACCAGATGTGAGCCCCTGGGGTGGAAGACTGCTGTACAAATTGGAGAGGTATGGCATTAAGGCTAAGTTGCTACAATGGATGAAGGTACAATTGAGTATGAGACGACAGAGAATGGTAATCAATGGACACTGCTCTTCTGGGACAAATGTTATTAGTGGATTTCCCCGGTTTTTTTTTTTCCCCGGGGTTCGGTGTTGGGCCCATTGCTGTTTTGTATATTTATCAATGATATTGATGAAGGTATATCAGGTTTAATGTCCAAGATTGCAGATAATGCAAAGGTTGGCAGGGTTGTTAACAACAGTAAAGACCGTATGCTCCAACTGGATCTAGATAAGTTGGGCAAATGGGCTGAAAAGTAAAAACTGAAGTTTAACAAATGAAGTACTGCGTATTTGTAGCAATAATAGAAGAGAAACATACCAACTGTGTGGTACTACACTCAGGGAAGTAGAAAATGAAAAAGACTTGGGGGAAGTTGTGCAATCAAATATGAAGTTCGCTGAGCAGTGCAAAGGGGCTGCCAGGGCAGGTCATGGAGTCTTGTCAATGATATATAGGAATTTTGCTAGCAGGAACAGGGAGGTGATTATCCGATTATACAAGGCAATGGTTAAGCCACACCTAGAGTACAGGTCTGGAAGTAGGGTTGCAGGGTTAAGGATGTGGAGTTGCTAGAACGAGTACAAAGAAGGGCAACAAGATTGGTGAGGGAAACTAAGGGGTGCCCTTAACAAGAAAGGCTTAAGTTCTGCAAATTGCAGTGCCTGGAGAGTAGGCACTGATTCAAATTGAGGAAAGATAATTGTGGAATAGATGTGCAAAAATTTGCCTTTACCCAGCGGGTAGTTGATTGGTGGAACAGACTTCCACTTCCACTTGTGTCAGAAGAGGTGAGGAGATTTAATTAATTTAGTTGGTGTACGAATAGTTTTTTAATCTTAATAGTGCATTTAATCTTAATTATGCATGTGTGAAGACTCTTGTCTGTCTATATAATTTGCTTTTTGATTTTGACTTAATGAATACGCTTAAATTGGGAAAAAAAACCAAAATGATAAATACCTGATGTAAAAATGTTTATTGCTAATATGAAAGATAAACAGCAGTAAATACAAACTATGGAAGATGTTTATTAACTCTATTATTTATTATTTAAAAAATAATGAAGAAAATAATAAAGTTAATAAGTTCATTAAAAATTAGCAGTGCAGACAATCTGCAGAGTAGCTCATGGTGTCTTGTCAATGATATACATGAATTTTTCTATCAGGGATAAGGTAGTGATTATCCCCTTGTATAAGGCGATGGTCAGGCCACACCTTGAGTACTGTATACAGGTCTGAAGGCCTCATTTTAAGAAGGATGTAGAGCTGTTGGAACAAGTTGCAACAAGAACAGAGAAGGGCAACAAGATTAGTGAATGGAACAAAGGGTTGCTTTTAGGAAGGAAGGCTTAAGTTTTGCAGATTACAGTGTTTGGAAACTAGGCACCTGTGAGGTAATCTGATTGAGGTGTATAAAACCTTGAATGGTTTGAGCATGCTCAATTCTGATGGGATTCTTCCTCTTGTTCAGAATAATCACCTAAGAGGGCATAAATTCAAATTGAGGAAAGACAGTTGTATGATAGATGTGTGGAAGTTTGCCTTTAGCCAGCAGGTAGTTGATTGGTGGAACAGACTTCCATCTTTTGTTGTGGAAGTTAATACCCTAAATAAATTTAAGGCTGAGCTGGACAAGTATTTGGAACGAATGGAGGGGTGAAATCAGAGTTGGTTTTTTTTGGCTGATGCTGCATAAGCTTGCTTTCTTGCATAGTATGCCTCTACTAATGCTAATGCTTGATGAGAATCAACCGAAAGAGCAAGCTTACTTTAGGACAGGATTCTCAACTATGGATCACCATCATGTAATATCACAGCTAATGGAGAAAAAGCAAATGAATATAAAACACCATTATGCCTGGCATTTGTGGATTATGAAAAGGCATGTGATTCCATACAGCATAACGCAATATTTTGGGCACTGGAAAGACAAGGCATAGATACCCCATATATTATGATTTTGAAGAAAATATATGAGAACGCTACCTCCTTTATTAGACTAGACAAAGACAGTAGTAAATTTAAAATTGAGAAAGGAGTTCGACAAGGAGACACATCTCCAAAGCTGTTTACTACTGCCCTTGAAGAAGCTTTCAGAAGATAAGACTGGTCGCAGAAAGGAGTCAACGTGAATGGAAAGTACCTAAACCATTCACGATTTGCAGATGACATTGTGGTCATAAGCCATGATCCCAAAGAATTAGAGGAAAATCTTAATCAGTTATGCAGAGTTATAAGGATTTTGGACTAAAAATGAATATGGCTAAAACAAAAGTAATGATGAACAAGTATGCCATAGAAAGGGGTATATTGATTGAAGGAGCAGTAATTGAAAAGGTGGATTCACCAGCTGTAATAATGATAAATGGCTGGAAGTCAAGAGAAGAATAAATTTTGGATGGATAGCATTAAGGAAATATAGTCACGTACTGAGGAGCAATATCCCAATTTGTCTGAAACGTAAAATAATGAACCAATGTATACTCTCCACCATGACTTATGGAAGTGAAATTTGGACACTCACCAAAAGAATAGAAGAGAAGCTGAGAACTACACAGCAAAGAATGGAAGAGAAGCTGAGAACTACACAGCAAAGAATGGAACAAATTATATTGGGAATCAGACTGTTAGATAAGTAGAGAAACACATGGATTAGGCAGAAAACTCAAGTAAAGGACATTCTTATCAAAACTAAAGAACTAAAATGGTCTTGGGCAGGACACATAGCCCGAAGACATGATGACTGATGGACTAAGAGAATAACCGAATGGTACCCAAGAAAATAAGACTGGTCGCAGAAAGGAGTCAATGTGAATGGAGAGTACCTAAACCATTCACAATTTGCAGATGACATTGTGGTCATAAGCCATGATCCCAAAGAATTAGAGGAAAATCTTAATCAGTTATGCAGAGTTATAAGGATTTTGGACTAAAAATGAATATGGCTAAAACAAAAGTAATGATGAACAAGTATGCCATAGAAAGGGGTATAATGATCAGCATGGTTTTGTTAAGGGGAAGTCTTGCCTGACCAACTTGATTGGATACTATGATGCAGTCACAAAAGAACTGGATGCAGGGAATAACTTTGATATTATATACTTGGATCTTAGAAAGGCTTTTGATACTGTTGCACATGGAAGACTGCTACACAAATTGGAGCAGTGTGACATTGGAGGCAAATTGCTGTTATGGATAAAGGGGTGGTTGAGCGGGAGAAGACAGAGAGTGGTAATCAATGGACACTGCTCATCGTGGACTGATGTTATTAGTGGAGTCCCTCAGGGCTCAGTGTTGGGTCCATTATTGTTTTCTGTATTTATAAATGATATTGATGATGGTATATCGGGATTAATGTCCAAGTTTGCAGACGATACAAAGGTTGGCAGGGTTGTCAAGGACACTACTGACACTATGCTTCTGCAACAGGATCTGGAAAGGTTGAGCAGATGGGCTGAGAGGTGGCAAATGAAGTTTAACATTGACAAATGTAAAGTACTACACATGGGAAACAGCAACCCCAGAGCAACGTATCAACTCTATGGTACAACACTGACAGTGGTAGAGAATGAAAGGGACTTGGGGGTGGTTGTGCAGGCAGATATGAAGTTCTCTGAGCAGTGCAGACGGGCTGCAAGAGTAGCTCATGGAGTATTGTCAATGATATACAGGAATTTTTCCAGCAGGGATAAGGAGGTGATTATTCCATTGTATAAGGCGATGGTCAGGCCACACCTAGAGTACTGTATACAGGTCTGGAGGCCTCATTTCAAGAAGGATGTAGAGCTGCTGGAACGAGTACAGAGAAGGGCAACAAGATTAGTGAATGGAACAAAGGGGTGCTCTTACGAAGAAAGGCTTAAGTTTTGCAAATTACAGTGTCTGGAGACTAGGCACCAGCGAGGTGATCTGATAGAGGTGTATAAAGCCTTGAATGGTTTAAGCATGCTCAATGCTGATGGGATTCTTCCTCTAGCTCAGAATAATCACCTGAGAGGGCATAAATTCAAATTGAGGAAAGACAGATGTAGGATAGATGTGCGGAAATTTGCCTTTAGCCAGTGGGTGGTTGGTTGGTGGAACAGACTTCCATCCCTTGTGGTGGAGGTTGATAGCCTAAATAAGTTTAAGGCTCAGCTGGACAGGTATTTTGAACGAACAGAGGGGTGAAGTGGAAGTGGTTTTTTTTTTTTTTTTTTTTTGGCTGATGCTGCATAAGCTTGCTTTCTTGCATCAAATGCCTCTACTAATGCTAATGCTAATGATTGAAGGAGCAGTAATTGAAAAGGTGGATTCACCAGCTGTAATAATGATAAATGGCTGGAAGTCAAGAGAAGAATAAATTTTGGATGGATAGCATTCAGGAAATATAGTCATGTACTGAGGAGCAATATCCCAATTTATCTGAAACAGGCATTTGAAACAAATGGAGGGGTGAAATGGGAGGTTTTTTTTTTTTTCTTGGCTGATGCTGCAAAAACTTGCTTTCTTGCATTGTATGCCTCTACTAATGCTAATGCTAAAAACAAAGGACTTAAATCAGGACAGAATATGACAATGTACTTATAAATAGCAGAGAAGGTATAATTCAAATATCAGAAGACTGCTATAAAGTATTATGTAAGGAGCAAGGGAATGATGCCAGCAGTGGGAAGGATGGATCACAAATTAGCAACACATACAACATACCCGATATTCTTCCTGATGAGGAAGAACATGCATTGGAGAAAATGAATAACCTAAAATCCCCAGGTGAAGATGAAGTTACTGTAGGGTTGTTAAAATTAGGAGGAAGAGACATCACACAGAAACTAGCAAGAGTCTTCACAAAATACATTAGGAAAGGTATGACACCTAAGGATGGAATAATGCAATCATAATTTTGCTTACTTTTGCATAAGAAAGGAGATATATTCACAAGAGCCATTACTAACAGATTAAAAAGAAAAATTGATGAAAATCAACCGAAAGAGCAAACTGGTTTTAGTACAGGATTCTCAACTATGGATCATATTCACGTAATATCACAGCTAATGAAGGAAACAAATGAATATAAAATGCCATTATGCCTGATATTTGTGGATTATGAAAAGACATTTGACTCCATACTGCAGTAATGTTTCGGGCACTGGAAAAACAAATTACAGATATTCCATACATTATGATTTTAAAGAAAATATATGAGAACATTACCTTCTTTATAAGAATAGACAAAGACAGTGGCAAAGTTAAAATTGAGAAAGGAGTTCAAGAAGGAGACACAATATCTCTGAAGTTGTTTATTGCCGCCCTTGAAGAAGCGTTCAGAAGATTGGACTGGTTGCAGAAAGGTGTCAATGTGAATGGAGAGCACCTAAACCATTTATGATTTGCAAATGACATTATTATTATTATTATTATTAATAGCCATATGATGCAAGGAAGCCTGAGGCTTATGCTACACCAGGAAAAAAAAAAAGTTCCCAAGTTACCCTGAGAGAGAGAGAGAGTTGTTGTTGTTGTTGTTGTTGTTGTTATTATTTGGTTTTTAGGAGCATTAGCAACTAAGGCCATATTGCTTCGAGGATATGCGGTGGTCATTCCCTTACCTTTCCACATCCTCCATATTTGGTGGTCACGGGCTCGAACCCCGGTCTAATCAAGAAGCGAGTGCTACGCACTTCCGCTCCTGCCCACCTGTCAGAGAGAGAGAGAGAGAGAGAGAGAGTCAAAAGTAGAAGGGAATCACCAAGAAAGAGAAGAATGATGATATCCAGCTCAGGACCCTGGATGTGCCAAGCCCATACTCACTAGATGTGAGCCCCCGGGGTTGTGATCATAAGCCATGATCCCAAAGAATTAGAGGAAAATCTTAATCAGTCATGCAGAGTTAGTAAGGATTTTGGACTAAAGATGAATATGGTTAAAACAAAAGTAATGATTAACAAGTATGCCACAGGAAGGGGAGGATTCATATACTTATCTTGGAGAAGTCATTCGCTGTAATAATGATAAATGGCTGGAAGTCAAGAGAAGAATAAATTTCGGATGGATAGCATTCATTAAGTATAGTCACATACTAAGGAGCAATATCCCAATTTGTCTGAAATGTTAAATAATGAACCAATATATACTCCCCACCATGACTCATTAAAGTGAAACTTGGGTGCTGACCAAAAGAATGGCTGTCATGGCAATATAACCTTGTCATTTTTGTGCCATAAAAACCAAAAAACCAAATCAAACCAAAAGCAAACTCAAGTAAAGGACATTCTTATCAAAACAAAAGAACTGAAATGGACTGGGGCAGGACACACAGCGCAAGACATGATGACAGATGGACTAAGAAAATAAAAATAACAAAATAGTACACAGGAGGAGCTAAAAGAAAATCAGGAAGACAAGAACGAAGATGGACAGATGCAATTCAAGAGTTTGTGAGCAGTAAATGGATGGACATTGCTCAAAACAGATGGAACTGTAAAGTCGCTGGAGAGGCATTCATCCCGCAGTGGATTGAGAATGGCTAATACTGATCCCTGTAATTCACCTGTTAATAAGCACAGAAGCTGAGAAAACTTCTCCCCATGAGCTTGGCAAAGTTTCTTCAATGCCGACATAATTGATTAGGTTCTTAATATGGATTCCCTCCTATCGTGTCTGGGTAGGATTACACACTTTAAAATTTAATCCTAACTCCTGACTTTTCCCAACATTGCCCTATATGTTTTAAATAAGTAGTCAGATCTTCTACTGTTAACGACAGTATCATCTTTCATGCATTTAAAGGACAATACCTCATCTACTTTTGCCCCTGGCAGACATACCCTAGTCCTAGTCTATCTATCCTTTTAGCACAAAATATTTTCCATTTCCTGAAAAAAAAAAAAAGAAAAAAAAAAATACTGGCAATCATCAGCTCCTATGGGACCAGCAGATTCTGCCTTTGGGACTGCCACTGTGTTGCCTGATGTACAAGTGAGGGCTCTGGCTTCGAACTTGGCAGCTGACCGCTTGATATCCTCCCATTTTAATTTATTCGTGGATACCCACTCTGTTCTTCAAGCTCTCATACACCCCATCAAAATACTGTGTTCAAACCTAATTTCCCCATTCTCTTTGAAACAAACACAAAGACATCCAATGACTTCTGTACCATGTCCTGTTGTAGAGACCCTCAAACATTGCTGAAGTAGCACATTTCATAAAGCTGAGATTTGTAGGAGAACTGTCCCCATTTAGTTCTCCACCTGAGCCATAGCACTCCTGCTACTTTGAGCCCATTGATTTCCATTTAACTTCAATTTAACTTAAGAATACTACACAAAACTGTTAGAAAGCTAAATGTAGTAATACATATTATGCTATCAAGTTTGCAGTGTGCTAATTAATGATAGCCTTATTATAAATAAAACTTCTTATCTAAAACAAAAAAATACATGCCTTCCTAAATGATTAGAAACTTTAGGCTACTTATTTACCACATAACATTACTAGTTGCCACATAACGTTTATTTACCACATAACATTACAAGTAGTTGCTCTTGACATCTCAAAGGCTTTCGATCATGTTTGGCATAAAGGTCTTCTAACAAGCTTCCATCTTATGGTTTGCCAACTGTTTTTAGTAATTGGTTATCCAGTTTTCTCGGTGACTGCTCACTGAGGGTGATTTGGGCACCTCCGTAGCCAGGTGGGAAGGAGCAGCAGTGCGTAGCACACGCTTCTTGATTAGACCGGGGTTCGGGCCCGTCACCACCAAATACGGAGGATGCTGAAAGGTCAGGGAAAGACCACCGCATATCCAGGAGCAATATGGCCTTAGTTGCTAATTCTCCTAAAAACCAAAACAACAACAACAACTGAGGGTGATGGTAGATGGCTCTCTGTCTTCTAACTTCTCCACTAATGCAGGTGTCCCCACAAGGTTCAGTTCTTTCCCCCACTCTTTTCCTCTTGTATATTAATGACCTTCTTCCATTGACTGGAAATCCTATCCATAGTTTTGCCGATAATAGCACATTGCATTCCACTTTCCATTTTGAGAAACCTTTCCTGTTCAATCAGCTTCACTTTCTCGAAAATCTGCTACCAATTCCTTAAATGCCGATCTTCAGGTAATTCTACAGTGAAGCAAAGACAACTTAGTTGATTTCAACCCTTCTAAAACTCAGTCTTGTCTTATATCTCGCAAAAAGGATTCTTCTGCTCCTATGCTTATCTTTAGTGACATTCCGATTTCTAGGAAAAATGATATATCTCTTTTGGAGATTACCCTGACTTCTAATCTCTCTTGGCACAAGCACATTACAAATATTGCTTCCTCTGCATCTAAAAAACTTTGTTTTCTCTTTCGCTCTTGGCGTTACTTTTCTTCCAAACAGCTGCTCACTCTGTATAAATCGCAAATCCGCCCTGCCATGGAATATTGTTCCCACATCTGGGGTGGTGTCCCCAAAACCTCCCTCAGGCTTCTTGATTCCATTCAGAAGAGGGCAGTTAGGTTAATTAATGATTCATCTCTAACAGAGTCTCTCCACTCGCTCTCTCATAGACGTACTGTTTCTGCTGCATGCCTCTCCTACAGATACTTCCATGGGCACTGTTCTTCTGAATTGGCTTCTATAATTCCCGCTCACTCTTTCAAAATGGTCCGAACACATGCCGCCACCAGCCAACATCAATTTACTGTCCAACTTCAAACTAACAGAACCAACTTTTCATCTTCCTCATTTATTCATTCAACTGCTGTTTTCTGGAATAACCTTCCTTCATACGTATTTCCTGAAAATTACAATCTACAGAAGTTCAAGTCCAATGTCAACAAATATCTTCTTTCGTCTTCTCAACCTCCAACCCAAGCACGGTACTAAGTACTATAGGTTCTAATACTTCTCGTGTTTGGAGTTTACATACATAAAAAAAAAAATAAAAAAAAAAGCTACATGATACAATATTCAGGCCAAATCACTGACACAGAAGCTCTATGAATATTAAATTGTAACAACCAACATCTCTAGCTAAATTTAAAAATAAACTAGTGAAATGCATCTAGTACTTTTTTTTTTTTTTAATGTAGGGAAGACTGTCCACATGACTGCTCTTTTATCCCTCGTCCTCTATTTATGTTTCTCTGTCGAGTGCCTTTTACTCCCATCCACCTCTATACTCAACCTTTTCACAACTCAATCCTTAATCTATCCCCACTGCTCTCTACTTCAATAAAAATATATTTTATTTTATTTTGAGCTCTCTCCAGAAGGCTCAAGCAACACTGGGGACAGTCCTGCCAGAGAATCGCCCTACTTACCTGGCATGGGTCCCCATGGCAATGGATGCCAACTAGGGGTCAGTGGTGTCGAGGACCTCTAGGCTAAGTGGTCAGATGAATAAATACCAATGTATACCAGACAAACCATATGCAATTTGGTCTTTTCAGAGTACGTTGTTTTGTGGCACTGGGAGGGGGGAATCCAACTCTGTGACGTATGCAGATAGTCCCCCAACTCTGCAATAGTTTACAAGTAGTTTATCTGTATACATCACAGATAAACTATTGCATAGTTGTGGGAACCAATCCCCCCCCCCCCCACACACATCCAGACAACATACACTATACACTCTATTATTATTATTATTATTATTATTATTATTGCTCTTATATTATTTCTCCCTGATTCGGGGTTCCACCTCGTGACAGGTATTGCTACCAAGTACACAGGGTGGTTGTTGTTATGTCTGGTGATACTGTTGGTTGAGGAACTCTCTGACTATCCTATATGTGTTCAGGATTGCAACATTCTGTAGTTCCTTGTAGGTGTTTGCTGGGAGACCTATTGCTGCTAGGCTGTTATGCAGGGTCTTTGGCACCATACCTGTGGTTAACCCGATGATTGGGATGGTCGTTATTTGTTGCATATGCCACATCTCTTTGATCTCCTGTCTTCGGTTCGTGTATTTCCTGATTTTTGCCCCATGGGTTTTCTGCAGGCTGCCAGTGTTGGGTACCGCTATGTCAATCAGATAGGTAGCCTTTTCCTTCTTGTCCACAAGGGTTATGTCCAGTCTGCTCTGCGGGATTGTCCTATCTGTTGTTATGGTGCAGTCCCAGTACAGCTTGTGGGTTGGGGTCTCTAGTACTGCCTGAGGTTCGTACATGTAGTACGGTACACTTTCTTCGACCAACTGTTTTTCCTTGCTATAAAAATATATTTTATTTTTATAGCTTACAGTCTCGCCCTGTAAGTTGCCATATCAGTCTCCAGCTTTGTTATTTCGTAGTATGCTTGCATGATGTACGTATTCATTTCGATGCTCCACTTCATGCGTTGGCGTTTTCTCCCTTCCTGGGTGGTCACTAGAGCAGTTGCGCAGGAAGCACTTCCAGTTGCTGGGGCTGGATGTCTTGCCCTTCTCTTGTGGTAGCCATATGGGTGACACAGCCAATCTCCACTGTCTTCCTCGGGAGACCGTCTCTGATTTTTCGAACCAACCCCTCTGCCTAAGGCCTGAACACGAGTAACTTTATCCTGCGCCACACTTGATGCAGTATGATTAATATTTCTCTGCGACGTCGTCCATCTATGGAGGTGGACCTGTTTAGCTTCGGTTTATTTCCAGTGGTAGTTCTCGCGAGTGAAGCCAGATGGCACCACAATCTGCCTTAGCTGCCACTCCGACCTTGGGGTAGGTAGGTAGGTCCCTTGGAGCAACTTTCACGATGTTTTATTTATTTCATTAATTATTATTATTATTATTATTATAAAAATTAATAAAATAATAGTAATTTTATTACTATTAATAAAAATTAATAAAATTAATAATATTATTATTATTATTTTATTTTGTGGTGCCTCCGTAGCCAGGTGGGCAGGAGCAGCAGTGCATAGCACATGCTTCCTGATTAGACCGGTGTTCGAGCCTGTGACCACCGCATATCCCCAGCCCGTATCAAGGGTGAGGGTTCACATCAGGAAGAGCAACCAGCCATAAAAATTTCATGCCAAAACAGTAAAAACACTGACCTCATATATATAATGGGAAAAAGGCGAGGACAAAAAAAAAATTATTTTATTTTGTGTGCTGCTTTTTTTTTGTTTGTTTTTTTTTTATAGCTGGTGCAGTAAAAATCTGCACTACTAATTACATTACATGGGTAATACTAATACTATAGTAAATTCAAAGTGTTTTCCAAGATTTCCAGCATCTTTAGGCACCTGATAATCAAACTGTTCCATTTTCCTTTCAATTTTGCATTACAAGAATGAGTAACTTCTAATTGTGAAAAATGGAATATCTAGGCAAATTTATACAGTGACAATCTAAGAAGAGGCAAATTATACAAAATGAAGCTGTAATCTCCCCTTCAAAATTTAAGAAAGAAGTGACTCAGTACGGTGGCAGGAAAATATGCAGAAAATTAAGTGACAAATTTATGTCCCTGTAAAAAATGTTAGTGTTTTTGAAGCATCTGCAGAAAGTAAATGATAAAAATACGTGGGACACAAAATACTCTATATGATTTTCTTTAAGCAGATATAATATGCTTTGTTTCTAAAATGCTTTGTTTCTGTAATGAATAGGCAAATTTAATTAAGATATTACTGATAACTTACCATCTTGCAGTAGCTTTATAGCCTTGTTTTTAATATCTGATGATAACTGATTAATTTTTATTAAATATTCCAATATAATAATACTAGGTATAAAGATAAGTAAGTTTTGTTCTCCAGAGCCTGATGGATGTTTTAACAGATTTCCAAGATTGTTCAGGGTGAGACCTAAAAGATTACCTATAAAAAAAAAAAATAAAAAATATGACAATCTGGATCTAAAATATTCTGGAATACTAAATAATCTCATCATGAAAATTTCAATATGACACAAGTTGTTAAGGACTTCTTGTTATTTCAATTTTCACTGCTGCTTTTTTTTTTTTTTTTTTTTTTGGCAATTTTCTTTTCCTACTCTGGAATGAGTATGATAAAAAAAAAAACAACAAAAATGTAATTTTTCACAATTTATAATATCTTTTGAGTAGTAGAGCATTTGTGTTCATTCTCTTATGCTATGCAATTTCTGTAGTAAAGTTTTTATCATCATTTTCATCTGCTAATATGCTTTTACTTAACAGTATGCTGAAGTAAAGCTATGAGGGGATTTGTACAAGGTGTGACAAAGTTTCAATAATGTCCCTGTAAAAAACGTTAGTGTTTTTGAAGCATCTGTAAAACTTGGGAAGTGTATATTCTATTCAGCATAGGAATGAAAAAGATTCATACAGATGTAGATCCACGGGTTTCCGTCCTGAGATATAGCCTGCTTTCATCTTCAATTTTTTTTTTTTTTTTTTTTCATAGAAGAAAGGTCCTTACTCGATGAAAAAAAAAAATTAACTTAATGCCTATTAAGTTAAATTATTTATGAAAGTAATTAATTCACACTAACCAAGGAAATGACCAGGGAGAAGTTCTTGTTATGTCTTCATCATAACCATTAACAGAGCATCTTCTAATATGCTGTTGTGCACAGAAAATTCCCTGAAGTATTCACAATTGTTTAACAACTAACTATAATCTGTTCTCGGTGAACTTGTGCATTATAAACTGAGATAGAATAAAAAAGAGCATGCTGGATATGCAGTTGGTTACCTCTACTAATCCAATGGGGAGAATATACATTGCGGCTAGAATGTGCTGAAACCCCATAATGCATGAACCACATTTGATGGCTTGTTTCCACTGGAACTTCTTCTAGTTATGCATGTAATTCCTCCTCCAAAGATACCTGTAATTTTGGCTATTGAGCATAAGTGAAAGGAATAGACATTGAACAGTCAGGTAGTCCCCAATGGTACCAGCCCAAATGTTCTGATGGAATGGCGATGCGAAGATTAAGTGGGAGCATAGGGATTTTTCTACATCCAAATTGTGAAGTGTGATGCATCTATGAAAAGAAAGCAATGGCAAAAAGAAGGATAAATACACTGCTGTAGAAGGCATTGAAAAATGGGATCTGCAGATGCAAATCATCTTATATTAGTAGCGGCAAATAAAGCAAGAAAGCAATCTTATACAACATCAGCCAAAAAAAAAAAAAATGTTCCCAATACTTCCCATTTCACCTGCCCATCCCCTCTAATAATTTGTCGAGTTCTTCCATGAATTTATTCAAACTATCCACGACTTCAACAACAGATGGAAATTTGTTTCAGCAATCCCCCACCAAAGGCCAAATGCAAACTTTTGCATATCAATTCTGCAATCATTTTTCCTCAATTTGAATTGATGCCCCTGCCCCCATTTGCTTATTCTGAGCAAGAAGAAGAATGCCATCAGTATTGGGCTTGCTCAAACCATTGACATGAATCGAGCAATGAAATCGAAAAGCCTTAAACCTCAATCAAATCACTTGACCTTTCTTGGTAAGAGCAACCCTTTGTTCCCCTCACCAATGTCAAATAACTCTGCATCTGTTCCAGCAGTTCTACATCATTCCTAATTTCACCTCAAGGGCTCACATCCGGTGAGTATTGGCTTGGCACACCCAGGGTCCTGAGCTGGATATCATTATTCTTCTCTTTCTTGGTGATTCCCTTCTACTTCTCTCTCTCTCTCTCTCTCTCTCAGGGTAACATAGGATTTTTTTTTGGTTGCTGCAGCATAAGCTTCAGGCTTCCTTGCACCATGTGACTAAGTAGTAGTAATAATAAATGGAGGCCTCCAGACCTGTATGCAGTATTCAAGAGGTTGACTGACTGTTGTCCTATACAAAGGGATAATTACCTTCTTATCCCTATGCAAAGTTCCTGTATATCAGGGGTGGCCAACTTAATTTATGATCAATTGACTTTTTTTCTTCAAAATGTGCCACGATCTACCATCTCAAACCCCAGGGGCTCACATCTGGTGAGTATGGGCTTGGTACACCTAGGGTCCTGAGCTGGATATCATCATTCTTCCCTTTCTTGGTGCTTCCCTTCTCTCTCTCTCTCTCTCTCTCTCTCTCTCTCTCTCTCTCTCTCTCTCTCTCTCTCTCTCTCTCTCTCTCTCTCTCTCAGGGTAATTCAGAATTATTTTTATTTGCCTGGTGTAGCATAAGCTTTAGGCTTCCTTGCACAATATGGCTAATAATAATAATAATAATAATAAAAGTTCATTGAACGTGGTTAAAAAGGTTAATCAACACATATTGAAAAATGTTGTTTATAAATTTTAAAATTAAATACAATTCAGAATTCTTATTTTAGATTCATACGTATTTAAATTTTTAATTTATGCGAAGTTTGTTTCATCCGCCAAGCTTTGCAAATCGGGGATATACTGTGATAAGGCCAACCGTAAAGAATCTTCTGTATGCAAGTCCGTAAGAGTAGAGTGATTCTTCATCTTTTTTTTTTTTTTTTTTTTGTTATATGTGGAAACAAAAAAATTCACTGCATTTTTTTACAGTACTTTTCTTGGCAAACATATTTCCAAAAGTCTTTTTCTGATGATCTGGTTTTTAGGAAGATATCGTTTCGCAATGTAATAATTTCATTTTCAAGTAATATTTTCTCCGTGTGAAAAATCTCAGCGATTTTTTCTGCAATTTGTTTCATATCTTAGTCAACCTTAAATGGACAAGAAATATATTGAACAATGTCTTCAATTGTTTTAAAATCACTGAATCTGGTTTCAAAATCATCCACAACTTTCTCAATTTCAGAAACACATTTCTCACTATTAAATTCAAAAACAGGATATTTTTGCAAATGACCTTGAATATTTGCAAAATGATCGAATTTTTTTTCTTTGAGATCCTTTGCCATTGCCAAAAATTTATATTTATATGCAGAAATACTATTAATCGTGTCACACACATTTTTATTTTTTCCTTGCAATTCCAAATTCAGATCACTTAATTTACTATTAAAATCTGCCAAAAAGCCAGATCACACAACCACACCATATTTTGCAGCTGCTGATAATCATCTCCCCTTTGATCAACAATTTTTTAATTTCATTCAGCATATTTTGAAATCTGTAGAAATTTACTCCGACTCAGCCACTTCACATCTGTATGTAATATCAGATCTGGTTCATTTTCATCGAGTTGCTTTTTAACAGTCTTCTTTGAATTCCATCAGATTGTCCTCTGATGGAATTCATAATTTTGAAAGCTATGTCCGTAATACTTTTAGTATTTAATCTTTTGCAGGCTGTGGATGCAGGCTGTAGATTCATCCAGTTGTCTCCTTAAAAATGCTCACATTTTTACTCATTTTTTCAATGCGTCGCATCACAGTATTTAAAGATAATTGCAGATCTTGAAGGGCACTTTTAATTCCATTTTTGTTCTTAAAATGTGGATGATACAGTGGTAACTCAAAAAATCTGTGAATTCATCATTCATTTTGCAGAATTCGATGAATCCGTTAAGATGCCCTGTCATTGCTTTAGTTCCATCTGTTGTTATTGATACGAGCTTAAATAGTGGTAATTTAATTTTTTTCAATAAAAATTTTTGAATGCGTTAAATATATCAAGACCTCTAGTTCTTTGTTTTAACGAAACCATACTCAGCAGTTCTTCTCTAGTGGCAGAATTATCGAAAACTATACGAATAAAAATGAGCAACTGAGCCATATCACTGACGTCTG
This sequence comes from Mastigoproctus giganteus, assembly GCF_048544385.1. Lineage (NCBI taxonomy): Eukaryota > Metazoa > Arthropoda > Arachnida > Uropygi > Thelyphonidae > Mastigoproctus > Mastigoproctus giganteus. The sequence continues at coordinate 59,073,515 of NC_143584.1, forward strand.
TAGATTCATCCAGTTGTCTCCTTAAAAATGCTCACATTTTTACTCATTTTTTCAATGCATCGCATCACAGTATTTAAAGATAATTGCAGATCATGAAGGGCACTTTTAATTCCATTTTTGTTCTTAAAATTTTAAAAAAGAGAATCTGTTATTTCGAAAAATGCGTCTTTGATGAATTGATCATCAGCAAATGATTTGCACTTTTTTTGCAAGATGATGACTCACTTTAAATGATACTACAGTTACTGCTTTAAATTGTAAATTAGGTGTCATGAAGAAATTTTGTTGTGCGAATAATCTGGATTTAAGTTCTTTTAATTTATTTTTTCTAAGGTCACTATTAGGCGGAAAATCCGATTGGTATTTACCATGGAGTGCTTTGAAGTGCCTTTCTAAATTTCCTTTTTTGGGTATAGCCACGAAAGCATTGCAAATCAAGCAACAACATTTTTCTTTTATCATTACAAAAAAGTATTCTCGTTCCCACTCTTGTTGAAAATTATACATTTTACTCTTTTTCTTAGTATTCATTTTAAATCAATGGGTATTAAATTAACATATAAATACTGTCCAGTTATTAATATTAAGTAAGCCAAATAAGAAATCGACACATACGCTATGCTCTCCTCAACATAACTGCGTGAATTTTCACTAGACAAGCTTAGTGAATACGCGGTGACAAGAGTGGTCATGTGGTTCAACGGATTTGTAACAAGCATATGCAGTGGGGCGCATAATGATAATAATAATAACATTTAGATTTTGACTAATCTATTTTTTATATATATTTAAAATTCATTGTGATCGACCGAAATTAAAGCCACGATCAACTGGTAGATCGCGATCGACTTGTTGGCCACCCCTGCTGTATATCATTGACAAAACCTCATGAGCTGTCCTGGCAGCCTATCTCCTTTGTTCAGAAAACTTTGACAAGTGATATGTTAATCTGGGAATGCTGCTAACCATATTAGTACCTTGCAGTTGCCAATGTTAAATTTCAATTATGATTTCTCTGCCCATCTGCCTAATTTTTCTAGGTCTTGTTGCAGTAGCATACCTTGATTACTCTCATTATCAATCCTAACCTTTGTATCTTCTGCAAACAGAAGGCTTGATATGTCTTTATCAATATTAGAATAAATACTGTAAACATTAATGGTACTGGCACTGATGCCTAAGACCCTCAACTAATAACAACACTCTCCAACAATGAAGGAATGAAGGAAGAGCAGTGCCCATTTATAGAAAAAGTCTATTTTCTCCCACACTACTATTCCTTTAGGGGAAGCAGTAACTTCCCCTAAAGCCACTCTGCTCTAATTTGTACAGCAGTTTTTCACAAGAAAAAATGGTCAAATGTTTTCATAAAATAAAATTATATGATATAAAAATTCCTTTTTTTGCATTCAATTCCTTTGTTACTGCATCATAGTAGCTAATCTGATCGATCAGAGAGGATCATATTTGCAACTTAACAAAGATATGTGGTGATATCCATTTAATGGCAGTATTAGTTGGGTTGGAAAACTGCTAGATTGGGGTGGGGGATTCACAGACTAAAAGATTAACGGTAGCCGCAGGCAGAAGCGAAAGTGATTCTTGCACTGCTTCTATAGTAATGAGCCGCAGCCTAGAGAGCAAGTTGCTGGGGACTTCAAGAACTGCTGAGAGTCATCATGGAACAAGTAAATACATGGGCTGGGTTAGGCTAACTAGTAGTAAGAACAAGTGCATGTATACTTGCATGTACACTAATGCTAGAAGTATAGTAAATAAAATTGATGAATTTAAGGTGTTGATCAAGATATCAAAGGCAGATATTGTTGGGATATCAGAGACATGACATCACACAGATATAAGCAGTGCTGAATTGGAATTTGGAGAGTATAATGTGTACAGAAAGGACAGACAGGGTAGGAAGGGAGGAGGGGTTATGCTGTTAGTTAAGAAACACATACAATCTAAGGAAGTGCATCCAGTTGACAAGGGTGGACAGTGCAATGTTTAGTCTGTTTGGTGTGACATAAACACAGGGAAAGGGAAAATGAGAATAGAAGTATGTTATATGCCTAATGATTCTGATGAGTACAATGAACAGTTATGCAGAGAAATAGAATTGGCGAGTAAATCAGAATGTCTTTTAATGGGGGATTTTAGCTTTCCAGATAGTGACTGGAACTTGTGGGCTGGTCATTTGCACACTAGCAAGACTTTTGTGGATTTATTGGAGGATTGTTTTCTACAGCAACATGTTCAAGGGGAAACCAGAGGGAGTAATACCATTGATCTGATTATCAGCAGTGATTATTCATGCATGCATTAGTGATGTGCGATTTACTTAAAGATCTAACTACCATCAAGGGTAAAGGGAAGGGTTTTTGTTTTCATAAAGGTGACTACAGTGGTCTCAGACAGTTTTTAAATTCTATACAGTGGGATCAACTGATGATGTTACCAATGGTGAATTCTAAATGGGAAGCCTTCAGGGACTTAATCTTGGATGCTACTAGGCTTTTGATACCAACTAAGAAATACAATTCAAGGTTCAGGCCTAAATGGATGTCGGATGAATTAATGAGGCTCGTGGTAGAAAAGAAAAATGCATGGGATGCATATAAATTATCATGCTACACAGAAGCCTATGGCAGATATAAACTAGTGTGTAATCAAGTCACAAAGGAGGTTAGGTAGGCGAAGGCAGATTATGAAAAATCTTTGGCAAAGGACACAAAGAAAAACAGCAAAGAGTTCTTTACTTATGTAAACTCTAGAAGGAATGGGATGAACCAGATTGGTACATTTAATACAGATGGGTTGACTATTGATGATCATACTCGGGTAGCTAATAAACTGAATGAGTATTTTGCATCTACATTCACACATGAGGAGTTATTCAAGGAGGGGAGTAAGTTTATCAAACTTATTCCCCTCCACAAGTTTATCAAACTTCTGGAGTTTATCAAACTCTAACAGGGAACTAAGTGATTTTGTAATAACTGAGAGCAAAGTGGAGGAGAAATTGTTGAAGTTAAACATAAAAAAGGCACCTGGAATCAATCATGTTACAATGAAGGAGGCAGCAAGGGAAGAAAGCAAACCCTTAACCATATTTATGAGAGCATCCTTAGAGTCAGGGGGAGGTCCCCATGGACTGGAGATGTGCAAATATATCCACAATTCACAAAGGAGGTTCAAAGGAGGTTGACATAAATAACTATAGACCTGTTAGTTTAACTTCTGATCCGGGGAAAATAATGATGTCACTGGTTAAAAAGGTGATACAGGATTACCTATATAAGACAGCACTAATAGCTCAGACACAGCATTGATTTGTTAAGGGAAATCTTGTCTGACCAATTTGATTGGATACTATGATGTGGTCACAAAGGATCTGGATGCAAAAAATAAATTTGATATCATATACTTGGATTTCAGAAAACTTTTGATACTGTTGCACACGGAAGACTGCTGTACAAATTAGAGCAGTGTGGCATTAAGGGCAAGTTACTGCAATGGATAAAGGGATGGTTGAGTGGGAGATGGCAGAGAGTGGTAATAAATGAACACTGCTCTAGGTGGACTAATGTTATTAGCATTGCTGGGCCCATTGTTGTTTTGTATACTTATTAATTAGCATTAGCATTAGTAGAGGCATTTGATGCAAGAAAGCAAGCTTATGCAGCATCAGCCAAAAAAAAAAAAAAAAAAAAAGTAACATAAATAAATAAAAATAACCACTTCCACTTCACCCCTCTGTTCGTTCGAAATACCTGTCCAGCTGAGCCTTAAACTTATTTAGGCTATCAACTTCCACGACAAGGGATGGAAGTCTGTTCCACCCACCAACCACCCGCTGGCTAAAGGCAAATTTCCGCACATCTATCCTACATCTGTCTTTCCTCAATTTGAATTTATGCCCTCTCAGGTGATTTTTCTGATCCCATCAGCATTGAGCATGCTCAAACCATTCAAGGCTTTGTACACCTCTATCAGATCACCCCGCTGGTGCCTAGTTTCCAGACACTGTAATTTGCAAAACTTAAGCCTTTCTTCGTAAGAGAACCCCTTTGTCCCATTCACCAATCTAGTTGCCCTTCTCTGTACTCGTTCCAGCAGCTCTACATCCTTCCTGAAATGAGGCCTCCAGGCCTGTATACAGTACTCTAGGTGTGGCCTGACCATTGCCTTATACAAGGGAATAATCACCTCCTTATCCCTGCTAGAAAAATTCCTATATATCATTGACAATACACCATGAGCTACTCTTGCAGCTCGGCTGCACTGCTCAGAGAACTTCATATCTGCCTGCACCACCACCCCCAGGTCCCTTTCATTCTCTACCACTGTCAGTGTAGTACCACAGAGTTGATACGTTGCTCTGGGGTTGCTGTTTCCCATATGTAGTACTTTACATTTGTCAATGTTAAACTTCATTTGCCACCTCGAAGCCCATCTGCTCAACCTTTCCAAATCCTGTTGCAGCAGCATAGTGTCAGTAGTGTCCTTGACAACCCTGCCAACCTTCGTATCGTCTGCAAACTTGGACATTAAGCCTGATATACCATCATCAATATCATTTATAAATACAGAAAACAATAAAGGCCCCAATACTGAACCCTGAGGGACTCCACTAATAACATTAGTCCACGATGAGCAGTGTCCATTGATTACCACTCTCTGTCTTCTCCCCCTCAACCACCCCTTTATCCATAGCAGCAACTTGCCTCCAATGCCACACTGCTCCAATTTGTGCAGCAGTCTTCCATGTGCAACAGTATCAAAAGCCTTTCTAAGATCCAAGTATATAATATCAAAGTTATTCCCTGCATCCAGTTCTTTTGTGACTGCATCATAGTATCCAATCAAATTGGTCAGGCAAGACTTCCCCTTAACAAAACCATGCTGTGTCCTAGCTATAACTGAAGTCTTGTCTAGATGATCCTGCAGTGCTTCTTTCACCAGTGCCTCCATTAATTTTCCGGGAACAGAAGTTAAACTCACAGGTCTATAATTACTTGTGTCAGCCTTTGATCCCCCTTTGTGAATTGGGGTCACATTTGCACATCTCCAGTCAATGGGTACCTCCCCTGAGTCCAAGGAAGCTCTCATAATTATGGCTAAGGGTTTGCTTACCTCCTTTGCTGCCTCCTTTAATATAACTGGATAGATCCCATCCACCCCAGGTGCCTTTCTTGTGTTTATTTCAACAATTTCTCCTCCACTTTGCTCTCAGTTATTACAAGATTCTCTAGCTTACTGCTAGAGTTGAATACACCTCTGGCATTCCCCTCGCTGAATAACTCCTCATGTGTGAATGTCGATGCAAAATATTCATTTAGTTTGTTAGCTACCCGAGCAGGGTCATCAACAGTTGACCCATCGATCTCAAGTGGACCAATCTGATTCATCCCCTTCCTTCTAGAGTTTACATAAGTAAAGAACTCTTTGCTGTTTTTCTTTGCATCCCTTGCCAAAGATTTCTCGTAATCTGCCTTCGCCTTCCTAACCTCCTTTGTAACTTGGTTACAGATCAACTTGTATCTATCATAATCTTCTGTGTCATGTGTTAATTTGTATGTATCCCATGCATGTTTCTTCTCTGCCATATGCCTCATCAGTTCATCTGACATCCATTTAGGCCTAAACCTTGAACAATATTTCTTAGTTGGTATGTAAAGCCTAGTAGCTTCCAAGATAAGTTCTTTGAATGCTTCCCATTTTGTATTTGCTGTTGGTAACATCATCAGTTGGTCCCACTGTATAGAATTTAAATACTGTCTCAGTCCATCGTAGTCGCCTTTACGAAAGCAATAACCCTTCCCTTTACCCCTAATGGTAGTTACCTCTTTGAGTAAATCCCACTTCAGCACACTGTGATCACTGCCACCTAGTGGTTCATTTATCTGCAGATTCTTAATGCATGAAGAATCACTGCTGATAATCAAATCAAGAATATTCCTCCCTCTAGTTGCCTCCCAAACGTGCTGATGTAGAAAACAATCATCCAATAAATCCACAAAAGCTTTGCTAGTGTGTGAGTGACCAACCCCCAAATTCCAGTCAATATCTGGGAAATTAAAATCTCCCATTATAAGACTCTCTGATTTACTGGCCCACTCTATTTCTCTGTACAGTTTCTTATTATACTCATCAGAGTCATTAGGCCTATAGCACACTCCTCTCTCAACTTTGATCTCCCAATGCTTATGTCACACCAAACTGACTCAACACTGCACTGTCCAGCGATGTCCACTGGCTTCACTTCCTTGGATTTTATGTATTTCTTAACTAATAGCATAACCCCTCCTCCCTTCCTATGCAGTCTATCCTTTCTGTAGACGTTGTACTCCCCAAATTCCAGTTCTGCATTCCTTATGTCTGTGTGACACCACGTCTCTGATATCCCAACAATATCTGCCTTTGATGTTTTGAGCAATACCTCAAATTCATCAAATTTATTTACTAAACTCCTAGCATTGGTGTACACGCAAGTATACATGCACCTATTCCTATTCTTAGCTACCCTAACACAACCCATGTGTTTACTTGTACTGCAATGACTCCCGGCAGTCTCTGAAATATCCTGCATCTTGTTTTTCAGGCTTCTGCTCATTCCAATAGAAGCAGTGCAAGAATCACTTTCACCTCTGCCAGTGGCTACTGTTAATCTATTAGTCCTTGTATCCCCCCAATCTAGCAGTTTTCCGACCCACCTAACATTGCCTCGATAGCATCAGCAAATATTCTAGCACCCTTTCTATTTAAGTGTATCCCATCCCTGTAGAAGCAGTCTCTCCTGTTAACAAGTACAGACCAGGCTGAAAAAAATTCTACCCCTTGAGCCCTGCACAATCTTTCCAGGGCCGAATGATATCAAGGAAGTTATATCAGGCTTAATGTCCAAGTTTGCAAATGATACAAAGGTTGGCAGGGTTGTTAATGACAATAAAGACAGTATGCTACTTCAACAGGATCTAGAAAATTTAGGCAGATGAGCTGAGAAGTCACAAACTGAAGTCTAACATTGACAAATGCAAAGTACTCCATTGGGTAGCAGTAACCCAAGAGAAATGTACCAACTGAGTGGTACATTTCTACACTCAGGGAGGTGGATAATGAAAAAGACCTGAGGGTAATTGTGCAGTCAGATATGAAGTTCTCTCAGCAGTGCAGATGGGCTGACTGAGCAGGTCATGGAGTTTTGTCAATGATATATAGGAATTATGCTAGCAGAGACAAGGAGGTGATTATTCCTTTGTATAAAGCAACAGTCAGGCTATACCTAGAGTACTGTGTACGGGTCTGGAGGCCTCATTTTAGGAAGGATGTAGAGTTGCTAGAACGAGTACAGAGAAGGGCAACAAGATAGGTGAGAGGAACAGAGGGGCGCACTTATGAAGAAAGGTTTAAGTTCTGCAATTTGCAGCATTTGGAGACTAGGCAACTGTGATGTGATCTGTTCGAGGTGTATAAGACCTTGAATGATTTGAGCAGGCTCAATGCTGATGGGATACTTCCACTGGCTCAGATTAAGAACCTGAGGGGGTATAGATTCAAATTGAGGAAGGAGAGTTGTAGAATGTATGTGTGGAAGTTAGCCAGCGGGTAGTTGATTGCCGGAACAGACTTCCATCTGTTCCAGCAATCAACCAGCTTAAATAAATTTAAGGCTGAACTCGACAAACATTTGGAGTGACCAGATAGATGAAATGGGAAGGGTTTTTTTTTTTTTTTTTGGTTGATGCTGTATAAGCTTGCTTTCTTGTATCATATGCCTCAACTAATGCTAATGCTAATTCCATTTTTGTCAAGAGTATTTTGCATTACTTCTTTAACCACTGAATCTGATATTTTCTCTGGGACAGAAATGAAGCATGGAAAGCAATAACTACTTACTTTACTCTTTGATCTCCTGTGGGATATGGGGGGAGCTCCTATAAACACAATCTACAGGAAACCCCACCTTAATTCCAAATATGTTCTCATGATTATTGCCATGATTTGCTTTCCTCTTTTGCTGCTTCTTTTCATATAACTGGCTGGGTACCATCGGCCCCAGGTGCCTTATTTACTTTCAGCTTTGGCAAGTTCTCTTCCACTTTCTTCTAAGTTATAACAAAATCATTTAGCTCCCAGTTATAACTTTGTGTAGTTCTTATGTTAATTTCTAAAATCATCGTCATGTGTGAGTTTAGATCAATTCATTTTTTTTAGGTTGTTAACAACCTCAACAGGATAATAAATATTATGGTATTCATATCTAGTAGGTCAATATTGTTCATTCCTTTCCTTCTATTTTTAACATAACCAAAATTCTTTGATACTTCTTTGCATTCATAGCTAAGGACTCTTTATAATCTCTATTAGAACTTGTTAACCTCCTTAGCAACCTGATTCCAATCCAGTCTGTACTTACTACAGGTTTCCAAGTCCCCCTGACAATCAAACCATGCATTTACTTTATCTAGTATTAGTATTAATATTGGCAAATGATTTTAGAAAGCAAGCTTAGACAGCATCATAAAAAAAAAAAAAAAACATTTCACCTATCCATCTCTGCCAATAATTTGTCTTAGTTCTTCCTTGAATTTATACAAACTATCCACTTCCACAGCAACAGATGGAAGATTGTTCCAGTAGTGAACTACCTGTTAGCTGAAAGCAAACTTAAACACATCTATTTTGTGCTGAAAGCAAACTTCAGCACATCTACTCTACAACCATCTTCCTCAATTTAAATTTATGACTAGACAGTACTGAGTTTTCTCAAGCCATTCAAAGACTTCACTCAACACCTCAATCAGATCATCTTGCTGGAGTCCTAGTCTCCAGATGCTGAATTTGCAGAACTGAAGTCTTTCTTGGTAAGAGGGTCCCTTTGTTCCCCTTACCAATCTCACTGCCCTTCTCTGTACCCATTACAGTAGCTCTACATTATTTCTAAAATGAGGACTCCAGTTCTGTCTGCAGTACTCAAGATGTGGCCTGACCATTGCCTTATACAATGGAATCCTCACCTCCTTATATCTGCTAGTGAAATTTCTGTATATTATTGACAAAATGCAAGAGCCATCCTGGCAGTATGTCTGCACTACTCAGAAACTTCCTATCACACTGCACAATTACCCTAAGGGGAGGTGCTGCAGTCGAGATAGTGAATGGACGCATCTACACGGAGCTGCACTTGATTGTGGAAGGTGGACAGAGATCGTAGGATAACTTTGTTTGATTTTGGATCAATACTAGGATTTACCATGGATTTTTTGGATTTTAAGGTACATGCAAATGGAGGTAAGTGATATATTCCAAGTAAGAGTTTTGCTTACTATAGAAAGCAAAAATTCTCACTAATTTTTGTGCCTTTGAAAGTATTTTCATGCAGCGTGATTGCTACAGTGCTAGCGAACTCACTGTTACTGTTGTTTACTTGATTGCAGTTTGATTACAAGTAAAACTAGCTACATTAGGCATATTTTGAATGGGGAATCTGATTATAATGATAGTTATAATGTATTCTCAGAATTTGAGTTTGTTTATAGCGGTTTTCCTGCCGAAACTGGGAAATCACGATATTCCAGTTTAAATAGCTGTATTGTGGAATTAAGACACATTAAATTATTTTCCCCCAACATAAGGAACAAATGAAAATGGACAAAACGACTGGGCAAGAACAAAATACTGAGGATAAAAGGCAAAAATTTGGAAATAACGATTTAGACATAGAGACAAACCCTGGCTTAGAAATAAGAATTTTAAGCAAAAGGACTCCCAAAAATGGCAATGAAACTAATAATGAAGACTTAGATGCATGTCCTCCAGGCCTCTTGAGATGAAAAGGGCCAAAAAAAAGTGAGGAACCAGGCTGAGAACAAAGAGGATAAAGCAAAGGAAAACAATGAAAAGACTGATAATAAGACAGAAGAGGAAAAAAGGTTTCAAGCAATAAATGAATTTGCAGATCCAATTAAGCAAATAAAAGAGTTGAAATTGTACTTAGAGGACTTCCTCCCTAACCAGACTAGCAGAATAACATCTGCAGTTAGAATGCATATTATAAACTGTTGGACAGTCTTAGAGCAAAGGGTGATAGAACTCAATACAGAAAATCTAGGATAGACAGTGTACCTGAGGAAAGGAATAACTACAAAGAAATGAACACCCTAAGTTATGCTCAGGTAGCAAGGGCAAGTAAAACAGAAAATACCCAACCTAAGGAAATACTCAGGACTAAAGAAACCAATATAGTGATATTAAAAGCAAAACATGACAGTGACTACAAGACTAGTGAGGCAGTCAGAAAAGCTGTTGTGGATCAACTGAAACCCCACCTAAAGGAGATCAGAATAAGCAGTATGAGGAAAGTGAGAGGAAATGGAGTGCTACTGGAAGTAGCAAACAAAGAAGATTTGAAAAAGTTAGAAACTAACCCCAAAATAATAAAACTTGGTTTAAAACCAGAGAAACCAAAGGGAAAGAATCCACATATTCTACTATTTGATGTCATACAACTCCTGAGAAGGAATTAATTACAGATATAAATTATAAAAATTTCCAAAAAATAATGGACATAGAAGAGTTTGCTGAACAGTTCCAACTCAAAAGAGCCACAAAAAGCAGGAAAAATGGTCAGATAAATATCTTAGTGGAGATTTCTCCAAAAATCTGGGGGGAACATCTACAAGGGCAGCAAAGAATCTATGCTGGCTGGACCAGCCATAGATTTAGGGAACACTTCCCTGTAACAAGATGTTATAATTGTCATAAATTTGGACACACTGCCAGGTATTGTAGTCAGAAAGAACCTGTCTATGGTCACTGTGCAAAGTTGGGCATGACTATAAAAACTGTAGAAATAAAAATTAGCAACCAAAATGTGCTACCTGCAAGGCAGCAGGCTGACTGACTATGCACACAGCATCAGGGATGAAAAATGCTATAAGAAAAATGACTAAGCAAATAGAATCTAGGATATGGGCCAAACTGAAAATATAAATGTGACTAGGTCTTTAAATCTGGTCCAATTGAATGCTCAAAGAGCAAGAACTGTTGTAGATCAGATCCAACTCAAATTAGAAGAAAATAATATAGATATCTTGGTACTCCAAGAGCCCCACACATATGGGTAGGGTTCAAGGATACCCAAGAAACTACAAAATAATAGAATACACTCCCGGTGTCACTTCTACAACAATAGTGGTCAGAAACACTAACCTCACAGTAACAAAGGTGGGTCACCTCTGATCCCCAGTGGCAGTGTGTGCCCATATCACCAGTGCAGCTGGACAGTTCTATATTATATCTTTTTATGCAAGACCAGGTGAAGACATAAACCTTACTATAGATTACTTACAAGCAGTAATAAATTTGTTACCTACTGCAAATATCATAGTGTGTGTGTGTGTGCTGATATCAACTGCCAGTCAGCCTTATGGCATAGCCGTACAGAAGACAGAGCAGGCACACACACACACACACACACACACACACACACACACACACACACACACACACACACACACACACACACACACACACACACACACACACACACACACACACACACACACACACACAATGGCCAGATATTATCAGATTTTATAGCCACCTCACCCTTTCAAGTGATAAATCAACATAATAACTTACCAACTTTTAGCAGTACCATGTGGGAGAGTGACACTGATGTCACTCTTGCCACCAATTCAATAGCCTATAAAATTACATGATATTGCCATGGGGGATGTCTTTGTGTGTGCGCGATGCAAGGAGTGTATCGAAATCAGGCAACAACTCAGCGTTCTTATGGGCCTATATGAGAGCTTGAAGGACAGGGTGGATGCTCTCGAAGGAACTAAACTGAGGGCCCATCAAGCTCTCAGCTGCCCACATCAACGGCAGAGTTTGCACTTGGTCGTCGCGCAACACAGATGCAACCACCAAAGCAGAATGCGCTGGTCCCAAAGGAACTAGTAGTTGTTGTTGACTCTATTGTCAGGGAAACGGGGAACATGCTTTGTAAAAAAAGGATAGGTGGAACAGGACCAGGGTATGTCTGCCAGGGGCAAAGGTTGATGACGTTGTAGAGCAGATATCATCTTTTAAGGGCACAAAAGGTGATATAGTTGTACACGTTGGCACAAATAATATTAAGAGTAGGAGACCGTCAGAATTGCTTAACAAGTACAGGTCACTGTTGAAAAAAAGCCGTGAATTAGGGTTGAACTTGAAAGTGTCTGCAATTCTGCCCAGACACAATAGGAGGGAGTATATGATGAGAGCCTTGTCGATCAATTTGGCCCTGAAAAGATTGTGCAAGCCTCAAGGGGTAGAATTTTTTTCAGCCTGGACTGTACTTGTTAACAGGAGAGATTGCTTCTACAGGGATGGGATACACTTAAATAGAAAGGGTGCTAGAATATTTGCTGATGCTATCAAGGCAGTGTTAGGTGGGTTGGAAAACTGCTAGCTTGGGGGTAGACAAAGACTAATAGATTAACAGTAGCCACTGGCAGAGGTGAAAGAGATTCTTGCACTGCTTCTATTGGAATGAGCAGAAGCCTGAAAAACAAGATGCAGGATATTTCAGAGACTGCCGGGAGTCATTGCAGTACAAGTAAACACATGGGTTGTGTTAGGGTAGCTAAGAATAGGAATAGGTGCATGTATACTTGCGTGTACACCAATGCTAGGAGTTTAGTAAATAAATTTGATGAATTTGAGGTATTGCTCAAAACATCAAAGGCAGATATTGTTGGGATATCAGAGACGTGGTGTCACACAGACATAAGGAATGCAGAACTGGAATTTGGGGAGTACAACGTCTACAGAAAGGATAGACTGCATAGGAAGGGAGGAGGGGTTATGCTATTAGTTAAGAAATACATAAAATCCAAGGAAGTGAAGCCAGTGGACATCGCTGGACAGTGCAGTGTTGAGTCAGTTTGGTGTGACATAAGCATTGGGAGATCAAAGTTGAGAGAGGAGTGTGCTATAGGCCTAATGACTCTGATGAGTATAATAAGAAACTGTACAGAGAAATAGAGTGGGCCAGTAAATCAGAGAGTCTTATAATGGGAGATTTTAATTTCCCAGATATTGACTGGAATTTGGGGGTTGGTCACTCACACACTAGCAAAGCTTTTGTGGATTTATTGGATGATTGTTTTCTACATCAGCACGTTTGGGAGGCAACTAGAGGGAGGAATATTCTTGATTTGATTATCAGCAGTGATTCTTCATGCATTAAGAATCTGCAGATAAATGAACCACTAGGTGGCAGTGATCACAGTGTGCTGAAGTGGGATTTACTCAAAGAGGTAACTACCATTAGGGGTAAAGGGAAGGGTTATTGCTTTCGTAAAGGCGACTACGATGGACTGAGACAGTATTTAAATTCTATACAGTGGGACCAACTGATGATGTTACCAACAGCAAATACAAAATGGGAAGCATTCAAAGAACTTATCTTGGAAGCTACTAGGCTTTACATACCAACTAAGAAATATTGTTCAAGGTTTAGGCCTAAATGGATGTCAGATGAACTGATGAGGCATATGGCAGAGAAGAAACATGCATGGGATACATACAAATTAACACATGACACAGAAGATTATGATAGATACAAGTTGATCTGTAACCAAGTTACAAAGGAGGTTAGGAAGGCGAAGGCAGATTACGAGAAATCTTTGGCAAGGGATGCAAAGAAAAACAGCAAAGAGTTCTTTACTTATGTAAACTCTAGAAGGAAGGGGATGAATCAGATTGGTCCACTTGATATCGATGGGTCAACTGTTGATGATCCTGCTCAGGTAGCTAACAAACTAAATGAATATTTTGCATCAACATTCACACATGAGGAGTTATTCAGCCAGGGGAATGCCAGAGGTGTATTCAACTCTGGCAGTAAGCTAGAGAATCTTGTAATAACTGAGAGTAAAGTGGAGGAGAAATTGTTGAAGATAAACACAAGAAAGGTACCTGGGGTGGATGGGATCTATCCAGTTATATTAAAGGAGGCAGCAAAGGAAGTAAGCAAACCCTTAGGCCCTAATTATGAGAGCTTCCTTGGACTCAGGGGAGGTACCCACAGACTGGAGATGTGCAAATGTGACCCCAATTCACAAAGGAGGATCAAAGGCTGACACAAGTAATTATAGACCTGTGAGTTTAACTTCTGTTCCCGGAAAATTAATGGAGGCACTGGTTAAAGAAGAACTGCAGGATCATTTAGACAAGACTTCAGTTATAGCTCGAACACAGCATGGTTTTGTTAAGGGGAAGTCTTGCCTGACCAATTTGATTGGATACTATGATGCAGTCACAAAGGAACTGGATGCAGGGAATAACTTTGATATTATATACTTGAATCTTAGGAAGGCTTTTGATACTGTTGCACATGGAAGACTGCTGCACAAATTGGAGCAGTGTGACATTGGAGTCAAATCGCTGCTGTGGATAAAGGGGTGGCTGAGGGGGAGAAGACAGAGAGTGGTAATCAATGGACACTGCTCGTCGTGGACTAATGTTATTAGTGGAGTCCCTCAGGGCTCAGTGTTGGGTCCATTATTGTTTTCTGTATTCATAAATGATATTGATGATGGTATATCAAGCTTAATGTCGAAGTTTGCAGACGACACAAAGGTAGGCAGGGTTGTCAAGGACTCTACTGACACTATGCTGCTGCAACAGGATCTGGAAAGGTTGAGCAGATGGGCTGAGAAGTGGCAAATGAAGTTTAACATTGACAAATGTAAAGTACTACACATGGGAAACAGCAACCCCAGAGCAATGTATCAACTCTGTGGTACTACACTGATAGTGGTAGAGAATGAAAGGGACCTGGCGGTGGTTGTGGAGGTAGATATGAAGTTCTCTGAGCAGTGCAGACAGGCTGCAAGAGTAGCTCATGGTGTATTGTCAATGATATATAGGAATTTTTCTAGAAGGGATAAGGAGGTGATTATTCCCTTGTATAAGGCAATGGTCAGGCCACACCTAGAGTACTGTATACAGGTCTGGAGGCCTCATTTCAAGAAGGATGTAGAGCTGCTGGAATGAGTACAGAGAAGGGCAACAAGATTAGTGAATGGAACAAAGGGGTGCTCTTACGAAGAAAGGCTTAAGTTTTGCAAATTACAGTGTCTGGAGACTAGGCACCAGCGAGGTGATCTGATAGAGGTGTATAAAGCTTTGAATGGTTTGAGCATGCTCAATGCTGATGGGATTCTTCCTCTCGCTCAGAATAATCACCTGAGAGGGCATAAATTCAAAATGAGGAAAGACAGATGTAGGGTAGACGTGCAGAAATTTGCCTTTAGTCAGTGGGTGGTTGGTTGGTGGAACAGACTTCCTTCCCTTGTCGTGGAAATTGATAGCCTAAATAAGTTTAAGGCTCAGCTGGACACGTATTTTGAACGAACAGAGGGATGAAGTGGAAGTGGTTTTTTTTTTTTTTTTTTTGGCTGATGCTGCATAAGCTTGCTTTCTTGCATCAAATGCCTCTACTAATGCTAATCCTAATGCTAATTATAGACTGGTATGTCCAGCCAGCCTGGACTACATCAGATCATTGAGTTATCACCTTCAAACTAAACGGGCAGTTACAAACAACCCAACACTCCTAGTTGGATATCAAAAGGTATAACCTTAAAAAGGCAAACTGGCAGATTTTCGCAGAACATACAGCAGCTGAGCTGCAAAAACAGGAAAATGAGTGGTCTAGATCAGGCAACTGTAGCCCAGACTAGCAAGCGCTGACTATGACAAACATTTTAACAAAAACAGCAAACCTGTCTATCCCATGGAAAAAGCTGAGGAAGCAGGCAGTCCCCTGGTGGTGCCCTGAACTGACTATACTCAGGAGAAGGGTTCACCAGGCAAGGAGAAATTTTTAAAGAGCTAGAACATCTTGGCCACAAAATGAGGTGGATGCACTGAGAGATTCTTATAGAACTCTCAGGAATCAGTATACAGCCCTCATAAGAGACAGAAAAAGGATTTCTGGAGGCACTTGGTGGGAACTACTGCAAACAAGACTAAAAAAAAAAAAAAAAAAAAAAAGACTAATACTCAAGATTTCTAAGAGGTACAAGCTAAAGATTATAATGATTTATGCACCAACATAAATCCATGCACCAGTCTTCTAGATGAACAGAAAACCCACTACACTATTATTATGGGGGACTTCAATGCTAAGGTTGGAAAAAGGCAAAACAGCGCAGAAAGAGGAACTATAGGAAATTTTGGAATTGGTGAAAGAAATAAAAGAGGTGAAAGACTTGTGGAATTTGCAGAATCTCAAGGAATGTCAGTAATGAACACTTTTTTCAAGAAAAGGGTGAACAGAAAGTGGACATGGAAGAGTCCAAATGGATTAACAACTAATGAAATCGACTTCATCCTCACTAACAGAAGATATATTGTGAATGATGTTACCGTCCTGAATAAGGTAAATGTTGGAAGTGATCACAGAATGGTAAGATGTACACTTGATATAGATGTAGGAAAGGAAAGGAAAAAACTGACTCGAGTAAATAATATAAAGGTCTTTGAAATAACAGAGGAGGAGAAAAAGCAGTATGTACTGGAACTGAAGAACAAGTTTGAGCTTCTGCAGACTGCTCAAGACCAAGATATCGACGAGGAATATTACAACTTTCTGAAAGTGATAAAGCCCAAGAAATCTATAGGGAAACAGAAATCCAAAGAAGAAAAAATTAGTCAAGAAACACTCGTCATGATGAACCAAAGACGACAAATGAAGAGCAAGAAAAACACTGACAGGGAGAAAATTGAGTATACTGAGTTATGCAAAGCCATTAGAAAGAGACTCAGAGAGGACATAAGAAGATTTAACACAAGAAAAGTAGAACAAGCATTAAGGGAAAACAAAGGATTTAAATCAGCAGCCATGAGCAGTAATACAGAAAGACAAATGATACTGAAACTGAAGAATAGCGATGGTGTACTTATAAACAGCAGAGAAGGCATAATTCAAATAGCAGAAGACTACTATAGAGAATTATACAAGGAGCGAGGGAATGATACCAGCAGTGGGGAAGATGGATTGCAAAGTAGCAACACATACGACATACCCAATATTCTTACTGATGAGGTAGAACATGCATTGAAGAAAATGAAGAATCGGAAAGCTCCGGGGGAAGATGAACTTACTGTAGAGTTGTTAAAATTGGGAGGAAGAGACATAACACAAAAACTGGCAAGGCTCTTCACAAAGTGCATTAGAAAAGGTGTGATGCCTAAGCAGTGGAATAATGCAATCATAGTTTTGCTGCATAAGAAAGGAGATAAATCAGAAATTGGAAATTATAGACCAATTAGCTTATTATCCCATATCTACAAGTTGTTCACAAGGGTCATTACTAACAGATTAGAAAGAATACTTGATGAGAATCAACCGAAAGAGCAAGCTGGCTTTAGGACAGGATTCTCAACTATGGATCACCTTCACGTAATATCACAGCTAATGGAGAAAGCAAATGAATATAAAACACCATTATGCCTGGCATTTGTGGATTATGAAAAGGCATTTGACTCCATACAGCATAAGGCAATGTTTCGGGCACTGGAAAGACAAGGCATAGATACTCCATATATTATGATTTTGAAGAAAATATATGAGAGTGCTACATCCTTTATTAGACTAGACAAAGACAGTAGCAAATTTAAAATCGAGAAAGGAGTTCGACAAGGAGACACAATATCTCCGAAGCTGTTTACTGCTGCCCTTGAGGAAGCTTTCAGAAGATTAGACTGGTCGCAGAAAGGAGTCAATGTGAACGGAGAGTACCTAAACCATTTACGATTTGCAGATGACATTGTGGTCATAAGCCACGATCCCAAAGAATTAGAGGAAAATCTTAATCAGTTATGCACAGTTAGTAAGGATTTTGGACTAAAGATGAATATGGCTAAAACAAAAGTAATGATGAACAAGTATGCCACGGAAAGGGAAATAATGATTGAAGGAGCAGTAATTGAAAAGGTGGAGTCATATACTTATCTGGGACAAGTTATTAGCTGTAATAATGATAAATGGCTGGAAGTCAAGAGAAGAATAAATTTTGGATGGATAGCATTCAGGAAATATAGTCACATACTGAAGAGCAATATCCCAGTTTGTCTGAAACGTAAAATAATGAATCAATGTATACTCCCCACCATGACTTATGGAAGTGAAACTTGGGCACTCACCAAAAGAATGGAAGAGAAGCTAAGAACTACACAGCGAAGAATGGAACGAATTATATTGGGAATCAGACTGTTAGATAAGAAGAGAAACACATGGATTAGGCAGCAAACTCAAGTAAAGGACATTCTTATCAAAACTAAAGAACTAAAATGGTCTTGGGCAGGACACATAGCTAGAAGACATGATGACAGATGGACTAAGAAAATAACAGAATGGTACCCAAGAGGAGATAGAAGAAAACCTGGAAGACAAAGGCGGAGATGGATAGATGAAATTCATGAGTTTTTGAGTAGTAAATGGATGGCCAGGGCTCAAAACAGAAGGAACTGGAAAGTTGCTGGAGAGGCCTTCATCCTGCAGTGGATTGAAAATGGCTGATGATGATGATGACTGGAAACAATAACCCTTGGGGAGTTATCTACAGAATAGTGACCTATTCTGTAGATAGTTATCTACAGAATAGTGATCTCTATTAGGTAATAAAAATAATAGCCACAGACTGAAACAAGCTGCCAGGAGGAGCTGTCTTGGAAACCACTGTAAAACCAGATGGAACCCCAACCCTGTGTTGGGCCAATTCTGAAAATAACATCCTAGACAATATTATTCAGACTGAAACTGGGGATCATTCCCCCACCCAGCTGGACATTATAAAAGAAAATGCTAAATATCAAAATGCCAATATTGAACCTCTGTTTACTACATTTAAAGACTTACAAATAGCATTATCTAAAACCAAAAAAATAAATGCCCAGTTTTTGACCTCTTAGAGGTTGAGATCATCAAAAATTAGCAGAAATAGCACCAGACAAATTAATAGCACTAAATAATAACTGTATGACAGAAGGTATATTTGCAAAAACATGGAAAAAAGCTGTGTTAAGATTAATTCTCAAAAACCCTGAGATCCCCCCTTACCGATCCCAAATCATATAGACCAATAGCCCTACTCCCTGTACTAGGGAAAATATATGAAAGACTAATATACAGTAGATTAGCTCAATACTACACAGAAGCAGGTTTACACTCCAACAATCAGTATGGTTTTAAGCAGGCAACTCTACAGAGGATGCTATGCACCACCTACTGACAACATTTAAAAACTCAGGGGAGAAATATATGCCGGCAATCTCCATTGACTTTGCTGGGGAATTTGACTTACTCTGGTGGCTAGTGTCCTTAGAAGAGTCCGCCAGGCAAATGCCCCACAAAATCTCTATAAGGTAATAAACATTTACCTTACAGACAGAAGTGTCTCGGTATGCACAAGGTTCCAGGAATTGACATGCCCTCTGAATAAAGGCTGCCCACAGGGTTCAATCCTTGGCCCTTTCTTCTGGAACACTGTTCTGGATGAATTTCTGGCCTTGGATCTGGACCACGTGGAAAGCCTGGCCTTTTCAGATGACATAATTTTCCTTGTAAAAGGTAACATGTGAGTGGTTGTAGAGCAAAGATCAAATTCCACCCTATTGAAGTTGCAGAAGTGGGCACAAATGCACATGCTCAAAATATCGCTTGAAAAAAACCAAACAAATACTTCTAAAAGGCAATTTGGACATAAGAAGACGTCCACAAATCAAAATTAACACAATTATAAAAATGCTAACAGAACTAAAATATCTCGGAATGGTCTTGGATTCAAAATTAACTTTTTATCCCCATTTGACCTACTTGGCGAAGAAAGTGAGAAATTATGCAGGTATGATTGCCAGGATCAGTCGAGCAGACTGGGAGCTCAAAAGAAAGACCCTGGCAATCACATACCGTGCAATGTTCATACCTGTTATCACCTATGGAGCGGATGCATGGTTCACCCGCTCAGCCATAGTAAGAAATAGGAATAAATTAGAATCGATACAAAGGACGATACTTCTCGCTATTACCAGAGCATGTTGCACAGTAAGCACACCTGTGCTACAGTTTCTGGCCAGAGCTCTCCCACTTTATCTGGAAGTAGCCAAAAGAGGCTTATATTATAGACTTAAAAAGGGCATACCCACAGAATTTCTGGGGATAGCCCTTGATACAGCCAGCACCCTCAGTGTTGAAAGAAAAATAATAGCCACAAACTCCACAAGCTATGGCAAACAAAGTTGGAGCAGGAAATCAGAGGTCTGGGTAACAAACGGTTTCTGCCACTGGTGTCAATGGTTAGCCCAAAGCCACCTAAGTGGTATGCCCCTGAACCTTTTACAACATTCATATTGATAGGTCACAGCTCCCTAAAGGCAAAACTAACCTCCTTAGGGCTGACTGATGACCCAAACTGCACCTGTGGTGAGAGTGATGACTGGGCACACATTCTATATGAATGTATAATTTAAGACACCTCCAGAACAGAGCTAATAGCACAGATTGGCCCCCTTCCAAGGAGAGAACATCTGTTCATCATAGAAGAGGAAAACTATAAAGACTTTACAACCTTCACACAGAAAGCATTCAAAATGCATAGAATTATCCAAATAAGGGCAACTCAACCCCCCCCCCCCAGCAATTGAAAAATAATCAATAGTAAAAAATTGCCCACGTTTTCCACATTGCCCAGACGATGACTTTAAAACTGTTGGGATAGCAGTATTCTGCACCATGACAGAAACTTGACATGACAAAACCTGATTGACATGGGTACCCCCCCCCCCAGGACTACCCTGCCACATGTAGGAACCTGGGGCACACCAAATAAGCAACCATGTAGGGGAGGAAGATTAGCTGAAAAATATCAGTAAGCTAGTAGCAAGGGGATGCAATGTAGAATGAAAGACAGAATGAATGAGAATGAAAGACAGAATGAATAGGCTGGGCACAGAGTGAATTGGGAATTATGGTAAAAGGGAATAAATGTCAGTTTTGGTGAAAGAAAGAGTGGCACAGCAAGATGGAAAGAGAGAGTGAATGAGTGTTATGATGAATGGGAATGAGCAAATGTAATTGGCCGAAAGAATACAAATTTACTAATGACATACCTTACTTTATATACTGACAACTCAAACACTATCACTGCATTTTCCCCTGGCCTGTAAAACATAGCTAGGCCTGCACTGCAACGGAAGCATAACATTAAGTTGAAGTGCCCAGAGAGTGCAGTGCAGAAAGCAAGAGTTGAACAAATGAAATGAAAGCAGAAGAAAGAATGAGAGTGTAAGTGTTTGAGAAAAAGAACACAAACCATAAACGTTGCTAATCCTAGTTTTAATATTTTATATGCTTGCTTATTTAGCTCAACTATTATGCATTAGTATTTAAATTTACATTACACAACATTGCATCCCCCCTGGTGTGTGTGAAAAAGATGAATGAGTGAGTGAAAGGGGAAAAAATAAAAATAAAATAAATAAATAAATAAAAATAATAATTATATATGTGTATATATATATATATATATATATATATTTATATATATAACCTAACAGAAAAAAAAAAATATATATATATTATAAAATATAAGAAACAAGTATAAAAATAGAATGCAAGTAGAGTGAGAATGCAGATTAGGAATGAAGTAAATGTGTTTCTCTCCCATCCCCCACTGCCAGCTAACATATCCTACCCCCTGAGCAGGATGGGCAGTTTGATCATGCTACCGGAATCAACACAACATGGCACTGACGATCTGAACTGGGTACTCTAACCCGGTTCCCCTTTAAAACCCCATGACCAGGCAGGTAGGGGAGGAGATAGGTTTCTGTCTCCTCCTTCTCTCCCTGCTTCCCCCCATACTTCGCCTGGTGGGGCTCATCCCAACTGACCTCTTTGGGGATGCCTACTCTATCGTCCCCATCCTTCTACCTGTTTTCTCCAGCCTTCAGTCTCCCCCTCCCCTCTCACTAAACTGACCAAGTACACTCCTAACAATGCCGCCAAACTGTAATCAACGTCTAAATTCTACAACTTTCTTGTAAATCTCTTTCGGCTTTTCCAATTCTAGTTTTCAGCCCTTTTTTTTTTTTTTTTTTTAATAGGCCTAACCATTGAAATCCTTGGAAACTAGGTTTGCCACGAGGACCTACCTCCTTGTGGCAAAGTGTGGGCAACAGTGGGTCCCAAATAGGGTTGTTGTTGTTATTTGGTTTTAAGGAGCATTAGCAACTCCTGATGCATTTGCACTATATTTATACATAGGAGCATTAGCAATTAAGGTCATATTGCTCCGGGGATATGCGGTGGTCATTCTCTGACCTTTCCGCATCCTCCATATTTGGTGGTCACAGGCTCGAACCCCGGTCTAATCAAGAAGTGTGTGTTACGCACTGCTGCTCCTGCCCACCTGGTTATGGAGCCCCCCCCCCAAAATAGGGGCCCAACGGCTAAATGGTCAGAGAAACAACAGAACATAACAATACACAACAAACCACTCTCCACACACTTTTTAAATCTCTGGCTTCCACAGAGTTCTGTGTCACTTACAAAGAATACAACATGGAGATGGGGGAACCCCTGGTGCTGTCAGACAACTAATACACTTCACACTTTACTTGCGCAATTACCCCCAGGTCCTTTTCATTTTCCACTACCCTCAGTGTAAGTAGTACACAGTTCATACATCACTCTGGGATTACTGTTATCCTTATGTAGCACCTTACATTTATCAATGTTTACATTAAACTTTTATTGCCATTTCTCAGTCTCTGTCTAATTTTTATAGATCTGGTTGAAGCAGCATATTTTCATTAACTACCCTACCAACCTTAGTATCATCGCCATCTATATCATTAATAAATACAGTAAACAACAATGGGCCAGGCACCGAACCCAGTGGGACACCACTAATAATATTAGTCCAAGATCTCCCCTTAACAAAGCAATGCTGTGACTGAAGTCTAACTGCAACCCTGTTTAGATGGTGCTGCATTACCTTTATAATCAGTGACTCTATTATTTTCCCTGGAAGATAAGAGAGGTTAAGCTAATGCATCTGTAATTTCTCATGTTACCCTTTGTGAATTGGGGATAGATTTGCACACCTCTGGTCTACAGGGACCTGCCATGAATCCAAAGATGCCTTGATAATTATGGCCAAAGGTTTGCTTACCTTCTTTGCTGCCTACCTTAATATAATTGGATAGATCCCCATCCAACTAGGAGCCTATTTTAGGATTAACTGCAACAATTTCTCTACGACTTTCTTTCGGTTATCACAAAATCGTTTAGCTCCCTGGTAGAGTTTGACAAACTTCTGGCATCCCCCTCCCTAAAGAATTCGGATGTGTGAGTTAAGCTACAAAGACCAATTTGGCCTCTCTGTGATCTCAGCACTTTCCTTCTACTATTATATAGTATGAATCAGAGCTGTAATACTCAATATGTTCTACGTTGATAATAATATTAGTAAATTAATAAGAGGAGTATACCTCAATATAGTACGTGGAACACTTCCGTATGATACCCTCCAGAAATTAAAACGGAAAAAACGAAAAAATCGACAACTTACCGGTACATTAAAGTAAAATATAAATAATTAAATAATTAAAGTAAAATATAAATAATTAAATAATCAATTTAACACAATTAAAATTCAAATTAACGCAATTAAAAGAATCTAACGAAAATATTCAAAACGATTTTCCTTCCTGAAGCTGACAATGCTTTTCGACCGACTGTCGTGATCACAGGAATGAAAATTACCGAATCAGGCTAAACCTGCAACTTAAATAGTGATTATATGTCTTCGCACATGCGCGTAAAGGTCCACGCATCGGAGATCAAATATGGCCGCCGAACATTAACAGAATTCTCGTGTAATTTAATTTCAACGGTTTCTGCAATTAATAGTCGCGTATAATT
The DNA here is from genome assembly GCF_048544385.1 of Mastigoproctus giganteus. NCBI lineage: Eukaryota > Metazoa > Arthropoda > Arachnida > Uropygi > Thelyphonidae > Mastigoproctus > Mastigoproctus giganteus. The sequence continues at coordinate 59,097,510 of NC_143584.1, forward strand.
ATGTTGAACGTTAAGTATTTTGGCCTCGTTAAATAAAAAAGTATGTTTTTCGTTAATGGCATGAAAGGCTAATTCTGACGCTGCTGAACGAGAAGCACGAACTGAGGCTTCGTGTTGATTTACACGAATATTAAGAGAAAACCGCGTCGAACCCTGGTAAGACGAGTCGCAATCACCGCAAGAAATGTTGTATACTAGATCATTAATTTGTGTTGCGAACGCGGAAAGAACCGAGCGATTGTTCAGTATAGTGTGTAACTTCCGTATAGGCCTAGCTATAATTTTAAATTCGGTATCTTTAAAGAATCTGTTAAGCTGTTTGTGCCACTGTTCAACATATGGGACAGAAATAAAGTATTTTTTGATATTACTATTGTTGATTGGTGTAGTATTTTTTATCCTATCCTTAGCTTGTACCCTAATTCGATTTATTGTGTTAATGGGATAACCCCTGTTCAAGAATCTGCTAGTTAATATTTGTATTTCTGAGTCCAAAGCAGAATCCGTCGTTGAATATTTATAGGCATTTATAAATTGATTAAAGATAATCGATCTTTTGTAGGTGAACGGGTGGTAGCTATTATAATGTAGAAGCATACCGGTGTTTGTGGGTTTTCGATAGATGCTAAATTGTATTTTGTTCGAGTCCCGGGTAAGCGTGAAATTTAGAAAGTTTAATGACTTAGTATCCTTAGTATCCGTATCTTCCCTTTCCAATGTAAATTTGAGTCTAGAATGAATATTATTAAACGAATGTAAAATGTCTTGGATAGTACTACTATCAGTAATAACTAGAACATCGTCTAAATACCTCCCATAGTATGTGATATGGGGACGAAAAGGTGTCAAATGTATCTGCTCAATCATTGAGAGATAGATCTCTGACATTAAGCCACTCAGGCTCAAACCCATTGGTAATCCAAAAATTTGTTTGTACACCTTGTCTCGAAAGGTGATGTAATTAGCCTCAACTACTTCGTAGTGTTCCACAAAAAGATGTATTTATTCAACAAGTTAACCAAGTAGTGAATAACATAAAAGAAACGCGACTTCCTAAATTGAATACACATGACAGTTCAGCTTTACGAGAACTTCGAGAAAATAAGGACATTATTATACAGAGGGCAGATAAAGGATATACAGTGGTAATACTAGATAAACATGATTATATTAATAAGTTAGATTCAATAAAATTGTATTTATTCAATTTATTTAATCGTTTTATTCAATACAATAAAACGTTAACCACATATCGTAAAAACGACTACATTACTATGGTTCAGTTGAAGGAATTGAAGTCCAGAACATACAATATTCCTGCACTTTTTGGTCAGGTAAAATTACACAAGCCTGGATTTCCGATTCGACCTATTGTTTCCTACAGGAACTCGGCATTTTCAGCCTTAGCCACACATGTATATAATATTATAAAACCTTTTAGACAGGTTATACAATTTGGGATTAAGAATTACGATACATTATTTAATAATCTTAAAGACTGTAGACTCGGCGACAATGACAATTTATTCTCATTAGATGTTACCTCATTATATACGAATGTAAAGGTTGAATACACATTAGATATTATTTGGGATATGTTAAATAAAAACTCGACACCGATTAATTATACGAAGCTGCCCATTAAGGAAATTTTTCACTTAATTAAACTATTAGTTGAGGCTAACTACATCACCTTTCGAGACAAGGTGATGTACAAACAAATTTTTGGATTACCAATGGGTTTGAGCCTGAGTGGCTTAATGTCAGAGATCTATCTCTCAACGATTGAGCAGATACATTTGACACCTTTTCGTCCCCGTATCACATACTATGGGAGGTATTTAGACGATGTTCTAGTTATTACTGATAGTAGTACTATCCAAGACATTTTACATTCGTTTAATAATATTCATTCTAGACTCAAATTTACATTGGAAAGGGAAGATATGGATACTAAGTCATTAAACTTTCTAAATTTCACGCTTACCCGGGACTCGAACAAAATACAATTTAGCATCTATCGAAAACCCACAAACACCGGTATGCTTCTACGTTATAATAGCTACCACCCGTTCACCTACAAAAGATCGATTATCTTTAATCAATTTATAAATGCCTATAAATATTCAACGACAGATTCTGCTTTGGACTCAGAAATACAAATATTAACTAGCAGATTCTTGAACAGGGGTTATCCCATTAACACAATAAATCGAATTAGGGTACAAGCTAAGGATAGGATAAAAAATACTACACCAATCAACAATAGTAATATCAAAAAATACTTTATTTCTGTCCCATATGTTGAACAGTGGCACAAACAGCTTAACAGATTCTTTAAAGATACCGAATTTAAAATTATAGCTAGGCCTATACGGAAGTTACACACTATACTGAACAATCGCTCGGTTCTTTCCGCGTTCGCAACACAAATTAATGATCTAGTATACAACATTTCTTGCGGTGATTGCGACTCGTCTTACCAGGGTTCGACGCGGTTTTCTCTTAATATTCGTGTAAATCAACACGAAGCCTCAGTTCGTGCTTCTCGTTCAGCAGCGTCAGAATTAGCCTTTCATGCCATTAACGAAAAACATACTTTTTTATTTAACGAGGCCAAAATACTTAACGTTCAACATAATTATACGCGACTATTAATTGCAGAAACCGTTGAAATTAAATTACACGAGAATTCTGTTAATGTTCGGCGGCCATATTTGATCTCCGATGCGTGGACCTTTACGCGCATGTGCGAAGACATATAATCACTATTTAAGTTGCAGGTTTAGCCTGATTCGGTAATTTTCATTCCTGTGATCACGACAGTCGGTCGAAAAGCATTGTCAGCTTCAGGAAGGAAAATCGTTTTGAATATTTTCGTTAGATTCTTTTAATTGCGTTAATTTGAATTTTAATTGTGTTAAATTGATTATTTAATTATTTATATTTTACTTTAATTATTTAATTATTTATATTTTACTTTAATGTACCGGTAAGTTGTCGATTTTTTCGTTTTTTCCGTTTTAATTTCTGGAGGGTATCATACGGAAGTGTTCCACGTACTATATTGAGGTATACTCCTCTTATTAATTTACTTCTACTATTATATAAGTATAGAAATCCTTCTGCATTTCTCGGCAAAGAATGCCAAGAAATGAAAAAATGATTGCTGTCAGTAACAACTAATGTCGTTACCATTGTTTAGAGTTTGTTGTTGGAAACAACTAATGTTGTTACCGACACCAAACTCTAAATGTGAAGCATACAGGAAAATAATTGTAGAAGCTACCAGGTTTTCATACCATTTAAGAAATACTGTTCAAGGATTAGACCTATATGGATGTCAGATGATCTATTGAAACATGTGGCAGAGAAGAAAAATGCATAGGATGCATATAAATTATCAATTGATACAGAAGCCTGCGGTAGATATAAGTGGTCTGGAATGAAGTCACAAAGGAGATTAGGCAAGCGAAGGAAAATTACGAGAAATCTCATAATAGCATCCAATAAAATTGGTCAGACAAGATTTCCCCATAAACAAACCTACGCTCTGTCTGAAATATAACAGAAACATAACAGTCTTGTCAAGATGATCCTGCATTATTTCTTTAAATAGTAACTCCATTATTTTTCCTTGGACAGAAGTTAGCTTACGAAACACGATAGCAAGCTTATGTAGCATAGGCCAAAAAAAAAAAAAAAAACTTTCCCATTTTACCCATTCATTCTGCTCTACAATTTCTACAACTTTGCCCCTGGCAGACATACCCTGGTCCTGTTCCACCTATCCTTTTGGCACAATATATTTCCCGTCTCCTTGAGAATAGAGCCACCAACAATAACTAGCTCCTGTGGGACAGTAGCATTCTGCTCTGAAGATTTCAGCTGTGTTGCCTGATGCACAAGAGTGAGATCTGAAGTTGAATTGGCAGCTGAGAGCTTGATGGATCTCCCATTTTCATTCCTTCAAGAACATTAACCCCGGGGGCTCACATCTGGTGAGTATGGGCTTGGCACACCCAGGGTCCTGAGCTGGATATCATCATTCTTCTCCTTCTTGGTGATTCCCTTCTACTTTTGACTTTCTCTCTCTCTCTCTCTCTCTCTCTCTCTCTCTCTCTCTCTCTCACAGGGTTACTTGGGAACTTTTTTATTTTCCCGGTGCAGCATAAGCCTCAGGCTTCCTTGCATCATATGGATATTAATAATAATAATAATAATAATAATCTAGCCTACTCTTCAAACTCTCATAGATGCCCATCAGAACGCAGAGTTGGTACCTAATTTCTTGATACTCTCTATACCTAGCAGAAACAAAGACATCCTCCTTGCCTAGATCATGTCCTATACGAGAAAGGGCTACAAACATTTCACAAGTTGCACATTTTTTTAGGCTGTGATACGTTGGAGAATCATCCCCTTTGGTTCTCTCACTTGCCACAGCACTGCTGCTATTTTGTGCACTTTGCTTGGCTGCTTTAGTATGGAGTATGATTTCTGTTTAAATATGATTTAATTAATTAACAATGAAAATTAATAAGTTTAATAAAATTAATTCATTAATTGACTATCCTATACTACACTTGACTATATCAAGCTAATGCATTGATACGTATAAGTTAATTTGAACCAACAGGCCTGTATTTACTTATGTCATCTGTTGATCCATTTTGTGAATTGGAGATACATTCGCACATCTCCAATCTGTGGAGACCTTCCCTGAATACAAGGATGCTGTCATAATTATGGCTAGGGGGGTTTGTTTACTTCCTTTGCTCCCTCGCTCAATATAAGTGGATAGATCCTATCCATCCTAGATGCCTTTCTTATATTTAACTTTAACAATTTCTTTTTGGTCTCAGTTATTACAAAATCATTTAGCTTCCTGTTAGAATTTGATATACTTCTGGCCTCCAGTTCCCTAGAGAATTCCACATGTGTGAATGTAGATGCAAAATACTTATTCAGTTTGTCAGCTGCCTGAGCACAATCATCAACAGTCAAACCATCGGTATTAAGTTCGCCAATCTGATTCATCTCCTTCCTTCTTGAGTTTTTATAAAAAAGAAGTCTTAGCTGTTTTTCTTGGCATCCTTTGCCAAAGATTTCTCGTAATCTGCCTTCACTTGCATAACCTCCTTTTTGAGTAGATTACAAACTAATACCTACAACAGGCCTTTGTGTCAAATTATAAGTTATATGCATATAATACATTTTTCTTCTCTACCACAAGTCTCATTAGTTCATCTGACATCCATTTAGGCCTAAATCTTGAACAGTATTTCTTAGTTTGTATGATTAGCAGGCAATTCCCTGGAAACCCCTTGGAGGGTGCTCTAGTCGTGGAAGAGAACAGTCGGTGCATTTTTGGCTGCTGTAAAGGGATAAATATGTTTAATTTTTACTGAATTATTTGTTAATTAACATACTACATTGTGTTTTACAGAGATATTAAATAGGTTTAGTAGCGTTCATTAGCTTCTTATTTTGAATTTAACTAGCGATTTTTGGAAGTTACAACTCCCTGGTGTTGGCGTCAATATTGTTGAACTAGCCACCATATTGTAGTCAATAAGAAATAGCATAAAGTGTATATATTGCGAACTGATATACGGTAAAAAGTAAAACTAGATAGCATAATATGAAGCACTCGATTAGGAATCTGGTAGCTTATTATAGTATTATCATTTAATCAAAAATATTATTAATCTTATTAAATTTCATTGTTAATTAAATTGTATTTAAACGGAAATCATGCCCCAGACAAGAGCTGCAAAGCAAAGATCACAGACTAGAGCGAATGCTGTGACTCGGGGGTGGGTGGGGGGGTGATTCTCCAATTAATCCGTCTCAAAAAATGTGCGAAATGTGAAATGTTTGCCGAATTTTCAAAAAGAGGACATGATCTAGCCAAGGAGGATACTGTTGTTGTTGCTATTTGGTTTTTAGGAGCATTAGCAACTAACGCCATATTGCTCCAGGGATATGTGCAGGTCATTCCCTGACCTTTCCGCATTTCATTTCAGTTTGGGACACCTTTAATTAGTCTAGTAGATATATCTTTCTAAATTTAATTAGTATTAGTAACGGCCGTATGGTGCAAGAAAGCCTATGGCTTATGATGCACCAGCCAAAAAAAAAAAAAAAAAATCCGAACAAAACAATGATAAAAACAAAAATTAAATAAATAAATAATAATAATTAATAAATAAATAAAAATAATAAAATGAAATAAAAAATAAATAAAAAGGAAATTAATCCTATCATCCTATGCGCTTCCCTTACCCGAAAGTACTATCCAGATGACCTTTGAATTTCCCCAAACTGTCGGCCTCTACCACCCATGAAGGCAACTTATTCCAGTAATTTATAACTCGCTGGCTAAAATAAAACTTCCTGCAGTCCAATCTAAACATTTCCCCCCGTAACTTGAATTTATGTCCCCTAGTTCTAGCATCATTTATAATCTTGAAAATTTTGTCTTCATTCATTTTACTGATGCCTCTCAGAGCCTTAAACACCTCAATCAAATCTCCTCTAAGGTGTCTAGTTTCCAAACTCTGCAACCACATATTCGAAGTCTTTCTTCATAAGGACGCCCTTTTGCCGATCTCACCAGGCGAGTTACCCTTCTTTGCACCCTTTCAAGAAGCTCGATGTCTTTCTTTAGGTGCGGTCTCCATACTTGAACACAGTATTCCAAGTGTGGTCTAACATAAGCCTTATATAATGGGATTATCACGTCCCTATCTCTACTTGCAAAAGTTCGATAGATCATCGATAGGACACCATGGGCCTTCCTTGCAACCTGTTTACAATGCTCAGAGAATTTCATGTCTGACCGTATCGTAACACCCAAGTCCCTTTCCTCCAGTACTGGGTTTAGTTGAACTCCACCAAGTGAATAAGTTATTTTGGGATTACTGTTTCCCAGGTGTAATACCTTACACTTTGTTGGATTAAAGCACAGCTGCCATTTTTCTGACCATTCTTGAAGTCTATCTAAGTCTCTCTGAAGAAGCTCAGCTTGACAGTGATCATTAACTACTCTACCAATTTTAACATCATCCGCAAATTTAGACATCACGCCCTCTATCCCTTCATCAATGTCGTTTATGAAAATTAAAAACAACAGCGTCCTAATACTGATCATTGGGGAACCCCACTTCTAACATCAACCCAATCTGAGGAATAGCCATTTATCACAACCCTCTGCCTCCTGCCCTGAAGCCATCCTTCTATCCATCTAAGGATTTTCCCAGTGATTCCAACCTGTTCCACCTTAAAAAGCAACCGCTCATGTGGGACTGAGTCAAAAGCTTTGCTGAAATCTAAATAAACAATGTCGAAATTATTCCCTAAATCCAACTCGTGAGTGACCCTTTCGAAATAGCGAACCAGATTTGTTAAACATGATCTTCCCTTTACAAAACCATGCTGAGTATCCTTGAGAATTTCAATTCGATCCAAATGATCCTGAATTCCACCCTTGATCATTGCCTCCATGATTTTCCCTACTACTGAAGTCAGACTGATAGGTCGATAATTTCCCACTTCACTTTTAGAGCCACCCTTATGTATGGGAGATACATTTGCACTTTTCCAATCCAAGGGAATCTCCCCAGAGTCTAGTGATGCTCGCATAACCAGCCTCAGTGGTTCAATGCACTCGCTTGCCGCCTCTCTCAAGATTATAGGGTATATTCCATAAACTCCAGGAGCCTTACTGGTCTGTAGGCTTGAAAGTTTTTTCATTAAATAATCTTGCGAAATTTCGATATCATTAATTACATATTTTTCAACTTCCCATTGCCACAAAAGGCTTTTCATTTGTAAATATCGATGCAAAATAACTGTTGAGTTCTTCTGCAACGGCAGCTGGTGTATTTATTACTATCCCCTTTCCCTTACGTAAAGGTCCGATCTGGTTTGTCCTGCTCTTCTTGGCATTTATATATGTGAAGAATTCTTTATCCCCCCTCTTTGCTCTGTTTGCTAGTGATTTCTCATAAACTGCCTTTGCCTGTCGAACCTTTTCTGTGGCTCTATTACACATCACCTTGTAGCTGTTATAGGCTTCAGTACTTTTTATTGCTCTGTAACTTTTCCATGCCACCTTTTTCTGTTCAAGTAATGTGGCAACTTCACTATTCATCCAACTTGGAACCCTTCTCGTGGAGTATTTTTTTAATGGTATATACGCATTCAAGGCATCTGTGATTAATGTTTTAAAAGCGTACCACAGTTCAATTGTATTCATTCTCTGCACGATATCTACCCAGTTAATAGAGGCCATGTAGTACCTTAAGGTATCGTAATTTCCTTTTCTGAAATTAAAACCCATTCCTTTGCCTTTTACTTCTGGTACCTCTCTCGTCATCATCCACCGTAGAACTCCATGATCACTTCCTGCTACTGGTTCCTCTACTGTCAGCCCTGTTATGTCATCTGATTCATTTGTGATGATGAGGTCTAGGTTATTCTTTTCTCTAGTACTTTCCCTGACATGTTGATACAAATAACAGTCATCTAGTTGATTTAAAAATTTTGTTCCCCATGTCGAGTTTCCTTCCCATTTACTCCAATCAATTAGAGGCAAATTGAAATCACCCATAATAAGGCATTGACGCTTACTTGCCCATTCCATTTGCATGTAGAGGCTTTTGTCATAGTCTTCACAATCACCTGGTCTATAGATTACTCCTACTCGCATTGTACCTTTGTTTCCAACTATCTCACACCATACAGACTCTATACTAGCATGTGAAATGTTTGAATCCGGGAAAGCTATCGTCGCACTCAGGCTGCTTCTGATAAGAAGCATTACCCCACCACCCCTTCTATCTACTCTATCCTTCCTAAATACATTATACAAGCTGTACTGAAACTCATCATCCCCAATTTCAGGGTGGCACCACGTCTCTGTAAGCCCTATTATGTCCGCGTTACTTGTTTTAACCAGCAGTTCGAATTCGCTCATTTTATTGACGACACTTCTAACGTTACTGTATAAACAATTAAGATTTACTGTTCTTGTATATTTAACAACCCTAACACAACCCTTGAAGTTTTTTAGGCTCTCTTCCCTGATATGAGCTACCCGCTCACGTGAAACGTCTTTGGCCCCAGAACATCTAGATAATACGTCCAGTTGGGGTAATAGATAAGAACTCTTAAGGTATGTGCAAGAGTTACATTGACCAATATTATCAGATAAACGTGTGTCAGTATTACCCACATCCCCCCTAACTAGCAGTTTCCCTGAGCCTTTAAGGTATCCTCAATAATACTGGCAAAAACTTTTGCACCACCTTTGTTTAAGTGTATCCCGTCTCTACAAAACAAATTTCTTCTACCTACAAGTGTGGGCCATGCTGATAGAAATTTACCCCCTAAAGCCTTGCAGATTCCTTCAAGTCTTGAGTTAATCCACAAGGCCCTTAACATATAATTCCCCCTATCGTGTCTGGGCAGAATTGCAGACACATAAACATTATGGCCTAGCTCGCGACATTTCGTCAGCATGGTCCTGTATTTTTCCAACAAATCGTCAGATCGTGTACGTTTAATATCGTTTGTCCCCACATGAATAATAATATTTTATTTACCCCCTTTAAAATCTGACAGTAAATACGTTTTGAGCCTGTGTCCACCAAATACGCATCCTCCGTATTTGGTGGACACAGGCTCAAAACCCGGTCTAATCAAGAAGTGTGTGCTACACACTGCTTCTCCTGCCCACCTGGCTACGGAGGCGCCCAAGTAGGATGCCTTTGTGTGTGTGTGTTAGGTGTCTAGAGTGTCAAGATATTAGGTGCAAACTCAGCATTCTGATGGGCATCTAGGGGAGCTTGAGGTGTAGGGTAAATGCCCTCAAAAAATTAATATGAGGGGACCCATCAAGCCCTCAGTTGCCAAGCTCAATGGCAGAGCTCACTCCTGTGCATCAGGCAATACAGAAGCAATCTCCAAGGCAGAATGGTCCCAAAGGAACTAGTTAATGTTGGTGACTCTACTGTCAGGGAGACGGGGAATATACTACTCAAGGATAGGTGGAACAGGACAAGGGTATGTCTGCCAGGGGCAAAAGTTGATGACGTTGTAGAGCAGATATCATCTTTTAAGAGTACAAATGGTGATATTGTTGTACACATTGGAACTAATGAAATGTATCCCATGCATTTTTCTTCTCTGCCATATGTCTCATTAGTTCATCTGACATCCATTTAGCCCTAAACCTTGAACAATATTTCTTAGTTGGTATGTAAAGCCTAGTAGCTTCCAAGATTAATTCTTTGAATTCTTTTTCATTTAGAATTTGCTGTTGGTAACATCATCAGTTGGTCCCACTGTATAGAATTTAAATACTGTCTCAGACCACCATAGTCACCTTTACGAAAGCAAAAACCCTTCCCTTTACCCCTGATGGTAATTACCTTTCAAGTAAATCCCACACCAGCACACTGTGATCACTGCCACCTAGTGGTTTCTTTATCTGCAGATTCTTAATGCATGAAGAATCACCACTGATAATCAGATAAAGAGTATTAGTTCCTCTCGTTGCCTTGAACATGCCAGTGTAGAAAACAATCATCCAATAAATCCACAAAAGCCTAGCTAGTGTGCGAGTGACCAACCCACAAGTTCCAGTCAATATCTGGGAAATTAAAATCCCCCATTATAAGACAATCTGATTTACTGGCCCACTCTATTTCTCTGTACAGTTGTTCGTTATACTCATCAGAGTCATTAGGCCTAAAACACACTCCTACTCTCAATTTTGCTTTCCCTGTGCTTATGTCACACCAAACTGACTCAACACTGCAGTGACCACCCATGTCAACTGGCTGCACTTCCTTAGATTTTGTGTATCTTAACTAATAGTATAACCCCCTCCTCCTTACCTATCCTGTCTATCCTTTCTGTACACATTGCACTTCCAAAATTCCAATTCTACATTCTTTATATCTGTGTGACACCAGATCTCTGATATCCCAACAATATCTGCCTTTGATGTTTTGACCAACACCTCAAATTCATGAAAATTATTTACTAAACTCCTAGCATTGGCATACACACAATTATACTATGTAATATCAGTGTAAATATACCATAGTTTACCCATAAATTTAACTACATATGTTAAATTTATGGGTAAATATATACATTTTTTTTTTTTTTTTTTTTTTTTCAATTTGAATTCCTCACTGGTTGACATTGAAGAAAAAATCAAATGATGCCTTTACACTACTTATGTAGTTAAATTTATGGATAAACTATGGTGTATTTACACTGATATTATATAGTTAATTTCACCCATACCATATTATGCCTTAAGCATTTAGTCTTCAAAGCACAATTATACAAGTACCTGTTCTTATTCTTAGCAACCCTAACACAGCCCATGTATTTACTTGTTCTGCGATGACCTGTGCAGTCTCTGAAATCCCGCGCACTTTGTTTTCCAGCCTGCTGCTCATTCCAATAGAAGCAGTTCAAGAATCACTTTCACCTCTGCCAGTGGCTACTGTTAATCTATTAGTCTGTATATCCCCCCAAGCTAGCAGTTTTCTGACCCACCTAACACTGCCTCGATAGCATCAGCAAATATTCTTGCACCCTTTCTATTTAAGTGTAACCTAAGTTGAAGCTGCAACAGACATACCAGCTCAGATGATTTTTTTTGTTTTCAGTTTCAATTCCTCACTGGTTGACACTGAAGAAAAAAATTGTATGTATCTTTATCCTGATCTCCATAAAAAAACTTTATACAATATCTTCAATAATATTCAAATAGTGATAACTGATCATAAATATCTTTTCTTCTGTAAATTTTGAGTCTGCTTTTAGAGACATATTGTCTCAATCATTCTTGAAAGCTTGTTTCTTCTGGATATTTTGAGATCACAATAAGATTAGAATTCAAAAATGCCACGGTTTTACAAGATAAAAATGAAGTTAATATTCAGAAAGGGACCAATCAAAAAATAGGACTAACATGTGGGGAGAGAGAGAGAGAGAGAGAGAGAGAGAGAGAGAGAGAGAGAGAGAGAGAGAGAGAGAGAGAGACTTTTGTTCCCCAACACCCAAGGATACAGCAGCATTCGCAGAGATAATAAATCCTTCATCTACTGGAGATGATTCTATCAGGCCTTACCTGAAAAGTTCATTCAGTTGGAGACAGCAGTAACCAAAGAGAAATGAAATAAGTCATATTAACAAGTTTATATATTTTAAGAATGCAAGCATTTGAAACACATAATAAGTTTTCTTACCTGGAGCAGAAGCAGTAATTTTGGTTGATTCTTCAACTGCATTCCGAGGAATCAAAACAGAAAGATTAGTTTTAAATGGAGATTCATTACTACTTCGAAAATCCAAGAGAAGAGTCTTGGTAAAATGCTGAGTGGATCCCTCTGGCTGAATAAAGAAAAAAATTATCAGAAAGAAATTTTAAAAAGAAAATCTATACATCAAATAAATGAATCATGAGAAAGATAGACTGATCTTTGACTTTATTATTATTTTCATTCTCCATCCCATAAAATAAAGCAGTGTTTTTTGCCTAATGAACTTATAGTTGAACTACTTTCTTATTAGATATAATGAATTAAATCAATTAAAATAAGATCTTTTCTGAACCTGAAAACGTCAAGGGCTAACACAGACCCCATTTCAAAGTGCAGGAGATGACTTCTTGTATATGTTTATGTTCCAAAAGGCAAAACTGTTGTACATGATCATACTATTGATTTTAGTATGATCAGTACTTGTCAGTTCTGATGAACTGCTTAGCAAGTAGAGGTCAATGCTGAGAAAAAGTTATGAGTTAGGAATAAATATGAAAGCATGTGAAATTCTCCCCAGACAGAGTAGAAGGGAGTACATATGGGAACCTTGTCAATTAATTCAGCCCTAAGAGACTGTGCAAGCTCTCAAGGCTCATGATTGCATTTCTTAACTATCTTAGGAGATAGTTTGCAGTGTAATACTCACCATGTTTCTCAATAAGGAAGGGAGGATCAATTTACTTAGAGGGTGATCTGCAACGAGTGCAGTATGAGAAATGCAAGAAAATCTCTTGATGAGGAACTTGTTTCAAAACCCAAACCCCTTGGGTTGAGATGTGTCATGGTCAGTCTCTACTGCCTATGGCTAAGATTTCGTTAGCTCTAAAGGTGGAAAGACATTGTGATCCATATTGGCTCCTTTTAGCATTGGCATTAGTAGAGGCATTTGATGCAAGAAAGCAAGCTTATGCAGCATCAGCCAAAAAAAAATAAATAAATAAAAATAAAAATAAATAAATAAAAAATAACCACTTCCACTTCACCCCTCTGTTCGTTCGAAATACATGTCCAGCTGAGCCATAAACTTATTTAGGCTATCAACTTCCACGACAAGGGATGGAAGTCCATTCCACCAACCAACCACCCGCTGGCTAAAGGCAAATTTCCTGACATCTATCCTACATCTGTCTTTCCTCAATTTGAATTTATGCCCTCTCAGGTGATTATTCTGAGCAAGAGGAAGAATCCCATCAGCATTGAGCATGCTCAAACCATTCAAGGCTTTATACACCTCTATCAGATCACCTCGCCGATGAATAGTCTCTAGACATTGTAATTTGCAAAACTTAAGCCTTTCTTCGTAAGAGCAACCCTTTGTTCCATTCACTAATCTTGTTGCCCTTCTCTGTACTCGTTCCAGCAGCTCTACATCCTTCTTGAAATGAGGCCTCCAGACCTGTATACAGTACTCTAGATGTGGCCTGACCATTGCCTTATACAAGGGAATAATCACCTCCTTATCCCTGCTAGAAAAATTCCTATATATCATTGACAATATACCATGAGCTACTCTTGCAGCCCATCTGCACTGCTCAGAAAACTTCATATCTGCCTACACAACCCCCAGGTCCCTTTCATTCTCTACCACTATCAGTGTAGTACCACAGAGTTGATACGTTGCAAATGAAGTTTAACATTTGTCAATGTTAAACTTCATTTGCCACCTCTCAGCCCATCTGCTCAACCTTTCCAGATCCTGTTGCAGTAGCATAGTGTCAGTAGTGTCCTTGACAACCCTGCCAACCTTTGTATCGTCTGCAAACTTGGACATTAAGCTTGATATACCATCATCAATATCATTCATAAATACAGAAAACAATAATGGACCCAATACTGAATGCTGAGGGACTCCACTAATAACATTAGTCCAAGATGAGCAGTGTCCATTGATTACCACTCTCTGTCTTCTTCCCCTCAACACCCTTTTATCCATAGCAGCAATTTGCCTCCAATGCCACACTGCTCCAATTTGTGCAGCAGTCTTTCAAGTGCAACAGTATCAAAAGCCTTTCTATGATCCAAGTATATAATATCAAAGTTATTCCCTGTATCCAGTTCTTTTCTGACTGCATCATAGTATCGAATCAAATTGGTCAGGCAAGACTTCCCCTTAACAAAACCATGTTGTGTCCGAGCTATAACTGAAGTCTTGTCTAGATGATCCTGCAGTGCTTCTTTAACCAGTGCCTCCATTAATTTTCGGGAACAGAAGTTAAACTAACAGGTCTATAATTACTTGTGTCGCCCTTTGATCCTCCTTTGTGAATTGGGGCCACATTTGCACATCTCCAGTCCATGGGTACTTCCCCTGAGTCCAAGGAAGCTCTCATAATTATGGCTAAGGGTTTGCTTACCTCCTTTGCTGCCTCCTTTAATATAACTGGATAGATCCCATCCACCCCAGGTGCCTTTCTTGTGTTTATTTCAACAATTTCTCCTCCACTTTACTCTCAGTTATTACAAGATTCTCTAGCTTACTGCCAGAGTTGAATACACCTCTGGCATTCCCCTCGCTGAATAACTCCCCATGTGTGAATGTCGATGCAAAATATTCATTTAGTTTGTTAGCTACCTGAGCAGGATCATCAACAGTTGACCCATCAATATCAAGTGGACCAATCTGATTCATCCCCTTCCTTCTAGAGTTTACATAAGTAAAGAACTCTTTGCTGTTTTTCTTTGCATCCCTTGCCAAAGATTTCTGGTAATCTGCCTTCGCCTGCCTAACCTCCTTTGTAACTTTGTTACAGATCAACTTGTATCTATCATAGGCTTCTGTGTCACATGTTAATTTGTATGTATCCCATGCATTTTCCTTCTCTGCCATATGTCTCATTAGTTCATCTGACATCCACTTGGGCCTAAACCTTGAACAATATTTCTTAATTGGTATGTAAAGCCTAGTAGCTTCCAAGATAAATTCTTTGAATGCTTCCCATTTTGAATTTGCTGTTGGTAACATCATCAGTTGGTCCCACTGTATAGAATTTAAATACTGTCTCAGTCCATCGTAGTCACCTTTACGAAAGCAATAACCCTTCCCCTTACCCCTAATGGTAGTTACCTCTTTGAGTAAATCCCACTTCAGCACACTGTGATCACTGCCACCTAGTGGTTCATTTACCTGCAGATTCTTAATGCATGAAGAATCACTACTGATAATCAAATCAAGAGTATTACTCCCTCTAGTTGCCTCCCGAACATGCTGATATAGAAAACAATCATCCAATAAATCCCCAAAAGCCTTGCTAGTGTGTGTGAGTGACCAGTCCCCAAATTCCAGTCAATATCTGGGAAATTAAAATCCCCCATTATAAGACTCTCTGATTTACTGGCCCACTCTATTTCCCTGTACAATTTCTTATTATACTTATCAGAGTCATTAGGCCTATAGCACACTTCTACTCTCAATTTTGATCTCCCAATGCTTATGTCACACCAAACTGACTCGACACTGCACTGTCCAGCAATGTCGACTGGCTTCACTTCCTTGGATTTTATGTATTTCTTAACTAATAGCATAACCCCTCCTCTCTTCCTATCCTGTCTATCCCTTCTCATTGTACTCCCCAAATTCCAGTTCTGCACTCCTTATATCTGTGTGACACCACATCTCTGAAATCCCCACAATATCTGCCTTTGATGTTTTGAGCAATACCTCAAATTCATCAAATTTATTTTCTAAACTCCTAGCATTGGTGTACACACAAGTATACATGCACCTGTTCTTTTTCTTAGCTACTCTAACACAACCCATGTGTTTACTTGTACCCCAATGATTCTCAGCAGTCTCTGAAATATCCTGCATCTTATTTTCCAGGCTGCGGCTCATTCCAATAGAAGCAGTGCAAGAATCACTTTCACCTCTTCTAGTGGCTACTGTTAATCTATTAGTCCTTGTATCCCCCCAATCTACGACCCACCTAACACTGCCCCCTCATCTTGTCCCCTTTCTATTTAAGTGTATCCCATCCCAGTCTCTCCTGTTAACAAGTACAGTTCAGGCTGAAAAAAATTCTACCCTTTGAGCCTTGCACAATCTTTCCAGGGCCGAATTGATCAACAGGGCTCTCATCATATACTCCCTCCTATCATGTCTCTACAGGATTGCAGACACTTTCAAATTCAACCCTATTTTAGCCACTGGAATGTTAATTTTTCAGCTAAGGTTTCCAGCCCTCTCTTGGGGAAGCAAGAGCAGTGCATAATGTGACTTACTGTCATTTCAGTTGGAGTGAATTATCAAAAAAGTCGGAACTGGACATGTCATTTTATCAGTTTTTGACACTTGGCTGTGAGGGAAATAGATCCATCCTGTTTGCATCCTGTTATCATTTCATCTGAGAACCCAGTGGCTTTCTGGGCTTTAGGAGATTCAATTTTCTGCAATTTTCTATGTGCGGGAGAATTTAGCCCCACCACTGCCTGGAATTTCCACTGCGCGGAGCAGTGCCAACTTGTGATTAAATGGAAGAGAGTGTTAGTAATACATATGTACTAAGAAAAAAATCAAAACAATGGGAGATTATAATCTAGTAAAGTAGATTTCTTCACTTAGATTAATGTTTTAGTGTAGCTCTAAACAAAGAAACAATTTATCACTTCAAGAGAAAGCACTAATTTCCAGGCTGATTCACTTAGTCACAACATGCTTGGCACTCATGGTATGAAGAACAGTAGACGTTAACAAGGATGTATATGCTGGTAGCAACAAATGGTAACATCACCAACAGATTATCAGACTTTAAGGGGGAGGAGGGCATAAATAGAGCATTAGGTAACTAACGATATCAAACACACAAAAACAGACAATTTTTTTAGATAAATACAATACAACACCGAAAAAATTCGTAGAGTTTAGACCAGAATGTACAAGTGTCTGCAATTCTACCCAGGCATGTTACATTCTATATGCTGAAACCTTTAGTAGGAATTAACTCAAGACCTCAAGGATTCTGCAAGGCTTTCGGAGGGAAATTTTATCAGAATGGTTTCACTTGTAGGTAGAATGAATCTATTTTTTAGAAACAAGACATTTCAACAAAGGAGATGCAAAGTGGTGGGTTTTTGCCAGTATCATTGAAGATACCTTAAAGATTCGGGTTAACTACTGTCTGAGGGGGTAACTAGCAGTACGCCCAAACATTTATTTGGTAATACAGTATTGTGTGTACACATTTTGACAGTCCTTGTTTGTTGTTGTTGAAACAGCAAATACTGGCAAGATTCCAAGATTTTGTTTCGGATAGGAAGTTAATGCTAAGGAAACAGGCTTAAATAATTTCAAAGGGGGGGGGGGTGCCAGAGTAATAAACTATACAAGAACATTTAGTTGTACCAGTATTAGCATTAGCATGAGTAGAAGCATACGATGCAAGAAAGCAAGCTTATCTAGCATCAGCCAACATAAACCTTCCCATTTCACGGATCCATTCACTCCAAAATTGTCTAGTTCAGCTTTAAATTCATTTAAGTTGTCAACTTCCACAACAACAACAGATGGAAGTTTGTTCCAGCAATCAATCACCTGCCGGCTAAAGGCAAATTCCTGCACACCTATTCTACAACTGTCTTTCATCAATTTGAATTTATGCCCTCTCAGCTGCAGAATCTGAGCAAGAGAAAGAATCCCATTAGCTCAAACCATTCAATGCCTTATACACTTCAATCAGATCTCCTCGCAGGTGTGTCATGGTGCCTCTGTAGTCAGGTGGGAAGGAGCAGCAGTGCGTAGGTGTCATGGCGCCTCCATAGCCAGGTGGGAATGAGCAGCAGTGCGTAGCACACGCTTCTTGATTAGACCGGGGTTCGAGCCGGTCACCACCAAATACGGAGGATGCGAAAAGGTCAGGGAATGACCACCGCATATCCCGGAGCAATATGGCCTTAGTTGCTAATGCTCCAAATAACAAACAAACAAACATACAAACAATCCTCGCAGGGCCTAGTCTCCAGATGCTGCAATTTGCAGAACTTAAACCTTTCTTGGTAACAGTACCCCTTTGTTCCATTCACTAATCTTGTTGCCCTTCTCTGTATTCGCTCTAGTATCTTTCCTAAAATGAAGCTTCCAGACTATATATGCAGTACTCAAGGTGTGGCCTGCTCATTGCCTTATACAAGGGGATAATCATCCCCTTATCCCTGATAGCAAAATTCCTGTATATCATTGACAAAACAACTTGAGCTATTCTTGCAGTCTGTCTGCACTGCTCAGAAAATTTCATATCTGACTGCATAATTAACCCCAGGTCTTTTTCATTCTCCACTACCATGAGTGTAGTACTCCACAGTTGGTACGTTACTCTGGGATTACTGCTACCCTTTAAAGTACTTTGAATTTGTCGATGTTAAACTTCAGTTGGCACCTCTCAGCCCATCTGCTCAACTTTTCTAGATCCTGTTGCAGTAGTGTACCAACCTTTGTATCATCTGCAAACTTAGACATTAAGCCTGATATAAAAAGCTATTCCAGTAGTCTAGCACTACTGGAAGAGTAGTGCTAGACTACTGGAATAGCTTTTGTCCAAGCCTCAATTCAGGTTCAGGATAAAGAATATGTGTACACTTGATTTTTTATATCCAGAACCTGAATTCATTAACCAGTTGCATGGAGTTAAGGTGAGCATGTAAGGCTTGTTGTACTTGTCTTTCATTAACCTTTATACTGCATGATGAGAAAATATGCTAAGTCCATCAATATAAGGGTACTATTTACAGTTGAAGGAAGTTGTTCATGTAGTTCGTTTTGTTGTTGCATCAGTACCTGAGGCTATAATGCACTGATTACTATGTTATATCTTCATTGTTTGACTCAGAAGAGACAGGAGTTAAGATAACATAATATTTATTTATTTATTAATTACCCTGGTTGGCAAAAAAAAAATTTTTCTTTTTGCTCGCTGTTAAAATTCAGGGTGATTCCTGTAGATTTGATGTATTCTATTCACATGTATTCTATTCACATGTATTCTACCCATGTGAAATGAATGCCATGCAATTCAACATTTTAATTTCTTGTTTAGACAGCTACATAGACAGGTTACACTAGTTACATTCCAGCATGTAAGACACCACATATTACACATGGTGTTTTTAATGCTTGCACGGAATAAAATGAAAAATAGTGAAGCTAATGATTGTTACAAGTTGATCTGTGATAGTACCACAGAAAAGGTTAGTTTGGCAAAGGATGAGTCGATAGAAATCACTGGCTAAGAGAGGAAAAAAAAAAAACAAAAGAGAAGTTTTACACATATGCGAATACAAAGAAGAAAATAACTCAGATTAAATTATTGCATAATGGATGTGGAAAATTCAGATGACACAACTGATGTTGTTAGGTTATTTAGGATTTGAATTGAACAGGTACTTCACATCAAACTCATTACATTTTTTGGGGACCTTCTGGTTTTGCACCATACCAGAAGGTCCCAAAACATGCATAATAGCTCAGACACCAATATAAACTACATCAGTCTTCCTGAGCGGCAGCTTGGTGCGACTTGAATTTTTTATTGTGCATTGACAACTTACTACTGTTGGTCTAACTAATCCAAGTGGTTAAATTAAAGAGTAGAGCAGCACATGCATCTGATGTGACCCAGATTCAAGCCCAGGTAATTGCCAAACAAGGTAATAATGGTCCTGTCCTTTCTACCTTGCATTCACCTGTGACCATATGTGGTGATTCCAGAATATAAACAGAATTTTTGGCTCAATTCAGTCAAGTAGTCAAGCACAAGAGTACAGAAGCACACATTTGTGTTAACTGTGCTCAAATCCTGCACGACTGCTAAATAGAGTTAACAACTGTATTCTTTATTGAAATGATAAATTAAAAACCTCCTCTGACTTAGAATGCTGGAGTATAAACAGAACATTTAATAGCCTAGATAGTCATAAAGTTTAACTTACAAAAAAAATAAATAAATAAAATAATAATAATTATAATAAAATAAAAAAACCACAATTTACAATGAAAATAATAATAATAAAATAAAAAAACCACAATTTACAATGAAAAAAATAAAAAACATTGTAAAAATACTTTTTATAATATAGTATTGAAAGTATCCTAACAACTGAATATTGTACATTGTTCCAGATCATGTGTACCACTTCAGAAACCCAATATAAACCTTGTCAGCATCCGTGTGCAGTAGTTTATGTAATTTGATTTCATTTTTTGTTTTGCAATGACAACTTAATCGATAATCCACCAAGTTGACAATTAATTAAATTAAAAGTTAGAGACCAACTATTGTTTGTTTTGTTTGTTTGTTTGTTTCGGAATTTATTGGGCGCATCGGCAACTATGGCCATAGTGCGCCACAGAGACCAACTATTACAAAGAGCTTACAATGTCAACAAATAACAAATATCAATAAAAACAAGTAAAGATGAAAGTAAATGGTAATTATTAAAATGCATTTATATATATATATATATTGATAAAGACATATGGCATTTAAAAATTGAAAAATTTTAGACATGTTGCCTTTGCTATATAAAATCTTGAATAAGGCTCAATTGAATGGTGAAAATCTCTAAAACATAAGTGATATAGATACATAAAATTTGGGCATTCAATAGAAATATGCTTGATTATTAAAATGGTATCAAAGAGATTACACATAGGGAGGTACTTGGCCCTCATCAAAAATGAATGTGTAAAATAACATGAACTATGCAAAGCCCAAGCTAGAACAAGTTCCACTTTATGATTTGAGCAGAAACTAGACTGCCACTGTCTGATTATACGCTTAATCTGATATAATTTTGTTTGCAACCTGTCATAAATTTTGCCATTGGGAAATCAATTTCTTTTCTATTATTTGGGAGTAATATGTTTAGGTGACTAGAACAAAAGGGTTATTCAGGGTCACTGCTAACTTCCCTGTAATGTCTACTTAATAGAGTTAAAAAAGTCAGATCACTTCCCCCTGATCCCAAGTAGCTGAAGATCCATTAGAAACACATATCAAATTAAGGTTCCAAAAAACAATGCAGCCTCTGATTTACATGGGACATAACCTCATTATTGAAAAGGCTTGCAAACAACTTCAAGAATCTGTATATATATATATATATATATATATATATATATATATTCAAGCTCTTCAAGCTCTTCCTTGAATTTATTCAAAACTGCCCACTTCCAAAACAACAATTGGAGGTTTGTTCCAACAATCAACCACCTGCAAGCTGAAGGCTTGCAGGTGGTTGATTGTTGAATTTGAAATTCAAATTGATTGTTCAATTTGAATTTCTGTCCATTCATATGTGCAGTCTGATCATGAGGAAGAGTGCCATTAACAATGGGCTTGCTCAATCCATTCAAAGCCTAAAACATCAATAAGATCTCACAGATGGCCAGTCTACACATTCTGCAATTTGCAGAATTGAACCCTGTCTTAGTAAGACCAGCCTTTTGTTCCCTTCACCAATTGCACTGGCCTTCTCTGCACCCATTTCAGCAGTTCTACATCCTTCTTAAAATGAGGCCTCCAGACCTGTAGGCAATACTCAAGATGTGACCTTATCATTGCTTATACAATAGGATGATCACCTCCTTATCCTGCTAGCAAAATTACTGTGTATCATAGACGAAACACCCATGAACTGTCCTGGTAGCCTGTCTACACTGCTCAGAGAACTTCATATTTGCTATAATTCGCTATAATTTCTAAGCCCATCTGCCAAATTTTTTACATACTGTTGCAGTAGTTTACCCTGATTACTGATATTAACTACCCTTCGAACCTTTGCATCAACTGCAAACTTAGATATTAAGTCTGATATACCTTCATCAATTTCATTAATAAATATAAAAAACAAACTGAACACTGTGGTTCACTGTTGTGCTAATTGTTGACTTCACTAATAGCTTCAGTCCATGAAGAGCAGTATCAATTAATAACCACTCTCAGTGTTCTCCCACTCAACCATCCCTTTTCCATAGCAGCAACCTGCTCTTAATGCCACATTGCCCCAATTTATATAGCAGTCTGTTATGTGCAACATCAGGAAAAGCTTTCCTGAAATCTGAGCATATGATATCAAAATTACTTTTTGCATCTAGTTCCTTTATCACTGCATCACTGTATTCAATCAGACTGATCAGATGAGATTGCCCCTAACAAATCCATGCCATGACTGCAGTATAATTGCAATCCTGTCTAGAGCCCTGCATTACTTCTTTATTTATTTATTATTTTTTTTTATTATTACTCCAGAACAGCCGAAGCCTTACAGAGGAGGAATATAACAATACAGTAGCAATACAGTAATAATTCTATTTACAGTCAGTATACAATGTCAAATATACAAGGTCAATATACAGCATATACAATGGAATATCTATGTTACAGATGATTTGCATTTAAGCAACGCTGGGTGACAGAGCAGAGATTTTTGTATTTCTAAACACCTTTGTTGTTATATTTTCTTGTTTGCTCACAATGAATAGTTATATTGATTGAATTGTATTATTATTATAGTTATCCATTTTTTGTATTATTTCTTATTATTATATTTATTATTTTCTTTGTTTATTGAAATATTTACAGTTAATATATATATATTTTTTGTTTTATTTTTACTATTATTATTAAATTAATCATTTATTCTTATTTTCTAAATCCTTGATTGTAGAACCTTTGCAACTCTTTTTTTTGATATTGATGTCTTCAGCGAGAATATCAATGTTGGATTCGTTTAGCAATTTTGCAGTTCTATTGAAATAGTGGAATTTAAGTTGAATGGCTCTAATGTCAGCAGATTGTGTCTTCTCAAGGCTCTTGGAGAATAGTTAAAATTGATGAGGAAGAGCAGCTCGGGAGCATCCAGCTTTCCAGCCACCAGATGCAACAGAAACTTGCAGTCTTCCACAGCCCTTCTCTGAGAGAGTGGTACCATCCCAAAGTGAATGCACCATTTATAATAAGATTTTGTGTTCGATTCCAATCTACACTTGTACACTAGGAATCTGACTATGGATTTCTGAATATGTTCCAGTTGTTTTATAAGAATTTTGGTGTGAGGATTCCAGATCTGTGAGGCATATTCTAGAATTGGATTAAATATCATTATGCAAGCTGTTTTTATGAGCTGTATATTGGTAAAGTCAAAGCAGATTCTTTTAAGCATTCCAAGGGATCTGGAGGCCTTTGCTGTCTTATTTACATGTGTGTTGAAGTTTCCCTTAGCAGAAAACCATACCCCCAAATCTGAAACCTCTTGCACTCTCATTATCTCATGATTATTGGTTTTATAGGTATAATTAATCTTGTGTTTTTTATGATAGTCTGCAATAGAGATGGTGCAACATTTGTCTAAGTTTAGTTTTAGGCCATTGTTTGTAATCCATCGGGTGATAGTGTCTAATCCATTTTCCAGTATTTTGCAGTCTTGTATATTTTCAAGTCATCTGCATATGAGAGCACTTTGATGTCTACATGTTGCGTACAATCTTTTATGTCATTAATATATATTACAAAAAATAGTGGTCCAAGAGGAAAACCCTGTGGCACTCCCCTTTGTATAAGAAAAGTGGAGGAGTAACTTCCTTCAAAAAGAACTCTGCTTTTCCTGTTGTTGTTGTTGTTATTTGGTTTTTAGGAGCATTAGCAACTAAGGCCATATTGCTCCGGGATATGCGGTGGTCATTCCCTGACCTTTCCGCATCCTCCGTATTTGGTGGTGACCGGCTCGAACCCCGGTCTAATCAAGAAGCGTGTGCTACACACTGCTGCTTCTTCCCACCTGGCTACGGAGGCACCTTTTTCCTGTTGTATAAAAAGTTTAACATAAGTGATAAGGCATTACTTGATATACCTATGTGCTTTAATTTGAGGCAAAGCAAATTGTGTGGTACCAAATCAAAGGCTTTTTGTAGGTCCAGATATAAAATGTCTATCTGATTGTTATTATCAAGGCTATGTTTGATGTCAAGTTCTATGGAGAGTAGGTTAGTCACTATTGACCTGCCCATAAGGAAGCTATAATGAATGTGGCTGAATTTCTTTTTCATAAAGCAGCAGAGCTGAGAGTATATGATGTTCTCAATGATCTTGCTTAGCTTTGTGTATGGGTCGAAAGGAGGCAGGGCTGTCTTTTGCACCCTTTTTAAAAAGTGGGGTAATGGTGGTTTCCTTTAATTTTGCGGAGAGTGATCCCTTTTTTAAAATGGAATTTATCAGATGTAGAAGTTTTTGCAGGACAACAAAGCAGTGTTTCCAAAGGGCCATGGGAAGACTGTCAGTGTTTGTGTCATAGCTTAATTTGAATTTATTAAGGGTATTCAATAAAATTTTTGTATTGACTTCAAATTGTGTCAGGATATCACTGAAATATGAGGAGGAAGAGGTGTTATCCAGCTTACTATTGTGGTCAGAATTTTTCAGTATATATTTCACTGTAGTATTTTGCAAATTCTTCTAATTTAATGGTCTATATTTTGTTCATATGTTTGTGGTTTTTATAACCCATTTTCCAATGCCTCCAGAATGGATCCATATCATGCCTGTTTAGCATTGCATTTTATAGGTTGGATAAGTAATTTTGGTAAGCCAAATTGATTTTTTTTTTTATCTGACTTCTTAGGTTGGATTTATCTGACTTCTTAGGTTGGAAAACTGGATATAGTTGTCATGTCTCTGTGTGTTTTTGTATTTGATGAACATTTGTTTTTTTTTTCTTAAGTAATTGAATTATTTCTTTTGTGAACCACACAGGAAATTTTTTAGTGTTTGACTTTGTATGGCTCTAGGGTGTATAATTTTTGATAATTATGTCTAAGTTGTCATACAGCACATCCAAAATTGTATTGGGATCTTGACTACTAAATAAGGATTGCCAGTTAGCATTTGAAATTTCATTTCTAATTTTGTGTTAAGGGGATCTCCTGAAATTATAGGAGCATTGCCTGACTTCATTGATGATATGCTTGGTTTTGAGATCAAAGTCAAGCAGTAAGGCTAGATGATTCGAGTGGAAATAACTGGAAGTGTAATTAATATTTACGTCAAAATTTGTGAATACTAGGTCAAGGAGTTTCCTTTTTTCTGGTAGGGAGTTTGCATTTTTATTTCAGGTTCAGTCTGAGAAACATATTCTTCAGAAACTGAAGGATACTTTAACCAGAGACTTTATTATTACCCCTGCAACTGAAGTCAAGCTAAGAGGTCTGTAAATATTCATGTCGCATTTTGATTCCCCTCTGTGAATTGGGGATATATGTACACTATCTGCAATCCATAGGGACCTCCCATAGTTTTAATGATACTCTCATAATTATGGCTAAATGTTTGCTTACCTCCTTTGTATAATATAATCAGGTAGATCACAACTCCAGGTGACTTTTTTTTTTGTTAAGCTTCAACAATTTCTCTTTCACTTTCCTCTCAGTTATCACAAAATCATTTAGTTTCCTGTTAGACTTTGATGAACTTCTGCCATTCAGCTCCTGAAAGAACTCGTGTTTGAATATAGATGCAAAATACATATTCAGTTTGGCAGCAATCTGCAGGATCATCATTAACTTAACCACAGACATCAAATGGATGATTCAACCACCTCCTTCTACTGTAATATAAGTGAAGATGTCTGCTTCTTACCATGGTGCCAGAGACCTCTCATAATCTACCTTAACTTGCCTAACCTCCTTTGTGACGATTACATCAAGCTACAAGGAAGGTTAGGCATATAGTTCAAAGTCTTCTGTATCATCTGATAATTTATATTTGATAATTGAGAGCTATTAAGTGCTCGATAATTCCTATATTCTATTATATTATAAATCAACAGAGATTACCTTTATTTTAGATATAGGAAGCTTCTTTTCCAACTCTCCTAGTCCAACTGTTTAATAAATATGGACCGATTATTTCTTTCGGTCCTATAGCTGGACTTTTGAGTTAAATTTAGGGGTCTAATAAAATTAGGGGTCTAATAATAAAGTTGAGTTGCTCCGTTCCTGTGAACATGATGCCCGAAAAGTTCTAGTCCGACTTAAGGAATGTAAAGAATAATCCCCCCCATATCCAATTTTATTAGACCCCTAAATTTAACTCAAAAGTCCAGCTATAGGACCGAAAGAAATAATTGGTCCATATTTATTAAACAGTTTAGACCTCAAAAATCTAATTTTATGCCAATCCAAGTAATGGTTTCCATGCTGCCAGAAGTATGGTGTTTGTAGACAGCAGTCATGAGCGCTCATTGTTGAGACCGCACGGTCTGAACACTACGGTTCTGACAGTGGGGAAGATGTCCCACCTGCTTTACAAAATGGATATCGCCATCCTCAAGAATTATTAGCGAGTTGGACTAGGAGAGTTGGAAAAGAAGCTTCCTATATCTAAAATAAAGGTAATCCCTGTTGATTTATAAGATAATTTATATGTATCGCATGCATTTTCTTCTCCTCTTTCAAGGAGATTCATTAATTCATTTGACATCCATTTAGGTCTATGTCTGGAATGGTATTTCATAGTTGGTATCAAAAAGCCGAGTAGCTTCTAAAATTACTTCTCTGAATGCTAGATTGGTTCCAGTGCATGGAATTCAAAAACTTTCTGAGACCACTGCAGTCATATTTACAAAAACAAAAGCCCTGCTCTTTGCCCTAAACGGCAGTTACATATTTAAGTAAATCTCATGTTAATATACTGTGATCACTCCCAACAAATGGGTATTAAATTAAAGATCCTTAATGGATGAAGAGTTGATGCTAATAATCAGATCAAAAATATTGCTTTCTGTCATTCACTCAACAAGTAACACAAGTAGGTAACTCAACAAATAGGGAACAAGTAACTCATATAATAAAAGCCTAATTTGCAGAAGAATTGACCTCTGAAATTCTCTCCCAAATCAAAGCATTCCCACTACTCTGAGCCTGTTACTTTTTGCTCTAGTCTGAGGCATGACTTTTGTCTAAATTAAACAACTTAGACAAAAATTGAAATGAAGTGAAAAGAAAATAATAACACTACTTTATAGTTTATGGCCCTAATAAAACAGTTATGAAGTTCTAATTTGAACAGAACTATACACCTATGGAATTATATAGAAGACAACTACTATTGTTGTTATATTGATAGCATACATGGCAGTAGACTGTGTTCCAAGAAATTTTGAAAAACATACAAACAACTAATTAATAAACTTTATCAAGAAACACAAATAACAAGTGCACTATTAATTTTAAACAAAAATATAACACAAATCAATAAGTTTTAAATAATAATAAACATGCAAAACAGTGACTTTGCATTTGGCTTAAAAATAATGCACAACTCACATTCCACTATAATCAAGAACTATGGTGTACAGTTATTGAAAAATGCAACTAATCTTACCTTTACTAATAACTTCTTATATAAAGAATCTCCAGCTAAAGAAGAAGTTGCTGTCACTTTTATAGTAATGTAACCAAGCTTGAGAGGAGTAATCAGGAAAGACACTGGAACACCATCTTGTGATGGAATCTGAATCAAAATTATAAATAAATGAAACTGAAATATACATAATTGATACAAACGTATACATTCATGTTCATTCAATTAGTAATAACTATGACTTAGATTTATGCTGCAAATCATCTAAAATAACTGGCCCTGCCATCAAAGACCTAATGTTTTTATCACATCTAAATGATTGTACCTTCTGATATCACTACTTTTTTCAACCTGGATACTATTTTCATAAATCACAAAATTCTGTTTTGATTTACCCATAAGGTAATTACAATTCAACCACAGGTTTGTCATTATTTGGCAAACCTGCAATTGGGGTGTTTCATAAATATACAGGGTGTCTCAAAAATATTGGTACAAACGTTTAGGGGAGGTAGATAACATCTAAAGGAATGTGAATCGCATAGGAACCCATAACCAGAAACGTCACCATAAGTCAGTAGACAGCGCGGTAGTTGCCGCACGAAGTCATGCATCGATATATGAACTGTGAGCTGGCAGACATGCACCTAGTGTATGAATTAGCAGAGGGCAATGGACGAGCCGCTCGATTCGGTAATTCATTCCTGTGATCACGACATACAGTCGAAAAGCGTTGTCAGCTTAGGAAGGAAAATCATTTTGAATATTTTCGTTAGATTCTTTTAATTGCGTTAATTTGATTTTTAATTGTTTTAAATTGATTTGAATTGTGTTAAATTGATTATTTAATTATTTATATTTTACTCTAACGTACCGGTAAGTTGTCGATTTTTTCGTTTTTTCCGTTTTAATTTCTGGAGGTTATCATACGGAAGTGTTCTACGTACTATATTGAGGTAAACTCTTCTTATTATTTTACTAATATTATTATCAACGTAGAACATATCGAGTAGTACAGCTCTGATTCATACTATCTAGTTTTTCCTGGATGCAATCTTAACTAATAATGCTTTGGAGATTATGCTGTTTCTCAGAATTATCCCCTTAATGTGGACAAAATTCAATATTATGTGTACCTTAGTATTAGTAGTGGCAAGAATGCAAGCTTATACAGCATCAGCACAAAAAAAATAAAAATTTACCCATTTTACCTATCTGTTTCCTCCAATAGTTAGTTTGTGTAGTTCTTCCTTGAATTTATTTAAGCTTTCCACTTCCAAACGAACAGGATGGGAGTTTGTTCCAGCAATCAGCCACCTGCCGGCTAAAGGAAAACTTCCAAACATCTATCCCGTAATCACCCTTCCTCAATTAGAATTTATGCTCTCTTGTGTGTAGTCTGAGCAAGAGGAAGAATCCCATCAGCTCTGAGCTTGATCAGTCCATTCAAAGCACACCTCAATCAGATCACTGCAGGTGACTAGTCTCCAGACACTGCAATTTTTCATTGTAGGAACACCCCCTTAGTTTCCCTCACCAATCTCATTGCCCTTCTCTGTACCCATTCCAGCAGCACTACATCCATCCTAAAACCTGTATGCTGTACTCGAGATGTGCCCTGACCATTGCCTTATGCAATTGGGATAATCACTTCACTTCCTTATCACTGCTAGCAAGTTTCTTGTATATCCTTGCCAAAACCCATGAGCTGTCCTAGCATCTCTGCCTTGCTCAAAAAACTTCATACTTGACTGCACAATTATCCCCAGGTATTTTTCATTTTCCACTACCATATCTCCTTCATATTATAAAGGAATTCATAGGGTGTTACTCTATGATAAAATTTGGTCTTGGGGCTATGACCAGTGCAGAAAAAAGAATTTTGAGCTCTTGAAAATGGATAAGTTTTTTGGAAACTTTGTTAATATATTAAATAGTTTTCAAAAAACTTCTTAATTAGTCATGTTTTGAGCTTATTTTTAAATTTAGTTAGAGATTTTTTTTTTTTTTTTATGTGAACCCCAAACACGAGAGGTATTAGAACCTATAGTACTTAGTACCGTGCTTGGGTTGGAGGTTGAGAGGATAAAAGAAGATATTTGTTGACATTTTCATTCTCTACCACTGAGCTTGACTTCAACTTCTGTAGATTGTAATTTTCAGGAAATACGTATGAAGGAAGGTTGTTCCAGAAAACGGCAGTTGAATGAATAAATGAGGAAGATGAAAAGTTGGTTCTGTGGGTTTGAAGTTGGACAGTAAATGGATGTTGGCTGGTGGCGGCACGTCTTCGGACAGTTTTGAAAGAGAGAGCAAGAATTATAGAAACCAATTCAGAAGAACAGTGCCCATGGAACTATCTGTAGAAGAGGCATGCAGCAGAAACAGTACATCTATGAGAAAGCAAGTGGAGAGACTCTTTTAGAGATGAATCATTAATTAATCTAACTGCCCTCTTCTGAATGGAATCAAGAAGCCTGAGAGAGGTTTTGGGGGTACCACCCAAGATGTGGGAACAATATTCCATGGCAGGGCAGATTTGCGATTTATACAGAGTGAGCAGCTGTTTGGAAGAAAAGTAACGCCAAGAGTGAAAGAGAAAAAGTTTTTTAGATGCAGAGGAAGCAATATTTGTAATGTGCTTGTGCCAAGAGAGATTAGAAGTCAGGGTAATCCTCAAAAGAGATATATCATTTTGCATAGAAATCGGAGTGTCACTAAAGATAGGCATAGGAGCAAAAGAATCCTTTTTTGCGAGATATAAGACAAGACTGAGTTTTAGAAGGGTTGAAATCAACTAAGTTGTCTTTGCCCCATTGCAAAATTACCGGAAGATCGGCATTTAGGAAATTGGTAGCAAATATTCGAGAAGTTGAAGCTGATTGAACAGGGCAAGGTTTCTCAAAATGGAAAGTAGTATGCAATGTGCTATCATCGGCAAAACTATGGATAGGATTTCCAGTCAATGGAAGAAGGTCATTAATATATAAGAGGAAAGTGGGGGAAAGAACTGAAACTTGGGGGACACCGGCATTAGTGGAGAAGTTAGAAGACAGAGAGCCATCTACCATCATCCTCAGTGAGCGATCAGAGAGAAAACTGGATAACCAATTACTAAAAACAGTTGGCAAACCATAAGATGGAAGCTTGTTTAGAAGACCTTTATGCCAAACACAATCAAAAGCCTTTGAGATGTCAACAGCAACTACTTGTGTTTCACCGAACCTTTCCATTGAATTAGTCCATAAATGGTAACATAAGCTAGAATATCACCAGTGGATCGACACTGACGGAATCCATACTGGTGATCGTTGATCAGACGGAAGGTTTCTAGGTAGTTTAAGAGTTGGTGGTTAATTGATTTCTTCATTACTTTAGAAAGAGTAGAAGTAATTGCAATGGGACGATAATTGGATGGGAGGGATTTGTCACCCTTTTTAGGAAATGGCTGGATATGAGCAAATTTCCAAGCAGAAGGAAAAACACTTTTGGAATAAGAAAGTGAAAAAAAGGCGGCAAAGAACAGGTGTAAGTTCAGGAGCACAGGTTTTGAGAAAAAGTGGAGAAATACCATCAGGACCTGGAGCTTTCTTAGCATCAAGATTCATCAAAATCCTTCTGATATCCTTTTGACGGAAGACCACAGGAGGCATTGAAAGGAACGTGTTGGGAATGGTGGGAGGTGTTCTACCAAGATCATTAATACATGAGCTCAAAGAAAAATGGGATGCTAGCAGGTCAGCTTTATCCTTGGCTGAAGTGACAACAGAACCATCGGTTTGAACAGAGGTGGGAGCAGAGATGGGCAAAAGTTGCGGCCAATAGCTTTGGCAAGAGACCAGAATGCTCGGCTACCATTAGGGCAAGAAGCGCGTTTTCTACTCTTAGCCTGTTCAAACTCTAGTTTGGACTGATTAATAACTGCTTTACAATTGTTGCGAGCTTTGCTGTAGGCAGAAAATGAAACCGAAGAATTAGAAACAAGCCAATTACGATATGCAACAATCTTCTCTTGAACAGCCTTAGCACATTTATTGGAAAACAAAGGTTTAGATAAAGGACGAGATTTTAAAGTGGAGTGTGGGATAAAGGATTCCATTCCTGCAAGAATAATTTCACTGACACGATCTGAGCAAACTTTGACATTAGAAGTTTTGAAACAGTAATCTGACCAAGGAGAAGAAGAAAAGAAGTCTCGCAGGTCATCCCATTTTGTATTCTTGTAATGCCAAACAACACGAGGTTGGGAATAGCCATGGAATTCCATTGGAGAAGAGACTTTTTTTTTGATTTGGTAGTTTAGCATTAGCATTAGCATTAGTAGAGGCATTTGATGCAAGAAAGCAAGCTTATGCAGCATCAGCCAAAAAAAAAAAAAAAAAAAAAAAAAAAAAAAGTAATATAAATAAATAAAAATAACCACTTCCACTTCACCCCTCTGTTCGTTCGAAATACCTGTCCAGCTGAGCCTTAAACTTATTTAGGCTATCAACTTCCACGACAAGGGATGGAAGTCTGTTCCACCCACCAACCACCCGCTGGCTAAAGGCAAATTTCCGCACATCTATCCTACATCTGTCTTTCCTCAATTTGAATTTATGCCCTCTCAGGTGATTTTTCTGAGCTAGAGGAAGAATCCCATCAGCATTGAGCATGCTCAAACCATTCAAGGCTTTGTACTCCTCTATCAGATCACCCCGCTGGTGCCTAGTTTCCAGACACTGTAATTTGCAAAACTTAAGCCTTTCTTCGTAAGAGAACCCCTTTGTCCCATTCACCAATCTAGTTGCCCTTCTCTGTACTCGTTCCAGCAGCTCTACATCCTTCCTGAAATGAGGCCTCCAGGCCTGTATACAGTACTCTAGGTGTGGCCTGACCATTGCCTTATACAAGGGAATAATCACCTCCTTATCCCTGCTAGAAAAATTTCTATATATCATTGACAATACACCATGAGCTACTCTTGCAGCTCGTCTGCACTGCTCAGAGAACTTCATATCTGCCTGCACCACCACCCCCAGGTCCCTTTCATTCTCTACCACTGTCAGTGTAGTACCACAGAGTTGATACGTTGCTCTGGGGTTGCTGTTTCCCATATGTAGTACTTTACATTTGTCAATGTTAAACTTCATTTGCCACCTCGAAGCCCATCTGCTCAACCTTTCCAAATCCTGTTGCAGCAGCATAGTGTCAGTAGTGTCCTTGACAACCCTGCCAACCTTTGTATCGTCTGCAAACTTGGACATTAAGCCTGATATACCATCATCAATATCATTTATAAATACAGAAAACAATAAAGGCCCCAATACTGAACCCTGAGGGACTCCACTAATAACATTAGTCCACGATGAGCAGTGTCCATTGATTACCACTCTCTGTCTTCTCCCCCTCAACCACCCCTTTATCCATAGCAGCAACTTGCCTCCAATGCCACACTGCTCCAATTTGTGCAGCAGTCTTCCATGTGCAACAGTATCAAAAGCCTTTCTAAGATCCAAGTATATAATATCAAAGTTATTCCCTGCATCCAGTTCTTTTGTGACTGCATCATAGTATCCAATCAAATTGGTCAGGCAAGACTTCCCCTTAACAAAACCATGCTGTGTCCTAGCTATAACTGAAGTCTTGTCTAGATGATCCTGCAGTGCTTCTTTCACCAGTGCCTCCATTAATTTTCCGGGAACAGAAGTTAAACTCACAGGTCTATAATTACTTGTGTCAGCCTTTGATCCCCCTTTGTGAATTGGGGTCACATTTGCACATCTCCAGTCAATGGGTACCTCCCCTGAGTCCAAGGAAGCTCTCATAATTATGGCTAAGGGTTTGCTTACCTCCTTTGCTGCCTCCTTTAATATAACTGGATAGATCCCATCCACCCCAGGTGCCTTTCTTGTGTTTATCTTCAACAATTTCTCCTCCACTTTGCTCTCAGTTATTACAAGATTCTCTAGCTTACTGCTAGAGTTGAATACACCTCTGGCATTCCCCTCGCTGAATAACTCCTCATGTGTGAATGTCGATGCAAAATATTCATTTAGTTTGTTAGCTACCCGAGCAGGGTCATCAACAGTTGACCCATCGATCTCAAGTGGACCAATCTGATTCATCCCCTTCCTTCTAGAGTTTACATAAGTAAAGAACTCTTTGCTGTTTTTCTTCGCATCCCTTGCCAAGGATCTCTCGTAATCTGCCTTCGCCTGCCTAACCTCCTTTGTAACTTGGTTACAGATCAACTTGTATCTATCATAGGCATCCGTGTCACGTGTTAATTTGTATGTATCCCATGCATTTTTCTTCTCTGCCATATGCCTCATTAGTTCATCTGACAACCATTTAGGCCTAAACCTTGAACAATATTTCTTAGTTGGTATGTAAAGCCTAGTAGCTTCCACGATAAGTTCTTTGAATGCTTCCCATTTTGAATTTGCTGTTGGCAATATCATCAGTTGATCCCACTGTATAGAATTTAAATACTGTCTCAGTCCATTGTAGTCGCCTTTACGAAAGCAATGCCCCTTCCCTTTACCCCTAATGGTAGTTACCTCTTTGAGTAACTCCCACTTCAGCACACTGTGATCACTGCCACCAAGTGGTTCATTTATCTGCAGATTCTGAATGCATGAAGAATCACTACTGATAATCAAATCAAGAGTATTACTCCCTCTAGTTGCCTCCCGAACATGCTATTGTAGAAAACAATCATCCAATAAATCCACAAAAGCCTTGCTACTGTGTGAGTGACCAGCCCCCAAATTCCAGTCAATATCTGGGAAATTAAAATCCCCCATTATAAGACTCTCTGATTTACTGGCCCACTCTATTTCTCCGAACAGTTTCTTATTATACTCATCAGAGTCATTAGGCCTATAGCACACTCCTACTCTCAATTTTGATCTCCCAATGCTTATGTCACACCAAACTGACTCGACACTGCACTGTCCAGCGATGTCGACTGGCTTCACTTCCTTGGATTTTATGTGTTTTTTAACTAATAGCATAACCCCTCCTCCCTTCCTATCCTGTCT
The DNA here is from genome assembly GCF_048544385.1 of Mastigoproctus giganteus. NCBI lineage: Eukaryota > Metazoa > Arthropoda > Arachnida > Uropygi > Thelyphonidae > Mastigoproctus > Mastigoproctus giganteus. Next base: position 59,132,232 of record NC_143584.1, read on the forward strand.
ATCCTTTCTGTAGACATTGTACTCCCCAAATTCCAGTTCTGCATTTCTTATATCTGTGTGACACCACATCTCTGAAATCCCCACAATATCTGCCTTTGATGTTTTGAGCAATACCTCAAATTCATCAAATTTATTTACTAAACTCCTAGCATTGGTGTACACACAAGTATACATGCACCTGTTCTTTTTCTTAGCTACCCTAACACAACCCATGTGTTTACTTGTACCCCAATGATTCCCAGCAGTCTCTGAAATATCCTGCATCTTATTTTCCAGGCTGCGGCTCATTCCAATAGAAGCAGTGCAAGAATCACTTTCACCTCTGCCAGTGGCTACTGTTAATCTATTAGTCCTTGTATCCCCCCAATCTAGCAGTTTTCCGACCCACCTAACATTGCCTCGATAGCATCAGCAAACATTCTTGCACCCTTTCTATTTAAGTGTATCCCATCCCTGTAGAAGCAGTCTCTCCTGTTAACAAGTACAGACCAGGCTGAAAAAAATTCTACCCCTTGAGCCCTGCACAATCTTTCCAGGGCCGAATTGATTGACAGGGCTCTCATCATATACTCCCTCCTATCGTGTCTGGGCAGAATTGCAGACACTTTCAATTTCAACCCTAATTCACGGCTTTTTTTCATCAGTGACCTGTACTTGTCAAGTAATTCCGCCGGTCTCCTACTCTTAATGTCATTAGTGCCAACGTGTACAACTATATCACCTTTTGTGCCCTTAAAAGATGATATCCGCTCTACAACGTCATCAACTTTTGCCCCTGGCAGACATACCCTGGTCCTATTCCACCTATCCTTTTTACAAAGCATGTTTCCCGTTTCCCTGACAATAGAGTCACCAACAACTACTAGTTCCTTTGGGACCAGCGCATTCTGCCTTGGGGGTTGCCGCTGTGTTCCGCGATGACCAAGTGCAAGCTCTGGCATTGGTGTGGGCAGCTGAGAGCTTGATGGGCCCTCACTTGTAATCCTTCGAGGGCATCCACCCTATCCTTCAAGCTCTCATATAGGCCCATAACAACGCTGAGTTGTCGCCTTATCTCCTTACACTCCTTGCATCGCACACACACAAAGACATCCCCCATGGCAGTATCATGTCCCATACTTGACTGCTCCGCAAACATCAAGCAAATAGTGCATCTTACAAGGCTGTGATTCAGAGGACAACTGCCCCCCTCAGTTCTCCCCTGGGCCACAGCATTCCCATTAGCTTGAGCCCTTTGCTTTGCTGCTCTGGTTTGAGTCATGATTTAGATTTACTTTCAATAAAATTTCAATTTCTGTACAAAATTAAATCCTAAACTTGTATCCAAACACAGTTATAACGCTATATTTATGTTTCAGTAACGAGTGTTATCTACGGAATATTTACGTTTCAGTAACGAGTGTTATCTACGAAATATTTACGTTTCAGTAACGAGTGTTATCTGCGAAATCCCTTTATATAACTTTCGTATCAAGTTATGTATTAATTATTTGTTTTTACTAATTATTTATGTTACGTAACCTAAGTGGTTATATGTATAATTAATTATGTTAAATAAAATTAATTATATTACGTTTGTAATCTAAGTCGTTATATGTATTTATTTAAACGTACAATTTAACTGCTAACGAAGTTCAACTAACGCTATCTAGTACGGTATATCGTATCACAAAGGCGGGAAAATTACGAACGGTTAGCGGAGTTGAAACACGTGGAAACCTTTACCGATACTTTTATGCAATTACAAGGCCGAGTAAAGAATAAATACACCAAATTAATCAGAAAATCACAAAATAATGTTATACTACTAAATTTAAATCAAAAGTTTTAGAAAAACAATAATTTCAAATCAATAATTAACAAAAATCCACTTAGCGGCTTTGAAAACGACCGTCTCTAGTAGCCTCGTCAGCAGACTGTTGTTGTTGTTGGCAAACTGTAGCAAACTGTAGTTGTTGGCGCATCGGCTTCTGTGGCCATATTGCACCTCCCAAGGTTTTTTTTGCAGTACTTTGATCCAAGCCCGAGACGGGAATCGAACCCGCGACCTTTGGGTAGGAGAAGAGACAATCACCAAGTTGAGATCTGAAGTGCCTAAAGAACGTCTCACTTCGACCATGTACTTAGAAGGGTTGTTTGTGCGAAAAAGATCAAGCGTACTGGCTGTATGATTAGGATTATCCGGTATTCTTGTAGGTAAATGAACGATCTATGCTAGGTCATTAGTAATTGCAAAAGCCTCAGCATCTCGACTGCTGGGTTGGTGTGACTAGAAAACGGAAGCCAGCTGGAGTTGCGAACATTAAAATCACCAAGGAAAATTACCTCACTGTTAGGAAAGTTGGACTGGAGAAAGTCAAGTTGCAAAGAGAGGAAGTCAAAGAGCTCCAAGTGATTAGTGGAGTTGGGAGAACGGTAGAGACAACAGATGAATTTGACACAATGAGGTAAAGATATTTTAAGCCAGAGAAGATCAAAGAGAGGAGATTCCAAATTGCTAAGTCTCTGACAGGGAATATCAGAACGGACATATGCACAAAAAAGAGTCATACAGCGAATAATTTGGGCATCTGAGATGAGCAATAGTTGAATCAACCGATAACTGAGATTCTGTCAGAAAAAGTACATGGGGTTTGGCAGACTGCAAGTGGAAATGGACATCGTTGAGATTAGAATTGAGACCACGTGTATTTGTGACATGAATTAGGAAGTGCTTGGGAGGTTTGGATCTTTTCGCAGATAAGCTTGCTCTATCAGTTTCACAATTCATGGTGTATTCAATAGTAAGAAAAAGGAGGTGGGACATGCTGTATGAAGTAATGAAATTTTTCGATATGGCGTACACGTGGTAAGAATATACCCAAATCCTTGACATAATGTGGCCTCGACAATGCTCCCCGCATACACACTACTTGGACTCCCTCCAGTCGCTCTCTGGCAGAGTAGAGGTAGCATGATTAAACACTAGCTTATCTGGAAGCCTCCTAGAGAGTTACCAATAGGTTCGGTCTAGTGTACTAACTAGCGGCCGGCCTGCGAACACCGTTTTAGAGCTGTACCCTCGAAATGTAAGGAATATTGGATCTTGCCACAATGTTCATCATAACCTCAAAAGTCATCACTCATATTGCATGATGGAAGAGATAGGGAAGGGTTGACAGGAACTTAGCTCTAGAGACTAAACATGGGTTCCACCACTTCAAGCCTCCAATAAGCAAAGTGGTAGTATTTCACCGGTTGATGAGAGATCTACCACCTAGTACTGCCTGGTAACATAGAGGGGCGGCGTTCCTCCATGTGGTGTGGGCGCCACACCTCGACCCCCTGCTTACATTGGTTCACACCTGGGTGGTCACCAACCATGTACTTGTGCATGGAGGTTATACCTAGGATTACTATCAGTCCCACCATCATGAAGGTGCAAGCAGAGGATTTGGCTGTCAGAGACCGTCTGGACTTCACAGAAATTGGGTCCACTTGACTTGAATTCACCCGAATATCAGTTCCATCAGCGTTTTAGACTCCCAGGTAGAAAGTACAGCTTGTCTGGCATATCTGAGAGAATGTCTGTGACAACCTCAAGGACCACACACACAATATGAGATGGTGTGTGTGTGTGTGTGTGTGTGTGTGTGTGTGTGTGTGTGTGTGTGTGTGTGTGTGTGTGTGTGTTAGCATTAGTAGAGGCATACAATGCAAGAAAGCAAGCAAATGCAGCATCAGCCAAAAAAAAAAAAAAATGCAACCGTTTCAGCCCTCCGTTCATTCCAAATACCTCTCCAGCTCAGCCTTAAATTTATTTAGGCTATCAACTTCTACAATAAAATATGGAAGTTTGTTCCACCAATCAAGTACCCGCTAGCTAAAGGCCAACTTCCACACATCTATCTTACGACTGTCTTTCCTCAGTTTGAATTTATGCCCCATCAGGTGATTATTCTGAGCAAGAGAAAGAATCGCATCAGCACTGAGCATGCTCACACCAATCAAGGCTTTATACACTTCAATCAGATCACCTCGCAGGTGCCTAGTCTCCAGACACTGTAATCTGCAAAACTTATGCCTTTCTTCATAACAGCAACCCTTTATTCCATTCACTAATCTTGTTGCCCTTCTCTGTACTCATTCGAACAGCTCTACATCCTTCTTAAAAAAGAGCTTCCAGACCTGTATACAGTACTCAAGGAGTACTGTATACAGGTCTGGAAGACTGTCCGCACTGCTCAGAAAACTTCATATCTGCCTGCACAATTACCCCCAGAATTGATACATTACACTGGGGTTACTGCTTCCCATATGTAGTACTTTACATTTGTCAATGTTAAACGTCATTTGCCACCTCTCAGCCCATCTGCTCAACTTTTCTAGATCCTGTTGAAGCAGCATACTGTCATTAGTGTCCTTAACAACCCTGCCAACCTTCATATCATCTGCAAACTTGGAAATTAAGCTTGATATACCATTATCAATATCATTTATAAATACAGAAAACAGCAATGGGCCCAGGTATGAACTCTGGGGGACTGCACTAATAATATTAGTCCACGTAGAGCGGTGTCCATATATTACCACTCTCTGTCTTCTCCCACTCAACCATCCCTTTATCCATAGCAGCAATTTGCCTCCAGTGCCACATTGCTTCAATTTGTGCAGCCGTCTTCCATGTGCAACAGTATCAAAAGCCTTTCTAAGATCCAAATATATGATATCAAAGTTATTCCCTGCATCCAGTTCCTTTGTGACCACATCATAGTATCCAATCAAACTGATCAAACAAGACTTCCCCTTAACAAAACCATGCTGTGTCTAAGCTATAACTGAAGCTTTGTCTAGATGATCCTGAAGTGCTGCTTCTTTAACCAGTGCCTCCATTAATTTCCCTGGAACAGAAGTTAAACTAATAGGTCTATAATTACTTGTATCACCCTTTGTTCCTCCTTTGTTGTTGTTATTTGGTGTTTAGAAGCATTAGCAACTAAGGCCATATTGCTCCGGGGATATGCAGTGATCATTCCCTGACCTTTCCACATTATCTGTATTTGGTGGTCATGGGCTCGAACCCCGGTCTAATCAAGGAGTGTGTGCTATGCACTACTGCTCCTGCCCACCTGCCTATGGAGGCACCCCGATCCTCCTTTGTGAATTAGGGTCACATTTGCACATCTCTAGTCCATGGGTACCTCCCCTGAGTCCAAGGAAGCTCTCATAATTATGGATAAGGGTTTGCTTACTTCCTTTGCTGCCTCCTTTAATATAACTGGATAGATCCCATCCACCCTGTGTGTCTTTTTTATGTTTATATTCAACAATTTCTCCTCCACTTTCCTCTCAGTTATTACAAAATCATCTACTTCCCTGCCAGTTTAATTCACCTCTGGCATTCCCTTCACTGAATAACTCCTCATGTGTGAATGTAGATGCAAAATACTCATTTAGTTTGTTAGCCACCTGAGCAGGATCACCAACAGTTAAACCATCAATATTCAGTGGACCAATCTGATTCATCCCTTTCCTTCTAGAGTTTACATAGGTAAAGAACTCTTTGCTGTTTTCTTTGCATCCTTTGTCAAAGATTTCTCATAATCTGTCTTTGCCTGCCTAATCTCCTTTGTGATTTGGTTACAGACCAGCTTATATCTATCATAGGCTTCCATGTCACCTATTAATTTATATGTATCCCATGTATTTTTCTTCTCTGCTACATGTCTCATTAGTTCATCTGACATCCATTCAGGCCTAAACCTTGAACAATAATTGTGTTTTGGGTGTTTAATGGCACATAAGCTACATTGGCTGTAGTGTGCCTGTCCATAGAGTTGTGTTAGGAAATAATTCAGAATTGAAGGCATTTCAATTTCATTTTAGAAAACTATTCAAAATCGATGGTATATTCCAATTTTTTTTAAAAATCAGAAAAGTTCCTTAATATTTGCCCGATCGCCAATAATATACTCTAGTGATATTGGTTCTTGCAGTTGAGTCACAGAAAGCAGGACTGATGTTCTGTCCTGGAGATATTGAGGACAGTCAATAAGAATATGCTTGACTGTTAAATGTACTGAGCAGTGTGGACACTGAGGAGGATCATCACCTGTGAATAGATGGAGGTGGGTCAGATGAGTATGTACTATTCTTGCCATTGCAAGTACCACTTCTTCCCTTCTATTGTTTGGATGCTTGAGTGCCAAAATTTTGGTTCCTGTTTCAACTGGAAAAGTTTGTTATTAGTCTGGGTGTGCCATAGCTTTTTCCACTGTTCAAGGCATGCTGCTTTTATGATGATATCATGGTCATAGGCTGGAATATGGACAGAGGTAAAATCTAATGTGGAGGGATTTTTTGCCAATATATCCACCAGTTCATTTCCCTTTATCCCTGAATGGGCTGGAATCCAACAAAAGTTCACTAATCGTTGACGTTTAATTTTCAAGAGCAAGTTCCTGATTTGGTTTAAAATAGGGTATTTCTTATAGGAGGGATTGAACTGAGAGAATCTGTGTAAATTAAATATTTTGAAGATGGGTAAAGATTAAAATTTTCTAGAGCTAATTTTATTCCATGTAGTTCTGCAGAAAAGTTGCTATACTCAGGTGGAAGGGAAGCTGAAGTAATAGTAGAGGGAAACACTCCTGCTGCTGCTGCTCCAACGGCTGATTGAGATTTGGACCCATTGGTATATATTGGCAGGAAATGAACATAGCTCTGAATATGGCTTGCATGGAGTTGTTTCAGGCTGAGAGTCAGTAGAAGATTCTTACTCCATTGAAAAAAATAAGTATAAAAGTTCAGTTGAGGAGGAGGAGTCCAAGGTGGATGAAAGTAATTCATTACCTTTGACTGTTGCGAAGAGGAATTTTCCAACTCTGTGATATTTCAAAAAGCCGTAGGCCTGCTAGCCTTATTTTATTAGGTTTATTTCTGTATAGATTAGGTAGTTGAAGATTGAAGAAGTATGGGTGAATAGGATGCAAACAACAACTTTTTATTTTGCCTGCATACTTCATTAGTAACATTTTTCTGTGGAGGTGCAAAGGACAAAGGTTTTTCCCAAGGCATTTGCTACATCTAGAAGGAGCAGAGAGTTATTGCCCATTCTACGAAAGAATTGTGGTAGGAATGGTTGGAAACTTGCCAGAAAGCTGCCTAATTTTCTTCCATATTAATCTGGAATCAGATTAATATGGAGGTTTCTTTTTACTGTGGACGCAAACAGAGTCTAGGAATCTTTTTTGGCTTGTCTTTGTATGAAACGAGCTTTTGCCCTTCGTTTCTTATAATTGATGAGATTAGCTGTGGTGGGGGATTGTCTAAATAAATTCCATGCTTTATTTTTTTCCCTTTGTTTTCGTGCATTCATTATTCCACCAGTAGTTAAAACGCTGCGGGGCCAAGGGATTTGTCAATGGAATTCAGTTTTTAGCAGCTGATAACAATTTGGATGTGATATATTCTGTCACTTCATCTATGGGTTGTAATCATATAATTTCCTCATTCAGTGTAATTGCTGACTGAAATTTTACCCAGTTGGCTCGAGAGAATTTCCATTTCCTGTAAGGTTTTGGTAAAGGTGGTTGTGTAGTGAGCAGATTACATATAGTTGGAAAATAGCCACTGATCATCCATAACAGACCATTCCATGACTGGAAACAGTATCGGGGAGAGCAAATTGAGAGATCAACTGCAGAAGTCTGTCCAGTTGGAAATTTTATGTAAGTAGGTCCACCAGTATTAAGGATGGTGAGGTTTTGCTTATCCAGAAGGGTTTCAATTAGTCGGCCATATCTATCTAATTTAGAAGATCCCCATAAGGGGTGGTGGCTATTGAAATCTCCCAATAGACAGACAGGGGGAAATAATTACATTAGAAGATCTTCATGTAAGAGGAGACATGATTTGGTCAAAGATAGATTGAAACAAGCGTTATTGCAATCTGTGTAATGAAACCTACAGCAACAGCTTCGATTTCTGTTTGAAGAACAATTTGTTTGGCTGGAATCTATGAGTTGATCAAGATGGCTACACCATCACAGGCAGTATTCAATGTAATGCAATATTTTTGATAGATAGAGTAGTTCTTTATGGAGGTGGAAATTTGAGAATTTAAATAGGTTTCCTGTAAGCAGAAACCAACTGGAGAGTAGTGATGAATAAGGTAATGAATATCGTCGATACTGCTAGGAGTCCTCTGCAGTTCCATTGTAAAATGTAAAGCATTACTTGAGGTGATTACAAGAAGCTGTATCTGACTGCTTTTTCAGTATGGCAGTTTTATGGCTGCCATAAAACTGCCACCTTTACCAAAACCTGTTTGTCTTTTTTTGGAAATGTAGGCCATCCAATGTCCATATCTTCCTCAACATGTATTTCTAGATTTGGATCGTCCTGGTTCTAAGAATAATCAGCATCCATGGATGATTCTTGGATATTCTTTCTTGAATTGAAACTTTGACTATGTGATGTACTAGCAATCACAGGAGGAGATGTCGCTGGTATTGTAAGAGCAGTGTTACTTGCCTGGTCTGAGTGCTTATGGATACTGGACTGTTGCTGAGAGATGACAGCTCGAGCCCAGTCAGAGATTGATATGTTTGAGGGGATGGTAACAGTTTGGGTGGACACTGTTTGTTGTTTTTGTGCAACATTTGCATAAGTACGTTTGAGCATAGTAGGAGCAATTATTTTCCTTGCTTCTTGAAAGCTTACCTTGTTCTCAACCTTATATTTAACAATTTTTTTCTCAGTTTTCCATCTCTCACAAGTTTTAGAATATGCAGGATGTTACCTTTACAGTTGGAACTAGTCTTTTCTGTCGCTAAACATTCAGACTGAGTATGATCAGAAGATCCACAGTTGGGACAAACTGGGTTTCCTCTACATTTTGTCTGAGAGTGACATATTTTTGGCATTTGTAGGGCAATTGCAAGGGATGGCAAACATATGGGCGAACACAGCAAAGTAGATAGTCAGCTTTTACTGTTGACGTTAGGTTTGGGGAATTAAATGTAAGAATAATATTCCTGGTAGGCGTAAGGTTATTGTCTTTTTTAATCATGATTCTTTTTGATGCTTGAGTTATTTTTCCTCTGTCATTTGTTCAACAGATCCCAGCTAGGAATCACACCTTTGGATGTATTTAAGGTAGCATGGAAAAATACTTTAATTGGTATACCAGCAATATTTGAAAGTTGTACGAGTTTCTCTGAATGCCTACTCTTTGTCGTTTCTAAAAGTAGGTCTCCAGATTGCAGCCTCTTCACAGTCTTAGGAGATCCTGCAATACTCTCCAGGTGTTCCTGGATGAGGAAAGGAGATAATTTGCTGAGAGGTTGTTCTGAAAGTGAATGTAAAATTAGAAAGGAAGGAAACTCTTTTGTTATTGAATTTGTTTTCAACCTCTTGGGTTGTGAACTGTTATAATCAGTTTCAGTCTGTGGCTGAGAGCTTGTCGGCTCTAAAGGTGGATAAACATTTTGCTCCATCTTTGCTCCTTTTGGCCCTTGGCAGATGAGCTTTTCTGACAAGGTTTCCGGCCCTCCCACAGGGAGGCAGGAGAAGTGACTGGTGTGACCAAGCGAAAAGTAGTAGGTGTTAATAATAAAACTATGAGAAAAAAGAAAGGTGGTTTCCTTTCTTGCTCTGTACAAGTACTTTTGTAGCAAGAGTGGTTATAAAATAAATAGATTGCTTAACAAGAGGAAGATAAAAGAACTATATATCACTTTTTGGAAATCGCACTGAGAAATTGCTCAGTCACAAACTTGGCACTCGGGACCTTTTTGTAATTTTTGTGATTTTTGTAAGAATATTATATCATGTAAACTAGTAGTGTAGTGTAATAGTGAAACAAAGTTTTAAATGTGATAAATCACTTGCTTAGAGGTTCTAATCACGTAAGTTGGCATTTTTTTTTTTTTTTTTTTTTTTTAAGCTACAGAATTTTATTTCTAGTAAAGCTATAACTAATTTAAAACTCTACAAAAATAACACCCATAATATTCGTACAGTTTTATATTAGTATAGTATTAGTATATATAATTAGTATTACATAAGTATTATGTATATATAATTAATATTATGTATTACATATAAACTTGATAGGGTAATATGCATTACTGCTTTTAGGTATTGATCACTTTTAGTGTAGTATTTTCAATTAAAAATCATGCAATTTAATTTTCAATCAAAAATCATGCAATTTAATTTTCAATCAAAAATCATTTTCAAAAATCATGCCACAGATTAGAGCAGCAAAGCAATAGCTTCAAAATAGTGGGAGTGCTGTGGCTTGATGAGGAACCCAAGGGGTTGGTTCTCTATGAACCAGGGCTTTAAGAAATTTGCTACTTGTAAGATGTTTCTGGAGCTATCTGGAATAGGACATGATATAGCACATGATATAGCATGATACTCTGGAATAGAATATAATATAGCACATGATATAGCATGATACTCTGGAATAGAACATGATATAGCATGATACTCTTTGCGCCAATCACACTTTGTGTGTGATTGGTGCAAAGAGTATCAGGAAATTAGGCATGAATTCAGCTTTCTTATGGGTGTTTCTGAGAGCTTGAAGAACAGGGTGGATTCTCTCAAAGGAATTAACTAGCAAGGATTTTGTGGATTTATTGGATGACTCTTTTCTACAGAAGCACATTAGAGACAACAATAGGAAACAATACTCTTCATCTCATTAACAAAAGCAGTTGTTCAGACATAAGAATCTGCAGGTAAAAACCTCTGGATGGTGGTGATCACAGTGTGCTGATGTGGAATTTACTTACAGATATCACTACTGTCAAGAACAAAGAGAAAGGCTATTGCATTTGTAAGGGTGACTACAGTGGTCTCACATTTTTTAAATTCTATACTGAGGGACCATTTGAGGATGTTAACAATAGCAAATTCTAAATGGGAGGCATTCGGGGAAGTAATTTTAGAAGCTACTTGGCTTTTTGATACCACATAAGAAAACACTGTTCCAGACTTAGACCTAAATGGGTGTCAAATGAAGTGATGACTCTTGTTGCAAAGGAGAAAAATGCATAGGATACACATATCAGGTGACACAGAAGCCATTCGCAGATATAAACTAGTCTGTAATGAAGTCAAAGGAGGTTAAGAAAATTAAGGCAGATTATGAGAAATCTCTGACAAAGAATAACAAAAGCAACAAAGACTTCTATGCTTATAATAACAATAGAAAGAAGCAGTTGAATAACATTAGTCCACTTGATTACTGATGGTTTAACTGCTGATCTCACCAGGTTGCTAACAAACTATAAATATTTATTTTGTTTCTATATTCTAACATGAGGAATACTTTAAGAAGCTGAACGGCAGAAGTTCATCAAAGTTTAACAGGAAACTAAATTTTGTGATAACTGAGAGGAAAGAGAAAGCAAAAAATGTTGAAACTTACATAAAAAAAAAGGCAGAGGTTGATGTGATCTATCCAATTATATTAAGAGAATCAGTGATGGAGGTAAGCATACCAGTAGCCATAATTATTAAGTATCTTTGGATTCACAGGAGATCTCTATGGACTGGAGATGTGCGAACATATCCCCAATTCACAAAGAGGAGTAAAAAGGTGACATGAGTAGTTACAGACCTGTTAGCTTAACTTCTGTTACAGGGATTCTAACATGAGGAATACTTTAAGAAGCTAAATGGCAGAAGTTCATCAAAGTCTAACAGGAAACTAAATTTTGTGATAACTGAGAGGAAAGAGAAAGCAAACAATGTTGAAACTTCAATAAAAAAAAAGGTAGAGGTTTATGTGATCTATCCAATTATATTAAGAGAATCAGTGATGGAGGTAAGCATTAGCATTAGCATTAGTAGAGGCATTTGATGCAAGAAAGCAAGCTTATGCAGCATCAGCCAAAAAAAAAAAAAAAAAAAAAAAAAAAAAGTAACATAAATAAATAAAAATAACCACTTCCACTTCACCCCTCTGTTCGTTCGAAATACCTGTCCAGCTGAGCCTTAAACTTATTTAGGCTATCAACTTCCACGGCAAGGGATGGAAGTCTGTTCCACCCACCAACCACCCGCTGGCTAAAGGCAAATTTCCGCACATCTATCCTACATCTGTCTTTCCTCAATTTGAATTTATGCCCTCTCAGGTGATTTTTCTGAGCTAGAGGAAGAATCCCATCAGCATTGAGTATGCTCAAACCATTCAAGGCTTTGTACACCTCTATCAGATCACCCCGCTGGTGCCTAGTTTCCAGACACTGTAATTTGCAAAACTTAAGCCTTTCTTCGTAAGAGAACCCCTTTGTCCCATTCACCAATCTAGTTGCCCTTCTCTGTACTCGTTCCAGCAGCTCTACATCCTTCCTGAAATGAGGCCTCCAGGCCTGTATACAGTACTCTAGGTGTGGCCTGACCATTGCCTTATACAAGGGAATAATCACCTCCTTATCCCTGCTAGAAAAATTCCTATATATCATTGACAATACACCATGAGCTACTCTTGCAGCTCGTCTGCACTGCTCAGAGAACTTCATATCTGCCTGCACCACCACCCCCAGGTCCCTTTCATTCTCTACCACTGTCAGTGTAGTACCACAGAGTTGATACGTTGCTCTGGGGTTGCTGTTTCCCATATGTAGTACTTTACATTTGTCAATGTTAAACTTCATTTGCCACCTCGAAGCCCATCTGCTCAACCTTTCCAAATCCTGTTGCAGCAGCATAGTGTCAGTAGTGTCCTTGACAACCCTGCCAACCTTCGTATCGTCTGCAAACTTGGACATTAAGCCTGATATACCATCATCAATATCATTTATAAATACAGAAAACAATAAAGGCCCCAATACTGAACCCTGAGGGACTCCACTAATAACATTAGTCCACGATGAGCAGTGTCCATTGATTACCACTCTCTGTCTTCTCCCCCTCAACCACCCCTTTATCCATAGCAGCAACTTGCCTCCAATGCCACACTGCTCCAATTTGTGCAGCAGTCTTCCATGTGCAACAGTATCAAAAGCCTTTCTAAGATCCAAGTATATAATATCAAAGTTATTCCCTGCATCCAGTTCTTTTGTGACTGCATCATAGTATCCAATCAAATTGGTCAGGCAAGACTTCCCCTTAACAAAACCATGCTGTGTCCTAGCTATAACTGAAGTCTTGTCTAGATGATCCTGCAGTGCTTCTTTCACCAGTGCCTCCATTAATTTTCCGGGAACAGAAGTTAAACTCACAGGTCTATAATTACTTGTGTCAGCCTTTGATCCCCCTTTGTGAATTGGGGTCACATTTGCACATCTCCAGTCAATGGGTACCTCCCCTGAGTCCAAGGAAGCTCTCATAATTATGGCTAAGGGTTTGCTTACCTCCTTTGCTGCCTCCTTTAATATAACTGGATAGATCCCATCCACCCCAGGTGCCTTTCTTGTGTTTATTTCAACAATTTCTCCTCCACTTTGCTCTCAGTTATTACAAGGTTCTCTAGCTTACTGCTAGAGTTGAATACACCTCTGGCATTCCCCTCGCTGAATAACTCCTCATGTGTGAATGTCGATGCAAAATATTCATTTAGTTTGTTAGCTACCCGAGCAGGGTCATCAACAGTTGACCCATCGATCTCAAGTGGACCAATCTGATTCATCCCCTTCCTTCTAGAGTTTACATAAGTAAAGAACTCTTTGCTGTTTTTCTTCGCATCCCTTGCCAAGGATCTCTCGTAATCTGCCTTCGCCTGCCTAACCTCCTTTGTAACTTGGTTACAGATCAACTTGTATCTATCATAGGCGTCCGTGTCACGTGTTAATTTGTATGTATCCCATGCATTTTTCTTCTCTGCCATATGCCTCATTAGTTCATCTGACAACCATTTAGGCCTAAACCTTGAACAATATTTCTTAGTTGGTATGTAAAGCCTAGTAGCTTCCACGATAAGTTCTTTGAATGCTTCCCATTTTGAATTTGCTGTTGGCAATATCATCAGTTGATCCCACTGTATAGAATTTAAATACTGTCTCAGTCCATTGTAGTCGCCTTTACGAAAGCAATACCCCTTCCCTTTACCCCTAATGGTAGTTACCTCTTTGAGTAACTCCCACTTCAGCACACTGTGATCACTGCCACCAAGTGGTTCATTTATCTGCAGATTCTTAATGCATGAAGAATCACTACTGATAATCAAATCAAGAGTATTACTCCCTCTAGTTGCCTCCCGAACATGCTATTGTAGAAAACAATCATCCAATAAATCCACAAAAGCCTTGCTACTGTGTGAGTGACCAGCCCCCAAATTCCAGTCAATATCTGGGAAATTAAAATCCCCCATTATAAGACTCTCTGATTTACTGGCCCACTCTATTTCTCCGAACAGTTTCTTATTATACTCATCAGAGTCATTAGGCCTATAGCACACTCCTACTCTCAATTTTGATCTCCCAATGCTTATGTCACACCAAACTGACTCGACACTGCACTGTCCAGCGATGTCGACTGGCTTCACTTCCTTGGATTTTATGTGTTTTTTAACTAATAGCCTAACCCCTCCTCCCTTCCTATCCTGTCTATCCTTTCTGTAGACATTGTACTCCCCAAATTCCAGTTCTGCATTTCTTATATCTGTGTGACACCACATCTCTGAAATCCCCACAATATCTGTCTTTGATGTTTTGAGCAATACCACAAATTCATCAAATTTATTTACTAAACTCCTAGCATTGGTGTACACACAAGTATACATGCACCTGTTCTTTTTCTTAGCTACCCTAACACAACCCATGTGTTTACTTGTACCCCAATGATTCCCAGCAGTCTCTGAAATATCCTGCATCTTATTTTCCAGGCTGCGGCTCATTCCAATAGAAGCAGTGCAAGAATCACTTTCACCTCTGCCAGTGGCTACTGTTAATCTATTAGTCCTTGTATCCCCCCAATCTAGCAGTTTTCCGACCCACCTAACATTGCCTCGATAGCATCAGCAAACATTCTTGCACCCTTTCTATTTAAGTGTATCCCATCCCTGTAGAAGCAGTCTCTCCTGTTAACAAGTACAGACCAGGCTGAAAAAAATTCTACCCCTTGAGCCCTGCACAATCTTTCCAGGGCCGAATTGATTG
Organism: Mastigoproctus giganteus; assembly: GCF_048544385.1. Classification (NCBI taxonomy): domain Eukaryota; kingdom Metazoa; phylum Arthropoda; class Arachnida; order Uropygi; family Thelyphonidae; genus Mastigoproctus; species Mastigoproctus giganteus. Next base: position 59,147,330 of record NC_143584.1, read on the forward strand.
ACAGGGCTCTCATCATATACTCCCTCCTATCGTGTCTGGGCAGAATTGCAGACACTTTCAATTTCAACCCTAATTCACGGCTTTTTTTCATCAGTGACCTGTACTTGTCAAGTAATTCCGCCGGTCTCCTACTCTTAATGTCATTAGTGCCAACGTGTACAACTATATCACCTTTTGTGCCCTTAAAAGATGATATCCGCTCTACAACGTCATCAACTTTTGCCCCTGGCAGACATACCCTGGTCCTATTCCACCTATCCTTTTAACAAAGCATGTTTCCCGTTTCCCTGACAATAGAGTCACCAACAACTACTAGTTCCTTTGGGACCAGCGCATTCTGCCTTGGGGGTTGCCGCTGTGTTCCGCGATGACCAAGTGCAAGCTCTGGCATTGGTGTGGGCAGCTGAGAGCTTGATGGGCCCCTCACTTGTAATCCTTCGAGGGCATCCACCCTATCCTTCAAGCTCTCATATAGGCCCATAACAACGCTGAGTTGTCGCCTTATCTCCTTACACTCCTTGCATCGCACGGTAGCATACCAGTAGCCATAATTATTAGAGTATCATTGGATTCATAGGAGATCTCTATGGACTGGAGATGTGCAAACGTATCCCCAATTCACAAAGAGGAGTCAAAAGGTGACATGAGTAGTTACAGACCTGTTAGCTTAACTTTTGTTACAGGGAAAATAATGGAGTCTCTGGTTAAAGAAGTAATGCAGGACTGCAATTATACTGCTGTTACAGCATGGATTCATCAAGGAGCAGTCTTAACTGAACAATCTAACTGGACACTTTGGTGCAGTGACCAAGGAATTGGATGCAAAAAATACTTGGATTTCAGGAAGTCTTTTGATAACGTTGCAAATAAAAGACATTCAAAGCACACCTCAATGTGGCATTAATGGAAGGTTACTGCTATGGACAGAGGATGGTTAAGTGAAAGAAAACAGAGTGTGATTATTAATGGATACTGTCCTTCATGGACTAATGATACTGTGGAGTCCCCAAGGGTTCAATGGTTATTGTGGTATTCTGTATTTATTAATGATATTGATGAGTGTATATCAGGCTTATGTCTAAGTTTGCAGATGATACAAAGGTTGGCAATGTGGTTAATGACAGTATGCTACTGCAGTAGGATATACATAGATGGGATGAGAAATGCAATTGAAGTTTAACATTGACAAACAAAGTACTGCATATATCAATGTTAAACTTCATATAGCCATTGCAAATGCATACAGATAGTAATAATCCCAGATTAATGTATAGCAGACAATGAAAAAGACCTGTGCAGTAAGATATGAAGTTCTCTGAGCAATGCAGCCTGACTACATTTAAACTTGTGTGCCAACATAGGTTTGCGTTCAGCCAGTGGGTGGATTGGTGAAACTAACTACCATCTCTTATTATTATTATTATTATTACTACTACTACTACTACTATTAATAATAATAATAATAATAATACAGAGCATCAAAATAACATGGAAATTTTTTTCCAAATACGATGAACATTTTTGCATACATAATCCGTTAAAATTTTTTAAATTATTAACACTTCATAAGCAACATTTCCTATGAATATCCCTAAAGAGAGTTCAGATTCACACTTACGCTAACAATTCTCGTTTGCTGTTCACGTTGACGGATATCACTAAGGTCTCTGTTAGCTGCAGTAAATTCAAACTCCTTTTTTCTGTTTTCCATTGATACTTCTGCCTATTATTGATAAATATAAAATTTATAATTAGGTATAATTAAAATTATTTTGTTATTCAGCAGTACATGAATCTGTTTTTGTTTTTTAATTTATGGTCTTTATCAAGGTGCTTCAAGGTATATGATTCTTTGAAATGTTTAAAAACTTCAGTAATATACTATGTACATTAATGAGGAAAAGTAGAAGCCTGGATAGAAGAGCATTTTTTTTTTAAATTACAGTCGAAGTTCCTTGTAGAGAACCTATTTTTATCATCCTATGTGGTTGGTCCTGGCAATTTTCTCATTAATGGCCATAAATTTCTACCTCTTAGTCTGAATTTTTACTTTTTTATTACAATATTCACATTTAAAAATGACAAAACACTTCAAATATATTGAAGTAATTGATGAGCTTGTAGCCTGATTGTGAGAAATCATTTATTAAGATTTCCCACACTCTTTTCTCATAGTGCAGTATTGAAATGAATTTTGGCTAGAAGTTAATATCATTAGTTAGAGTGTATATTTATTGCCGTTGCTCCAAGAAAGCAGATAGCTTTGCCAATCGCAGATAAAATTAGGATTTTGCAAGCTGTAGATAATGGTGTGCATTCTAAGACTGACATCGCCAAACAGTTCAGCATTCCTAAGAGTACTCTGATCACCATTCTGAAAGATCGGAAAAAGATTGAAAGTGTAGAGAAATTTGATGCACTGGGTAGGATTCGAGCACGAAAGGCGAGGTAACTGGATCATGAGAAGGCACTTTTGGAGTAGCTAAAGATGATGCATGCACAAAATATTCCTATAAATGGTAATCTTTTAAAAACTAAGGCTGAATTGTGAGTGCATTGAATGGATATTGAAAAATTTTAAATTCAGATGGATGGTGCCGGAAATTTAAGACTTTAAGACATCATAGCCTGTCTTTCAAAAAAGTATGTGGTGAAGTGCAGTCGAAAGAAAATCGTTAAAAAATGTTTTGCTGACATACGACCACAATGACATTTTCAATTCTGAAGAAATTGGACTCTTTTTTTTTTTTTTTTTTAAATTGCTACAGAATAAAACACTTACACTTAAAGGCAAGAAATTTAGTGATGGAAAAAAAGCCAAATAATTACTGTTCTCCTAGTAGCAAACATGTCTGGCACAGAGAAGCTTCCTCTTTTAATCATTGGGAAAGCCAAAGAAGCCTTGATGCTTTAAAGGTTTGAAGACATTTATGACTGTGTATCGGGCAAACCAAAAGGCATGGACAACATCCTATATTTAAGAAGGATGCATCAGAGACATAGATTGCAGGACAAGTAAGAAGAATAAAAACATTTTGCTGTTTATGGATAACTTCACCCCTTATTTTCAAGTAAACGACCTATGTGCAATCACTGTCGAGTATCTACCACGAAATATGATGCCAGTTGTTCAGCTACTTGATCAAGGTATTTTAAGGTGTTCAGGCTACTTGATCAAAGTGTTCAGTGTTTTAAGAAAAACTACCAAAAAATGCTATTAAACAAATTTGTGCTGTATCTTGAAAGCAAAATTCAAGGCAAAATTGAAATCCTGCAGGCAATGTATTTAGCTGTTTCAGCATGGAATGAAGCTGATGAAACTGTTCCAAACATGCTGGATTTACCACATTGAATGACACAACATGTGAAGTTTCGCATGCTTCTTCCTCTATTAATTGCGAAGAACAGTCCGATAATAGGGAGGAAATATTTGAGCATGTGTGTCATCACCTAAACTTACAGGAAAACTTCAAAGCTTCAAAGATTATGTTGAAGTGGATGCAGACATTGAATGTTTCAGGATACGCACAAATGAAGAGAAGGGCGCCTCCGTAGCCAGGTGGGAAGGAGCAGCAGTGCGTAGCACATGCTTCTTGATTAGACCGGGGTTCGAGCCCGTCACCACCAAATACGGAGTATGCGGAAAGGTCAAGGAATGACCACCGCATATCCCGGAGCAATATGGCCTTAGTTGCTAATGCTCCTAAAAACCAAATAACAAACAAACAAACAAATGAAGAGGAACTCTTGCAGATGTAATGGAACCTTCGGAAATTTGTAGTGATGAAGATGAGGAATCTACTGTGGTTGAACAAGAAGTTTCAGTGAAAGATGCTCATCAAGAATTAGAACGTGTACATCAATTTTTTTCAAGAACAGCCTAACTGTAAAATTGAAATAACTGCTATCAATGCTTTACCAACTGTGTAGTACTACACTTAGGGGTGGTATTTTTTTTTTTTTTTTTTTTTTTGATTTGGTAGTTGTTGGCGCATCGGCTTCTGTGGCCATATTGCACCTCCCAAGGTTTTTTGCAGTACTTTGATCCAAGCCCGAGGCGGGAATCAAACCCGCGACCTTTGGGTTGCCGGGCAGGTACTTTACCCACTCGGCTAGCCCGGTCGGCCTAGGGGTGGTAAAGAATGAAAAAGACATGGGAGTAATTGTGCAGTCAGATATGAAGTTTTCTGAGCAATGCAGACAGGCTGCCAAGCAGGTCAATGATATACAGGAATTTTGCTAGTAGGGAAAAGGAGGTGATTATCCCTTGTATAAGGCAATGGTCAAGTCATGCCTTTAGTACTGCATACAGGTCTGGAGAACCATTTTCGGAAGGATGTAGAGTTGCTTGAGCGAGTACTGAGAAGGGCAACAAGATTGGTGAGGGAAATGAAGGGGTCCTCTTACCAAGAAAGGCTTAAATTCTGCAAATTGCAGCATCTGGAGACTAGGCACCTGTGAGGTGATCTGATTGAGGCGTATAAGGCCTTGAATGGGTTCAGCAGGCTCAATTCTGATGGGATTCTTCCTCTTGCTCAGATTATGAACCTCAGAGGGCATAAATTCAAATTGAAAGATTGTAGAATACGGAAATTTTCCTTTAGTGAGTGCGTAGTTCATTGCTGGAAAAAACTTCCATCTGTCGTTGTGGAAGTTGATAGCTTAAATAAATTCAAGGAGGAACTCGACAAACTTTTAGGGGGAATGGATGTGTGAAATGGGTTTTTTTTTTTTTTTTCTTTGTTTGGCTGATGCTACATAAGCTTGCTTTCCTGTATCATATACCTCTGCGACTACTACTACCATTCAAACAGCATGTTTTTACAGATTAAAAGTATGAAACAATTCTCTTGTTAGGTTTTGATAGGTATGTAGCCTATATAGTGAAATTACAATTTAAATATAACCTTACTGCATTCTAGAATCAATGCAAAATTTAAATTTACAATCGTAATTTTCTTGTTTAATATGTTAGTACATATTATAAATAAGATTATACTATATTCTGTATTAGTAGAATTACATTAAATTTTCAAGCTTTTACTTGTTTTGTAGTTGCTTTTATGAACAATCGATATAATACCCTTCCAATATATTTCGACCATTTTTCTCATTCCCTTGGGGGATAATTATATAGAGCAAAGCACTAGAAGGGGGAAAAAAGAAACTTTTACATTACTTTTCTTTTGCAGAAGAAGAAATAAGAAGAAAGAAGTACCTAGCAGAATTCAAGGCAATAAAACCCACAAAGACTCACACCATACTGAAAAAAGAAAACCTGGCAGAATCCTGTGGTAAGTCACAGACCACTTCAATCAGCAAATAAAACCGGAAACCGGATTACCTCAGTAACAAAGAAATAACACTAAATAACACTACACAGCCATTTACTGTGCTGCGATGGCAGCCATCAAAGCATCAAAGCCACCAGGATGAAAAAACAGAAGTGAGACCAGAGGCCAACAGAAAACAAAATGCAATGACAAGGAATGACCATCTTCGGAACCCTCAAGGCAAACTTCCTTACACTAAGCAAGAAACTTCGCCGATACAGGGAGAGTGTCCAAATGAAAAGAAACAACTGGGTATTTGATGAAAACTATAGAGCTTTCTACAGGAAAATTGAACAAGAGGAAAAGGACAATGGACCCCCCCCTCCAACGAGAAGGCACTCAAGGAGTTCTGGGGAAACCTATGGAGCAGTTAAGTTAGCCAATAACAGCCATGGCCCCTGGGTAGACCTAGAACAGGAAAAAAACCAAGGACATACAAGAGATGACAGAATGGGAGATTCAGAAGAAAGAATACAACAGTTGATTAGGAAGTCCTGCAACTGGTGAATCCCAGGAATAGATAACATCCACAGCTATTGGTATAAGAAGTTCTGACACATACACAAGCATATAGTGGAGCACTTCTCCCAGCAACATCTGCAGTGCTGACTACTACCGTCCCCCAACGCTGTTGTTACAGCAACATACTTGAAAGCAAACACGGCTGTCAGTGCTCATCGGAGAGGCAGCTGTCTGTAGTTAGTGCCATCATTCATAACAGAAGCCATGGCACCATGTCGATGGAGAATATTAATTACTGTTACGCCTTCCTTCCTTTCTACCATTTCCATTTCTACAAAGTTACAGTAGCCATAGTATTAGCCTTCCTCAGATGCAGTATGCCGTCAACGTCTTTGTACAGCATCAAAAGTCACCAATTTTGAAAAAAAAGTTGCAAGTTAGGATTAAATTTGTAAATTCTGTCCAGACATGACAGGAGAAAATATAGGATGAGTCTTTGTCAATCAATTTGGCCCTGGAGAGAGACTAAACAAGGCTCACAGGGAAGAATTTTTCTCAGAACAATCTATGCTTCTTCACAGGAGAGAATGCTTTTACAGGAATGAGATAAACTTAAATAGAAAGGGTGCAACAATATTTTAGCATTAGCATTAGTAGAGGCATATGATGCAAGAAAGCAAGCTTATTCAGCATCAGCCAAAAAAAAAAAAAAAAAAAAAAAAAACCCTCTCCCATTTCACCCCTCCGTTCGTTCGAAATACCTGTCCAGTTGAGCTTTAAATTTGTTTAGGCTATCAACTTCAACAACAAGTGATGGAAGTCGGTTCCACCAACCAACCACCCGCTGGCCAAAGGCAAATTTCCGCACATCTATCCGACATCCGTCCTTCCTCAATTTGAATTTATGCCCTCTGAGGTGATTATTCTGAGAAAGATGAAGAATCCCATTGGCATTGAGCATGCTCAAACCATTCAAAGCCTTATACACCTCTATCAGATCACCTCGCCGGTGCCTAGTCTCCAGACTCTGTAATTTGCAAAACTTAAGCCTTTCTTCGTAAGAGCAACCCTTTGTTCCATTTACTAATCTTGTTGCCCTTCTCTGTACCCGTTCCAGCAGCTCTACATCCTTCTTGAAATGAGGCCTCCAGACCTGTATACAGTACTCAAGATGTGGCCTAACCATTGCCTTATACAAGGGAATAATCACCTCCTTATCCCTGCTAGAAAAATTCCTGTATATCATTGACAAGACACCATGAGCTACTCTTGCAGCTCGTCTGCACTGCTCAGAGAACTTCATATCTGCCTGCACAATTACCCCCAGGTCCTTTTCATTCTCCACCACTGTCAGTGTAGTACCGCAGAGTTGATACATTGCTCTGGGGTTACTGTTACCCATATGTAGTACTTTACATTTGTCAATGTTAAACTTCATTTGCCACCTCTCAGCCCATCTGTTCAACCTTTCCAGATCCTGTTGCAGCAGCATAGCGTCAGCAGTGTCCTTAACGACCCTGCCAACCTTTGTATCATCTGCAAACTTAGACATTAAACTTGATATCCCATCATCAATATCATTCATAAACACCGAAAACAACAATGGACCCAACACTGAACCTTGAGGAACTCCACTAATAACATTAGTCCACGTTGAGCAGTGTCCATTGATTACCACTCTCTGTCTTCTGCTACTCAACCATCCCCTTATCCATAGCAGCAATTTGCCTCCAATGCCACACTGCTCCAATTTGTGCAGCAGTTTTCCATGTGCAACAGTATCAAAAGCCTTTCAAAGATCCAAATATATAATATCAAAGTTATTCCCTGCATCCAGTTCTTTTGTGACTACATCATAGTATCCAATCAAATTGGTCAGGCAAGACCTGCCCTTAACAAAACCATGCTGCGTCTGAGCTATAACTGAATTCTTGTCTAGATGATCCTGCAGTGCTTCTTTAACCAGTGCCTCCATTAATTTACCTGGAACAGAAGTTAAACTATCAGGTCTATAATTACTTGTGTCAGCCTTTGATCCTCCTTTGTGAATTGGGGTTACATTTGCACATCTCCAGTCTATGGGTACCTCCCCTGAGTCCAAAGAAGCTCTCATAATTATGGCTAGGGGTTTGCATACTTCCTTTGCTGCCTCCTTTAATATAACTGGATAGATCCCATCCACCCCAGGTGCCTTTTTTATGTTTATCCTCAACAATCTCTCCTCCACTTTCCTCTCAGTTATTACAAAATCATCCAGCTCACTGCCAATGTTTACTTTACCTACATCATTCTCCTTCCTGAATAACTCCTCATGCGTGAATGTAGATGCAAAATACTCGTTTAGATTGTTAGCCACCTGAGCAGGATCCTCAACTGTTGAACCATCAATATCCAGTGGACCAATCTGATTCATCCCTTTCCTTCTCGAGTTCAAGTATGTAAAGAACTCCTTTCTGTTTTTCTTTGCATCCTTTGCCAAGGATTTTTCGTACTCTGCCTTTGCCTGCCTAATCTCCTTTGTGACTTGGTTACAGACCAACTTATATCTATCATAGGCTTCCATGTCACCCATTAATTTGTATGTATCCCATGCATTTTTCTACTCTGCCACATGTCTCATTAGTCCATCTGACAACCATTTAGGCCTAAACCTTGAACAATATTTCTTAGTTGGTATGTAAAGCCTGGTAGCCACCAAGATTAGTTCCTTGAATGCTTCCCATTTTGAGTTTGCTGTTGGTAACATCATCAGTTGGTCCCACTGTATAGAATTTAAATACTGTCTCAGACCATCATAGTCGCCTTTACGAAAACAAAAACCCTTCCCTTTACCTCTGATGGTAGTTACCTCCTTGAGTAAATCCCACTTCAACACACTGTGATCACTGCCACCTAGTGGTTCATTTATCTGCAGGTTCTTAATGCATGAAGAATCACTACTGATAATCAGATCAAGAGTATTGCTCCCTCTTGTTGCCTCACGAACATGCTGATGTAGAAAACAATCATCCAATAAATCCACAAAAGCCTTGCTAGTGTGCGAGTGACCAACCCACAAATTCCAGTCAATATCTGGGAAATTAAAATCCCCCATTATAAGACTCTCTGATTTACTGGCCCACTCTATTTCCCTGTACAATATATTATTATACTCATCAGAGTCATTAGACCTATAGTCATTAGGCCTATTTGGTGTGACATAAGCATAGGGAAATCAATTTTGATTTCCCTATGCTTATGTCACACCAAACTGACTCGACACTGCCCTGTCCATCGATGTCAACTGGCTTCACTTCCTTTGACTTTATGTGTTTCTTAATTAATAGCATAACCCCTCCTCCCCTCCTGTCCTGTCTATCCTTTCTATATACATTGTATTCCCCAAATTCCAGTTCCGCATTACTTATATCTGTGTGACACCACGTCTCTGATATCCCAACAATATCTGCCTTTGATGTTTTGAGCAATACCTCAAATTCATCAAATTTATTTACCAAACTCCTAGCATTGGTGTACCCGCAGGTATACATGCACCTGTTTCTATTCTTAGCTACCCTAACACAACCCATGTGTTTACTTGTAACGCAATGACTACCAGCAGTCTCTGAAATATCCTGCATCTTGTTTTTCAGACTTCTGCTCATTTGAATAGAAGCAGTGCAAGAATCACTTCCACCTCTGCCAGTGGCTACTGTTAATCTATTAGTCCTTGTATCCCCCCCAACTAGCAGTTTTCCGACCCACCTAACACTGCCTCGACAGCATCAGCAAAAATTCTTGCACCCTTTCTATTTAAGTGTATCCCATCCCTGTAGAAGCAATCTCTCCTGTTAACAAGTACAGTCCCGGCTGAAAAAAATTCTACCCCTTGAGCCTTGCACAATCCCTCCAGGGCCGAATTGATCGACAAGTCTCTCATCATATACTCCCTCCTATCGTGTCTGGGCAGAATTGCAGACACTTTCAAGTTCAACCCTAATTCACGGCTTTTTTTCAACAGTGACCTGTACTTGCTAAGTAATTCCGCTGGTCTCCTACTCTTAATATCATTAGTGCCAACGTGTACAACTATATCACCTTTTGTGCCCTTAAAAGATGATATCCGTTCTACAACGTCATCAACCTTTGCCCCTGGCAGACATACCCTGGTCCTATTCCACCTATCCTTTTTACAAAGCATGTTCCCCGTTTCCCTGACAATAGAGTCACCAACAACTACTAGTTCCTGTGGGTCCAGCGCATTCTGCCTAGGGGGCTGCCCCTGTGTTGCCTGATGACCAAGTGCAAGCTCTGGCGTTGATGTGGGCAGCTGAGAGCTTGATGGGCCCCTCAGTTTATTTCCTTCGAGGGCATCCACCCTGTCCTTCAAGGTCTCATAAAGGCCCATAACAACCCTGAGTTGTCGCCTGATTTCCTTGCACTCCTTACATCGTGCACACACAAAGACATCCCATTTTGCTGATGCTATCGAGCCAGTGTTAGGTGGGTTGGAAAACTGCTAGCTTGGGGGGGGGAAATCACAAAATAAAAGATTAACAATGGCCACAGAGAGAGGTGAAAGTGATTCTTGCACTGCTTCTATTGGAATGAGCAGCAACCTTGAAAGCAAGGTGCTGGAAATAATCACAAAACAAGTAAATATATGGGCTGTGTCTAAGAATAAGAACAGGTGCATATATATTTGCATGTACACTAATGCTAGGAGTATAGTAAATAAATTTGATGAATTTGAAGTGCTGGTCAAGACATCAAATGCTGACATTCTTAGGATTTCAGAGATGCGGTGGTGTAACTGAGATATAAGGCATGCAGAATTTGAATATGGGAGAGTGCAATGTACACAGACAGGACAGACAGGAGGTAAGGGGTTATGCTCTGGTCTTAGTCCTTGAGGCTGTCGCAGACATTCTATCAGTTATGCTAAGCTACACTTGCTACCTGGGAGTTTGAAATGCTGATGGAACTGATATCCGGGTAATTCTCAAGCCAAGTGGACCCAATTTTGGCAAAGTCCAGTCAGTTTGTGACAGCCAAATCCTCTGCTTACACCTTCATGATGGTGGGGCTATTAGTAACTCTGAGTATAACCCTCATGTGCAAGTCCCAAAATACAGCACCTAGCACAGCACGCTGCAAGTGACCACCAAAGCCCGAAACAACATAAGCAGTGGCCGAGGTCCACATGTAGGAATGCTGCCCCTCTGTGTTACCAGGCAATTCTAGTTGACTCTCATCGTTCGGTGCAATACCACAACTTTGCTTATCGGAAGCATGAAGTGGTGAAATATTTAGTTTACCACAGCTTTGCTCTGGAGCAAAGCTGTGGTAAACTCTTCCCCATGTGTTCCATTCACCCCAGTGAATGGAACAAGGAGGTGCTCTTACAAAGAAAGGCTTAAGTTTTGCAAATTACAGTGTCTGGAGACTAGGCACCAGCGAGGTGATCTGATAGAGGTGTATAAAGCCTTGAATGGTTTGAGCATGCTCAGTGCTGATGGGATTCTTCCTCTTGCTCAGAATAATCACCTGAGAGGGCATAAATTCAAATTGAGGAAAGACGGATGTAGGATAGACGTGAGGAAATTTTCCTTTAGCAAGCGGGTGGTTGGTTGGTGGAACAGACTGCCATCCCTTGTCGTGGAAGTTGATAGCCTAAATAAGTTTAAGGCTCAGCTGGAGAGGTATTTCGAATGAACAGAGGGGTGAAGTGGAAGTGGTTATTTTTTATTTATTTATTTTTTTTTTTTTTGGCTGATGCTGCATAAGCTTGCTTTCTTGCATCAAATGCCTCTACTAATGCTAATATTTTCCAATATGCAGTATGATTGCAGTAAGAGTATTCTGCCAACAGTATGCTGTTGCAACTCAGAAACAGGAAGCTGGTTGGCTTTTGTGAAATACTCTTGGATGCTGATCCTTTGGAGCTTGCTTAACGTTTCAAAAAGTTCGTACCCTTAACTAGAAATAATAGCCCTAGAAAGGTGAAACTTTAATCCTTTTCTATGTACTCTCCATGTATAGTAACACATTTCTCCCATCTATGGATAACTCATCCATAATGCCTTGATCATAGAAGTCCACACTTTTTCCCTGAAACCACGATTCCACTTCATTGATGACTTCCTAAGATGAATCAAAGTGGTGTCCATGCAATGGTTTCTTCATTTTTCGAAACAAGACGTCTGACGGTGCTAGGTCAGGAGAACAGGGTGGGTGCTGCAGTAGCACAAATCCAACAGTTGGAGAGAACATTGCATTTGACATTGCTTCTGCAAAGGCGTAAGCAATCTTGGAACCTATTGTGCGGAGATCTTTGACATTTGCAGATGGTCTTGTAAAATGATGTTGGCAGACCCATAACTAATTCCCACTGCATTTTTGATGAAATAAATTGTCGCACATCTGTCACTGACCACCAGCTGCTCAACCTTTGCAAGCATCTCATTGTCTGTGGATGTTGATGGCCTTCCTTCTCTTGGCTTGTCAATGACACTTGTACAACCGCACTGGAACTCCTGTTTCCACTTTTATACAGTGTCATTGGATGGACAATTCTGCCCATAAACAGCTTTCATTTCTTCATCAATTTCCTGAGCTTTCTTGCCTTGCAAATGCACGAACTTGATCACTGCTTGATACTCCACTTTGTCAACCATAGCGCCTCCCTCAGGTTCCAGGCTCCGCCTCTGGTGTACGACCATCTACCAGAATGAAATTTCATGTTAGTTATCAATTTTTTTTTAATTTTTTTTAAGAAACCCCCCCTCCTAAACACGAGAGGTATTAGAACCTATAGTACTTAATACAGTGCTTGGGTTGGAGGTTGAGAAGAAAAAATAAGATACTTGTTGACATTAGACTTGAACTTCTGTCGAATGTAATTTTCAGGAGATACGTATGAAGGAAGGTTGTTCCAGAAAATGGCAGTTGAATGAATAAACAAGGAAGATGAAAAGTTGGTTCTGTGAATTTAAAATTGGATGGTAAATGATTGTTGGCTGGAGGCAGAACTTATTCGGACTGTTTTGAAAGAGAGAGCAGGAATTATAGAAGCCAATTCAGAAGAACAGTGCCCATGGAAATATCTGTAGAAAAGGCATGCAGCACAAACAGTACGTCTACTATGAGACAGTGAGGGCAGAGACTCTGTTAGAGATGAGTCATTAATTAACATAACTGCCCGCTTCTAGAAGAATGGAATCTAGAAACCTGAGAGAGAGAGAGAAAGAGGTTTTGGGGGCACTGCCCCAGATGTGGTAACAATATTCCATGGTCGGTTTGTACAGAGTGAACAGCTGTTTGGAAGAAAAGTAACGCCGAAGAGCAAAACAGAAAAACCAAGTTTTTTAGATGCAGAGGAAGCAATATCTGTAATGTGCTTGTGCCAAGGGAGAGATTAGAAGTCAGGGTAATCCCCAAAAGAGATATATCATTTTGCCTAGAAATCGGAGTGTCACCCAAGTTAAGCATAGGAGCAGAAGAATCCTTTTTGTGAGGTATAAGACAAGACTGAGTTTTGGAAGGATTGAAATCAACAAAGTTGTCTTTGCCTCACTGGAGAATTACCTGGAGATCAGCATTTAAGGAATTGGTAGCGGACAGTCGAGAGGTTGAAGCTGATTGGGCAGGACAAGGTTTCTCAAAATGGAAAGTGGAATGCAATGTGCTATCATCGACAAAACTATGGATAGGATTTCCAGTCAATGGAAGAAGGTCATTAATATACAAGAGGAAAAGTGTGGGGGAAAGAACTAAACCTTAGGGGCCACCAACATTAGTGGAAAAGTTAGAAGACAGAGAGTCATCTACCATCACCTTCAGTGAGTGATCAGAGAGAAAACTGGATAACCAATTACAAAAAACAGTTGGCAAACTATAAGATGAAAGCATGTTTAGGAGACCTTTATGCCAAACACGATCAAAAGCCTTTGAGATGTCAAGAGCAACTACTTGTGTTACCCCAAACTTTTCCATTGAATTTGTCCATAAATGGGTAACATAAGCCATAATATCATCAGTGGGTCGACACTGACGGAATCCATACTGGCAATCGTTGATCAGACGGAAGGTTTCTAGGTAGTTTAAGACTTTGCGGTTAATTGATTTCTCCATTACTCTAGAAAGAATACAAGTAATTCCAATGGGACAATAATTGGATGGGAGGAATCTGTCACCCTTTTTAGGAACTGGCTGGATATGAGCAAATTTCTAAGCAGAAAGAAAAACACCTTTAGAATAAGAAAGTGAAAAAAGGTGGCAAAAAACAGGAGTAAGTTCAGGAGCACAGGTTTTGAGAATAAGTGGAGAGATACCATCAGGACCTGGAGCTCTCTTAGCATCAAGATTCGTCAAAATCCTTCTGACATCCTTTTGACAGAAGACCACAGGAGGCACTGAATGGAGCATGTTGGGAATGGTGGCAGGAGTTTTACCAAGATCATAAATACAGGAGTTTAAGAAAAATGAGATGCTATCAGGTCAGCTTTATCTTTGGCTGAAGTGACAACAAAACCAACTGGTTTTGACAGAGGTGAGAGCAGAGATGGGCAAAAGGTGTAGCAATAGCTTTGGCAAGAGACCAGAATGCTTGGCTACCATTGGGGCAAGAAGCAAGTTTTCTACTCTTAGGGTGTTCAAAATCTAGTTTCGACTGATTAATAACTGCTTTACAATTGTTGCAAACTTTGGTGTAGGCAGAAAATGAAACTAGCCAATTAAGATATACAACGTTCTTCTCTTGAACAGCCTTAGCACATTTATTGGAAAACCATGGTTTAGAAAAAATAAGAGATATTAAAGTGGAGTGCAGGATAAAGTATTCCATTTCCACAATAATAATTTCACTGACACGATCTGAGCAAACGTTGACATCAGAAGTTTTGAAACAGTAATCCGACCGAGGAAAAGAAGAAAAGAAATCTGGCAGGTCATCCCATTTTGCATTCTTGTAATGCCAAACAATACGAGGTTGGGAATAGCCGTGAGTTAAAGGTTCCATTGGAGAAGAGGCAATCACCAAGTTGTGATCTGAGGTGCATAAAAGACTACTCACTTCAACCATGTACTTTCAACCATGAGCTTTCTTGCCCTGCAAATGCAGCAACTTGATCACTGCTCGATACTCCTCTTTTTCAACCATAGTGCCTTCCTTGGGTTCTGGGCTCCACCTCTGCGTACAATCACCTACCGGAATGAAATGTCACATTAGTTATTGAATATGTAGAAAACTTATATTAAAAATGGCATCTTCCCAATTGATGTTTTATCTAGTTCAGGGTACGAAATTTTTGATACCACCTTATATAAGCTTTTGTGTGGGAAAAGTTTTATTACAAATATATATTAGCATTAGCATTAGTAGAGGCATTTGATGCAAGAAAGCAAGCTTATGCAGCATCAGCCAAAAAAAAAAAACAAAAAAAAAACCCACTTCCACTTCACCCCTCTGTTCGTTCAAAATACCTATCCAGCTGAGCCTTAAACTTATTTAGGCTATCAACCTCCACCACAAGGTGGAAGTCTGTTCCACCAACCAACCACCCGCTGGCTAAAGGCAAATTTCCTTTAGCCAGCGGGTGCATCTCTCTATCCTCAATTTGAATTTATACCCTCTCAGGTGATTTTTCTGAGCTAGAGGAAGAATCCCATCAGCACTGAGCATGCTTAAACCATTCAAGGCTTTATACACCGCTATCAGATCACCTCGCTGGTGCCTAGTCTCCAGACACTGTAATTTGCAAAACTTAAGCCTTTCTTCGTAAGAGCACCCCTTTGTTCCATTCACTAATCTTGTTGCCCTTCTCTGTACTCATTCCAGCAGCTCTACATCCTTCTTGAAATGAAGGATGGCCACTCGTTCCTTCTGCTGGAACGAGTGGCCTGACCATTGCCTTATACAATGGAATAATCACCTCCTTATCCCTGCTGGAAAAAATCCTGTATATCATTGACAATACTCCATGAGTTACTCTTGCAGCCCGTCTGCACTGATCAGAGAATTTCATATCTGCCTGCACAACCACCCCCAAGTCCCTTTCATTCTCTACCACTGTCAGTGTAGTACCACAGAGTTGATACGTTGTTATGGGGTTGCTGTTTCCCATGTGTAGTACTTTACATTTGTCAATGTTAAACTTCATTTGCCACCTCTCAGCCCATCTGCTCAACCTTTCCAGATCCTGTTGCAGCAGCATAGTGTCAGTAGTGTCCTTGACAACCCTGCCAACCTTTGTATCATCTGCAAACTTGGACATTAAGCTTGATATACCATCATCAATATCATTTATAAATACAGAAAACAATAATGGACCCAACACTGAGCCCTGAGGGACTCCACTAATAACATTAGTCCATGATGAGCAGTGTCCATTGATTACCACTCTGTCTTCTCCCCCTCAACCACCCCTTTATCCATAGCAGCAATTTGCCTCCAATGTCACACTGCTCCAATTTGTGTAGCAGTCTTCCATGTGCAACAGTATCAAAAGCCTTTCTAAGATCCAAGTATACAAATTTGTATAATATCAAAGTTATTCCCTGCATCCAGTTCTTTTGTGACTGCATCATAGTATCCAATCAAGTTGGTCAGGCAAGACTTCCCCTTAACAAAACCATGCTGTGTCTGAGCTATAACTGAAGTCTTGTCTAAATGATCCTGCAGTGCTTCTTTAACCAGTGCCTCCATTAATTTTCCTGGAACAGAAGTTAAGCTCACAGGTCTATAATTACTTGTGTCAGCCTTTGATCCTCCTTTGTGAATTGGGCTCACATTTGCATATTTCCAGTCTATGGGTACCTCCCCTGAGTCCAAGGAAGCTCTCATAATTATGGCTAAGGGTTTTCTTACTTCCTTTGTTGCCTCCTTTAATATAACTGGATAGATCCCATCCACCCCGGGTGCCTTTCTTGTGTTTATCTTCAACAGTTTTTCCTCCACTTTACTCCCAGTTATTTCAAAATTCTGTAGCTTACTGCTAGAGCTGAATACACCTCTGGCATTCCCCTTGCTGAATAACTCCTCATGTGTGAATGTCGATGCAAAATATTCATTTAGTTTGTTAGCTACCTGAGCAGGATCATCAACAGTTGACCCATCAATATCAAGTGGACCAATCTGATTCATCCCCTTCCTTCTAGAGTTTACATAAGTAAAGAACTCTTTGCTGTTTTTCTTTGCATCCCTTGCCAAGGATTTCTCGTAATCTGCCTTTGCCTGCCTAACCTCCTTTGTAACTTGGTTGCATATCAACTTGTATCTATCACAGGCTTCTGTGTCATGTGTTAATTTGTAAGTATCCCATGCATTTTTCTTCTCTGCCATATGCCTCATTAGTTCATCTGACATCCATTTTGGCCTAAACCTTGAACAATATTTCTTAGTTGGTATGTAAAGCCTAGTAGCTTCCAAGATAAGTTCTTTGAATGCTTCCCATTTTGAATTTGCTGTTGGTAACATCATCAGTTGGTCCCTCTGTATAGAATTTAAATACTGCCTCAGTCCATCGTAGTCGCCTTTACGGAAGCAATAACCCTTCCCTTTACCCCTAATGGTAGTTACCTATTTGAGTAAATCCCACTTCAGCACACTGTGATCACTGCCACCTAGTGGTTCATTTATCTGCAGATTCTTAATGCATGAAGAATCACTGCTGATAATCAAATCAAGAGTATTACTCCCTCTAGTTGCCTCCCGAACATGCTGATGTAGAAAACAATCATCCAATAAATCCACAAAAGCCCTGCTAGTGTGTGAATAACCAGCCCCCAAATTCCAGTCAATATCTGGATTAAAATCTCCCATTATACGACTCTCTGATTTACTGGCCCACTCTATTTCCCTGTACAGTTCCTTATTATACTCATCAGAGTCATTAGGCCTATAGCACACTCCTACTCTCAATTTTGATCTCCCAATGCTTATGTCACACCAAACTGACTCAACACTGCACTGTCCAGCGATGTCGACCGGCTTCACTTCCTTGGTTTTTATGTGTTTCTTAACTAATAGCATAACCCCTCCCCCCTTCCTATCCTGTCTATCCTTTCTGTAGACGTTGAACTCCCCAAATTGCAGTTCTGCATCCCTTATATCTGTGTGACACCACGTCTCTGATATCCCAACAATATCTGCCTTTGATGTTTTGACCAATACCTCAAATTCATCAAATTTATTTACTAAACTCCTAGCATTGGTGTACACGCAAGTATACCTGCACCTGTTTCTATTCTTAGCTACCCTAACACAACCCATGTGTTTACTTGTACCGCAATAGCTCCCAGCAGTCTCTGAAATACCATGCATCTTGTTTTTCAGGCTTCTGCTCATTCTAATAGAAGCAGTGCAAGAATCTCTTTCACCTCTGCCAGTGGCTACTGTCAATCTATTGGTCGTTGTCTCCCCCCCCAAGCTAGCAGTTTTCCGACCCACCTAACACTGCCTCGATAGCATCAGCAAATATTCTTGCACCCTTTCTATTTAAGTGTATCCCATCCCTGTAGAAGCAATCTCTCCTGTTAACAAGTACAGTCCAGGCTGAAAAAAATTCTACCCCTTGAGCCTTGCACAATCTTTCCAGGGCCGATCTAAATTGCGCTATCTAAATTCAAAATAAACCGTGGAGCTTGACTAGGTCTATAAACAACTTATAGAAAATAAATTAATATAACAATTAAGTCAATAAAATGGCTAAATATAATTAAAACTTAGCATTCGCGGAAGCTGCAAAACCTGTCCAACACGTGGATAAGATACCCTTACCGGTGAGTATATCAAGAATTGCAAATTGGTGAAATAATGAGTACTTCAACCTGTGAAGAGTTATTAAAGGAGGGAAATGCCATCAAATTCTAACAGGGAACTAAGTGATTTTGTTAAAATTGAGAGAAAAGTAGAGGAGAAATTGTTGCAATTAAACAAAAGAAAGGCACCTGGGGTGGATGGGATCTATCCAGTCATATTAAAGGAGGCAGCAAAGGAAGTAAGCAAACTCTTAGCCATAATTATGAAAGCGTCCTTGGACTCAGGGGAGGCACCCATGGACTTCAGATGTGCAAATGTGTCCCCAATTCACAAAGGGAGATCAAAGGGTGACACGGGTAATTACAGACTAAGAGTTAGATACAGTTAGACTGTTAGTCTAACTTCTGTTCCAGGGAAAATAATGGAGTCACTAGTTAAGGAAGCGATGCAGGATTGTCTAGACAAGACTGCAGTTATAGTTCAGACACAGCATGGGTTTGTTAATGGGAAGTCTTGTCTGACAAATCTGATTGGATACTATGATGTGGTCACAAAGGAACTGGATGCAAAGAATAATTTTGATATCATATACTTGGATTTTATGAAAGCTTTTGATTCTGGGGCAACACGAGGCCTCCAGACCCGTATACAGCACTCAAGGTGTGGCTGGACCATTGCTTTATACAAGGGGACAGGAAGACTACTGTACAAATTGGAGCAGTATGGCATTAATGGCAAGTTGCTACAATGGATAAAAGGATAGTTGAGTGGGAGAAGACGGAGAGTGGTTATCAATGGACACTGCTCTTTGTGGACTAATGTTATTAGTGGGGTCCCCCAGGGTTTGGTGTTGGGCCCATGGTTGTTTTCGGTATTTATCAATGATACTGATGAAGGTATATCAGGGTTAATGTCTAAGTTTGCAGATGAATGTGAAGGTTGGCAGGGTTGTTAATGACAGTACCCTACTTCAACAGGATCTGGAAAAGTTGAGCAGATGGGTTGAGAGGTGGCAACTGAAGTTTAACATTGACAAATGTAAAGCACTGCATATGGGTAGACGTAGCCCCAGAGAAACGTAACAACTGTAAAAACTACACTTAGAGTGGTAAAAATGAAAAAGATCTTGGAGTAACTGTGCAGTCAGATATGAAGTTTTCTGCGTAATGCAAAAAGGCTGCAAGAGTAGCTCGTGGCGTCTTGTCAATGATATACAGGAATTTTGCTAGAGGGGATAAGTGGGTTATTGTCCCCTTGTATAAAGCAATGGTCAAGCCACACCTCGAGCACCATATACAGGTCTGGAGGCCTCATTTTAGGAAAGATGTAGAGCTGCTGAAATGAGTACAGAGAAGGGCAATGAGATTGGTGAGTGGAACAAAGAGTTGGAGTTACCAAGGAAGGCTTAAGTTCTGTAAATTGCAGCTTGTAGAGGCCAGGCACCTGTGTGGTGATCTAATTGAGGTGTATAAGGCCTTGAATGGATTGAGCAAGCTCAATGTTAATGGGATTCTTCCTCTTGCTCAGATTTCTCACCTGAGGGGGAATAAATTCAAATTCAGGAAAGACACTTGTAGAACAGATGTATGGAAAAGTTTTTTCACAGCATGAACTCATTGATCTGGTAAGAGATTTAAATTCACCAAAGGATTCTGAAGAATTCCCTGGTTCTAGATTTAAATAAAAAAATATAGCATATGGGATGTTTTTCCTCATTGTAGAGACACAGTGAATGAGAACTAGTCATCTAATTTTCTGAGGACGATCCTATAGTTTTCTGGGAAATGAAGCATAAATGACTTAGTGAACTATTTAGGAATCAGTTACAATCCCACACAATGGAGACTTTTTATTGACTCATTAAAGATGAGTCTCAAAGATGTGTTGCTTCACAATAAAAATAAATATGGGTCAAATCTAGTAGTGGGATTTTTAGATTGCAGCTGGATGAATCGAGTGATTTAGGAAATGATGTTCAATTCACACCTTATGTACAATATCCTGGTATAAAAGATATGGAAGATGACTGTTTATTTTGTAGACCACTTCCCACTACAACAACTGGAGAACATATTTTTAAAATGGTAGATTCATTTTTTTAATGAAGAGGGATTGAGGTGAGATCAATGTTTCGGTGTATGATGCAATGGTGCACCGACAATGCTTGGAGCCTGTAATGGTTTTTGTGTCAGAGTGAGGAAATTGATCCACAGATTAAAAATTTTCATTGTTTGCTGCACAGAGAAAATCTAGCTACAAAGAGGTTGTTGCCAGAAGTTGAAATTGTAATGAATGACATATTTCAGAAAATTGATTAAAAAAAAGAAAAAGAGTTCTCTTAATATAGAAGTTTTAGCCAGATGTGTTTTAATTTTGGCTCAGAATATGAACATCTACTGTTTTATTCTGAAGCCAGGAAGTTGTCTAGAGGAGAAGTCATACAATGTTATAGCATTACTTAACGCGATATAACATTTTTAAAAAAGAGAAAAATTACCCTCTGGTTTCTAGATTCCTTGATTCGAAGTTGACACTACAAGTAGCCTATCTTTCAAATGTGTTTTCTAAAATCAACAACCTAAATATCTCCATGAACAGACACTTACTGAATTAAGTGAGAAAATAAATTGGTTCAAAGAAAAGCTAAAGTTGTGGACAAGGAAAGTGAAAGAAAGGAGATTTGCTTTGTTTCCTACTCTGGATTTCCTTATTGAAAATGAAAATGTTAATTTCAGTGACAAAGAGAATATTATCGTTAAGCATTTAGGAAAACTGACAATAGAATTCAATTACTACTTCCCAGAAGATGTTGCTAAATACAATTGGGTGCAAATCCCTTTTAATTTTTTGATGTGAATGATTTTCATGATGATTTCATAAATATCAGTTACTTGCAAGAGCAACTTATAGAAATGAAAAGTGACAAGATACTTCATTACAATTTTAACAAACATACTGAGTCCCAAAGTGCGTTCTGGTTAAAAGGAAAAAACTAATCCTGGGAAATGAAGCATAAAAATAACTCTCCCTTTCTACAATATATTTGTGCGAGTCAGGTTTTTCAGTCCAGGCAAACACAAAAATCAAGTTATGGAACTAATTACAGCCAGAAAATGATTTAAGATACTGGTTTTTAAATTTAAAACCACAATCTGAAGAACTTTCAAGAATTGTGCAGAGTCAAGGTTCGCATTAACAAGTGGTGGATTATGTATATTTACATTTAATACCCTTGGAGAATTTCCTTATATACAAATAATGCCATATTGCGCCTATGAAAGTAAGTAAGTATACATGTGATAACTGCTGTACACTTGAATTTTCATTTAATTAAAATCTAACATTTACTATGTTTATTCACTTATGATTTTATTTGCAATTTCCTTTTAATTTTCAATTAATGGATCGCGAGATCAAACTATTACCCCAATCTAGGTCACAACTTAAAAAGGTTAAGAAATGCCATTTTATAAGCTTGCTTTCTCTCACCATATGTCACTGCTAATAATAATAATAAATAATTTTTGAAGATTTAGCATTAGCATTTCTTCAAGCTTAAGCCTTGCATTCTTTGATTTCTGAAGTTCGAGACAGGAATTTTTTGACAGTCAAACCTTCACTCAATGATTTCAGTAAATTAACATTTTTGTCATCTTTTAAATTTGGTGGTGGTTGTTGTGGGATTTTCTGGCGCAAGGGCTACATATGCCATATTGCGCCTATGAAAGTAAGTAAGTATACATGTGATAACTGCTCTGGGAGCAATTAGAATGATCATACATTTTAATTTGTTTCAAATAAGTGAAAAATTTTGAGAGTTCTGTGTCATTACCTATGATGTTGTTGAGTGACAAAGGGTTTGAGACGGAGTTGGAAGTAGACTGTTGGGCAGTGTTGAACAAGGTATATTCGCTCAGTATGTGCTTTACTGATAGGGGTTCCAATTCAGTGTACGCACTGAAGATGATAATTTCCTGTGAGCAGAAACGGATGAGTGAGGTGAGTATGGCCAATTCAGGTTCTGGCTAGAAGTACTACTTCCTTTCTAATTTTACATAGGCTAGATGTCCATAACTGTGGTTTAGGTTTCAGTTGAAACAGCTTATTATGTGTTGCTTTTTTCTCAGAAGTGTCCATTGTTCAATATATATTTTCTGTATTTTGTGTTTATAATTGGGATATGGGACCAGATCATTTGTTAAGGCATTATGTTGGAGAGATGCTTTCTGGCATCATCAGCATGCTCATTTCCAGGAATACCGCTATGACCTGGGATCCAGTAGAAGACAACAGCGCGATGTTACTCATTAAGATGTAGCAGTAGCAGCTCATGTCTTATTAGCCAAAGGATTGTACTGTGAGGTGTTTTTGAATGCTAAGAGAGCACTCTTGGAATCTGTGTATACTATACTTTTATTGATTGACAGGAGTGAAATATTTTCCAGGGCAAGTTTAATTGCATAGAGCTCAGCAGTATAGTTGCAGCATTCAGTGAGAGTGGATTAGAAACAGTTTTATTAGGGAAGACAGCAGCTGCATCAACTTTATTACCAGACTTGGAACTGTCAGTGTAGATCTTAGAAAAGTGGGAATAATTGTCTGCATGAACAAGATGCAGTTGTTTGATGTTAATATCCGCTACAGCAGATATTAACATCAAATGAGGTACTTTTCCCAATTTTTCAAAGTAATCATCACATGAATGAGTTAAGGTAATCCATGAGGGATTTGGATCTTTTAAACCTCTGATGATATTATGAAAGTAAAAATTCCAGCATTCTGATAGGTTCTGTAATCTGATACCGGTAGGTCGGATTGTTCTGGGTTTGTTTCCATAGTGTGTTGTCCACTGCGGATCATACAGTAGTGGCCAAATAGGATGAGTGGGGAAGTTTTTAATTTTAGCTGAGTAGTTCAACAATAACATCTTTCTTCTTATACTGAGTGGAGGTTAGTGAGCCTCAACATACAGACTTTGAACTGGTGATGTTCTGTATGCACCCAGGGCAATCCTAAGGGCAGAGTGTTGAATAAGAGCAAGACGGGCCAAAATACTTTCTCTAGCAGTGTCATAAACAGGTGCTCCATAATCTAGCCGAGATCTAATTAGAGACCTATACAAGTGGGGATGTACTAAAGAAAAGACCCGGAGTATGTTCATTTTCTTAAGGCAAATGGTTCGTAGGTGTTTAACATGCTCCTGAAAATTTAGATTCTTATCAAAAATTAGCCCTAGGAGACGAATACTGATCACGATTGCAAGAGGATGATTTGCCAAGTGTAACTCAGGTTCTGGATGCATTTTGTGTTTGTTGTAGACATAAATGGCTGTAGATTTGTGGTTTGATAGTCTGTATCCATTTTGTGTCATCCATAGTTCAATATTATTTATTGATATTTGTAATTGCCTTTCAATATAATTTATATTCTGAGAATGATAGGATAAGGTAAGATCATCAGCATAAATATATGTGTCAACAGCGTTTGGAATGCAGTATGTGATATTGTTACTCGTATAGCAAATAGAGTGGCACTGAGGACACAGCCTCGTGGAACTCCTCTTGTCTGTACGTTTGAGACAGAGCCTGCCAGTACGAATTTGGAAAGTCCTGTGGCAAAGGAAGTTTTGAATATGGATCTGTTTTGGCAGACTCCAATGAGACATTAACTTGTTCAGATAGCTTTAATGCTATACCAGACAGTGTTTGTGTATGAAGTGACCTCTGATTCTTCAGATCAACATTACCCAAAAACTGGGGTCTGCGGACCCTCTGGAACAGGTCAAATTATTTGTTCTATGTATAGCAAATTGATGATAAAGTTATTATTATATATTTATGTAAAATCAAGAATAAAGTTGAGTTGTTTTAAATATAGCTGAGTAGTTCAACAATTTGGTCCTTGAGGTTGTCACAGACATTCTCTCAGATATGCCAGACAAGCTGTTCTTGCTACCTGGGAGTCTAAAACGCTGATGGAACTGATATTCGGGTGACACTCAAGTCAAAGTGGACCCAATTTCGGCGAAGTCCGGACGGTTTATGACAGCCAAATCCTCTGCTTGCACCTTCACGATGGTGGGACTGTTAGTAATCCTGGGTATAACCTTCATGCACAAGTGCATGGTGGGTGACCACCCAGGTGTGAACCAACGTAAGCAGGGGTCGAGGTGTGCCGCCCACACCACATGGAGGAATGCCACCCCTCTATGTTACCAGGCAGTACTAGGTGGTAGATGACTCTCATCAACAGGTGAAATACCACCACTTTGCTTATTGGAGGCTTGAAGTGGTGGAACCCATGTTTAGTCTCTAGAGCTAAGTTCCGGCCAACCCTTCCCTATCTCTTCCATCATGCAGTATGATTGATGATCTTTGAGCTTATGATGAATGTCGTGGTGAGATCCAATATTCCTTACATTTCGAGGGTACAGCTCTAAAACGGTGTTCGCAGGCCGGCCGCTAGTTAGTACACCGGACTGAACCTATTGGTAACTCTCTAGGAAGCTTCCAGATCAGCTAGTGTATAATCTTACTACCTCTACTCTGCCAGATAGTGACTGGAGGGAGTAGTCCGAGTAGTGTGTATGCGGGGAGCATTGTCGAGGCCACATTATGTCAAGGATCTGGGTATATTCTTACCACATGTACGCCATATCCAAAAATTTCATTACTTCATACAGCATGTCCCACCCACTTTTTCTTACTATTGAATACACCATGAATTGTCAAAATAATAGAGCAAGCTTATCTGCGAAAAGATCTAAACCTCCCAAGGACTTCCTAATTCATGTCACAAATATACGTGGTCTCAATTCTTATCTCAACGATGTCCATTTCCACTTGCAGTCTTCCAAACCCCATGTACTTTTTCTGACTGAATCTCAGTTATCAGTTGATTCAACTACTGCTCATCTCAGATGTCCAAATTATTTGCTGTATGATTCCTTTCACCTCAAAGGTGGTACTTGTGCATATGTCCGTTCTGATATTCCCTGTCAGAGACTTGGCAATTTGGAATCTCCTCTCTTTGATGTTCTCTGGCTTAAAATCTCTCTACCTCATTGGGTAAATACCTCATTCATCTGTTGTCTCTACCGTTCTCCCAACTCCACTAATCACTTGGAGCTCTTTGACTTCCTCTCTTTGCAACTTGAATTTCTCCAGTCCAACTTTCCTAACAGTGAGGTAATTTTGCTTGGTGATTTTAACGTTCACAACTCCAGCTGGCTTCCATTTTCTAGTCACTCAGACCCAGCAGGTCGAGATGCTGAGGCTTTTGCAATTACTAATGACCTAGCACAGATTGTTCATTTACCTACAAGAATACCGGACAATCCTAATCATACAGCCAATACGCTTGATCTTTTTCTCACAAACAACCCTTCTAAGTACAAGGTTGAAGTGAGAGGTCCTTTAGGCACTTCAGATCACAACTTGGTGATTGCCTCTTCTCCAATGGAACCTTTATCTCACGGCTATTCCCAACCTCGTATTGTTTGGCATTACAAGAATGCAAAATGGGATGACCTGCGAGACTTCTTTTCTTCTTTTCCTTGGTCTGATTACCGTTTCAAAACTTCTGATGTCAACGTTTGCTCAGATCATGTCAGCGAAATTATTCTTGCAGGAATGGAATCCTTTATCCCACACTCCACTTTAAAATCTCGTCCTTTATCTAAACCTTGGTTTTCCAATAAATGTGCTAAGGCTGTCCAAGAGACGAACGTTGCATATCGTAATTGGCTTGTTTCTAATTCTTCAGTTTCATTTTCTGCCTACACCAAAGCTCGCAACAATTGTAAAGCAGTTATTAATCAGTCCAAACTAGAGTTTGGACAGGCTAAGAGTAGAAAACTTGCTTCTTGCCCTAATGGTAGCCGAGCATTCTGGTCTCTTGCCAAAGCTATTGGCCGCAACTTTTGCCCATCTCTGCTCCCACCTCTGTCCAAACCAGATGGTTCTGTTGTCACTTCAGCCAAGGATAAAGCTGACCTGCTAGCATCCCATTTTTCTTTGAGCTCATGTATTAATGATCTTGGTAAAACACCTCCCAACATTCCTAACACGCTCCATTCAATACCTCCTGTGGTCTTCCGTCAAAAGGATATCAGAAGGATTTTGATGAATCTTGATGCTAAGAAAAACTCCAGGTCCTGATGGTATTTCTCCACTTGTTCTCAAAACCTGTGCTCCTGAACTTACTCCTATTCTTTGCCGCCTTTTTTCACTTTCTTATTCCAAAGGGTTTTTCCTTCTGCTTGGAAATTTGCTCATATCCAGCCAGTTCCTAAAAAGGGTGATAAATCCCTCCCATCCAATTATCGTCCCATTGCAATTACTTCTACTCTTTCTAAAGTAATGGAGAAATCAATTAACCGCCAACTCTTAAACTACCTAGAAACCTTCCGTCTGATCAACGATCGTCAGTATGGATTCCGTCAGTGTCGATCCACTGGTGATATTCTGGCTTATGTTACCCATTTATGGACTAATTCAATGGAAAGGGAAAGGTTCGGTGAAACACAAGTAGTTGCTCTTGACATCTCAAAGGCTTTTGATCGTGTTTGGCATAAAGGTCTTCTAAACAAGCTTCCATCTTATGGTTTGCCAACTGTTTTTAGTAATTGGTTATCCAGTTTTCTCTCTGATCGCTCACTGAGGGTGATGGTAGATGGCTCTCTGTCTTCTAACTTCTCCACTCATGCCGGTGTCCCCCAAGGTTCAGTTCTTTCCCCCACTCTTTTCCTCTTGTATATCAATGACCTTCTTCCATTGACTGGAAATCCTATCCATAGTTTTGCCGATGATAGCACATTGCATTCAACTTTCCATTTTGAGAAACCTTGTCCAGCTCAATCAGCTTCAAGTTCTCGAAAATCTGCTGCCAATTCCTTAAATGCCGATCTTCAGTTAATTCTCCAGTGGGGCAAAGACAACTTAGTTGATTTCAACCCTTCTAAAACTCAATCTTGTCTTATATCTCGCAAAAAGGATTCTTCTGCTCCTATGCTTATCTTTAGTGACACTCCGATTTCTAGGCAAAATGATATATCTCTTTTGGGGATTACCCTGACTTCTAATCTCTCTTGGCACAAGCACATTACAAATATTGCTTCCTCTGCATCTAAAAAACTTGGTTTTCTCTTTCGCTCTTGGCGTTACTTTTCTCCCAAACAGCTGCTCACTCTGTATAAATCGCAAATCCGCCCTGCCATGGAATATTGTTCCCACATCTGGGGTGGTGCCCCCAAAACCTCTCTCAGGCTTCTTGATTCCATTCAGAAGAGGGCAGTTAGGTTAATTAATGATTCATCTCTAACAGAGTCTCTCCACTCGCTTTCTCATAGACGCACTGTTTCTGCTGCATGCCTCTTCTACAGATACTTCCATGGGCACTGTTCTTCTGAATTGGCTTCTATAATTCCCGCTCTCTCTTTCAAAACAGTCCGAACACGTGCCGCCACCAGCCAACATCCATTTACTGTCCAACTTCAAACCCACAGAACCAACTTTTCATCTTCCTCATTTATTAATTCAACTGCCGTTTTCTGGAACAACCTTCCTTCATACGTATTTCCTGAAAATTACAATCTACAGAAGTTCAAGTCCAATATCAACAAATATCTTCTTTCGTCTTCTCAACCTCCAACCCAAGCACGGTACTAAGTACTATAGGTTATAATACCTCTCGTGTTTGGGGTTCTCATAAAAAAAAAAAAATATATATATAAAACTTTGAATTTTCTTTTCAGAAAACTCAATGTTCACCCACACAGGGGTCTCCAAAAGTTTTTCGATTTTTGTAGGGATCTGCAAGCTTTTTTTTTTTTTTTGAAAGGGTCCGTAGATCTCAGTAGTTTGGGAACTACTGTTTTAGATTATTTACGGACTTGTCTTGCTAATGCCAGTTACAGTGTTAACAACCAGAGTGATCCTTTTAATCTGCTTGAATTTAACACAGTTGACCAAAAAATTAACATTGCAAATGTCCAGGCATGGATCTTGTTTAAAGTACCTTTATATATCCTGAAACTAAGACCTGAAATACTTCAATACTTCTGTTTTTGTTTAACTAATGCCTTCGGAGGGGTATTTTTCCAGAAGCTTGGAAAATCGCACTGGTCAAACTCATAAAAAAAAAAAAAAGCCTAGTAAACCATTATTTAATCCAAGGTCTTTTGCACCCTAGACCAATTGCACCCTAGGCAAATTTGAGAAAACTACTGGAGTGTCTTATGGCTATCCATCTACACAATCTATTACAACTACAGGATTTAATATCTCCAAACGAATATGGTTTTTGCACTGGCAGATCCTGCAAGGATGCATTAGTAGACCTGGTTGTTTATCTGGAAAACTCAACTTAACATATGTTTTAGCTATTTATATTTACTTCAAGTGTGCTTTTGATTCCCTTTGGTGGGGAAAGTGCCCTCAAATGTCTTCATTTTGCTAAGTGTCCTCTACAACTATACTACCTTTTCTGCAGCTATTTTGACAAGAAAATAAAGTTTATTATTAAAACTTTGCTGGATCATACAGAATTTGTCTATTTATCTACTATGGAATCTAGTACAACAGGCCCATTTATCTACATAAGTTCAGTAGGTTTTTAGACAAGTCTTGTGAGGGTTTCCCCATGGATCTATCTTGGGACACCTTGTCTGGAACATGGTCCTGCAGCAGAGGATTTCTAGAACCTTTGAAAATGTTAAGATTATAGCCTACACTGATGATTTGACTATCCTCATCAGTGGCAATACTCAGTCTGAGTTGGAATCTGTTGCCAATAGTACACTTCAAGACCTATATGAATGGACTCTTCTTAACAAGTTAAAGATTAGCCCTCTGAAGTCAAAGATGATGATATTTGGTGCAAATTTAAATATCTCTCATCCTCCTCAAGTTAAAATCAATAATGTCTGTCTTCCTTTTGTCACATAAACTAAAATTCTTGGGGAAACAATGGACAAAAAACTAAATTTTATGACATGTTATTAACAGTTAAAACCAAGAACTCCACTATAGTGTTAACAAGAATTTTAAGAGCTGAGTGGGAGCTCTTGAGCACTTTAAAAATTTATTATAATGCAGTATTTATCAGATGGCCGCCAATGCTTGGTTTCACAGATCACTAAATGTAAGAATCAGAAACAAAATGATATTCTTTGCAGAGAACAATTTTAATCCAAAGTTAGAGAATGTCGAACAGTGTCAACCACTACCTTACAAGTCTTAGCTAGAGTTTTGCCCTTAGACCTACATTTAATCTTTAAAGGATTGTCTTACAGGTTAAAGAAACAAACCCTGAGAGAATTTATGGGAATCACTATTGACTGTCAGCAGGATATCAAGCAGAGGGAAAATAGAATCTGGAATGAAATGTTGAATGTGACCCACTGGGACACAACCTCTTTAGGATTGGTGACAAAACACTTCTTCCTGGAAGTGACTTTTCTTTACAATAATAAAATAGTCACGGTTTCCCATGGATCTATACACTTCTTACTTGAACACAGGACATGAATCATTAAAATCAGCGACTCTTCAGGTTCAATTTAGCAACCACAGATTTATGTCTTTGCGGTGAGACCAAGAATTGGAATCATGTACTATATTCATGTATTAACTATTAACTATCAGAAAAAACTCTTATATATTATTGTATTGCAGAGCCTGGCCAGGAAGCTTTGCTTATCCAGAATGCTGAGATTTTTCAGGCTTTCTAAACTTTTGCCAGAGAAGTAGTAGTAGTAGTACTAGTAGTAGTGGCATGTGATGCAAGAAAGCAAGTGTATGAGCTTATGCAGCATCAGCCAAAAACAAAAAAAAAAAAAAAATCACACCATTCCCTCCAAATGACTGTCCAGTTCCTCCTTAAATTTATTTAACCTATCAACTTCCACAATGACAGATGGAAGTTTGTTCCAGCAATTAACCACCCGCTCGCTAAAGGCAAATTTCCGCACATCTATTCTACATCTGTCTTTTCTTAATTTGAATTTATGCACCCCTTAGGTTCCTAATCTGAACAAGTGAAGGATCCCATCAAAATATAGCGTGCTCAATCCATTCAAGGCCTTATACACCTCAATCAGATCACCGCGCAGGTGCCTAGTCTCTAGCCACTGCAAATTTCAACACAACACCTCTCTTGGTAAGAGGATCCCTTCATTCCCCTGACCAATCTTGTTGCCCTTCTCTGTACACACTCAAGCAAATCTACATCCTTCCTAAAATGAGGCCTCCAGACCTGTACGCAGTACTCAAGGCGTGGCCTGACCATTGCCTTATACAGAGGGACAATCAACTCCTTTTCCCTGCTAGCAAAATTCCTATATATCATTG
Organism: Mastigoproctus giganteus; assembly: GCF_048544385.1. NCBI lineage: Eukaryota > Metazoa > Arthropoda > Arachnida > Uropygi > Thelyphonidae > Mastigoproctus > Mastigoproctus giganteus. The sequence continues at coordinate 59,178,214 of NC_143584.1, forward strand.
ACAATACCCCATGACCTGCCCTGGCAACCTGTCTGCATTGCTCAGAAAACTTCACATCTGACTGCACAAAACTGCATAATTACTCCCAGGTCTTTTTCATTTTCTACCACCTTAAGTGTAGTACCACACAGTTGGTACGTTTCTCTGGGGTTACTTCTACCCATATGCAGTACTTTGCATTTGTCAAGGTTAAACTTCAGTTGCCACTTCTTAGCCCATCTGCCCAAATTATCTAGATCCTGTTGCAGTAGCACACTGCCATTACTGTCATTAACAACCCTGCCAACCTTTGTATCATCTGCAAACTTCGACATTAAGCCTGATATGCCTTCATCAATATCATTGATAAATATACAAAACAACAGTGGACCTAACACCGAACCCTGTGGGACTCCACTAATAACATTAGTCCATGAAGAGCAGCACCCATTAATTACCATCCTCTGTCTTCTCCCACTCAACCATCCTTTTATCCATTGTAGCAACTTACCTTTAATATATTTTCTGCTCAAATTTGTACAATAGTCTTCCATGCACAACAGTGTCAAAAGCTTTCCTGAAATCCAAATATATGATATCAAAATTATTTTTTGCATTCAGTTCTTTTTTAACCACATCATAATATCCTATCAAATTTGTCAGACAAGACTTTCCCTTAACAAACCCATGCTGTGTCTGAATTATTGCTGCAGTCTTGTCTAGATGATTCTACAATGCATCTTTAACCAGTGGCTCCATTATTTTACCCGGAATAGAAGTTAAACTAACTGGTCTGTAATTCCCGTGTCAACCTTCGATCCCCCTTTGTGAATTGGGGATACATTTGCACATCTCCAGTCCGTGGGGATCTCCCCTGAGTCCAAGGATGCTCTCATAATTATGGCTAAGGGTTTGCTCAGTTGCTCTGCCGCCTCCTTTAATATAACTAGATAGATCCCATCCACCCCAGGTGCCTTTCTTGTGGTTAACTTCAACAATTTCTCCTCCACTTTGCTCTCAGTTATTACAAAATCATTAAGCACCCTGCTACAATTTGATAACCTTCTGCCATTTTCAAACCTTAATAACTCCTCATGTGTGAATGTAGATGCAAAATACTCATTCAGTTTGTTTGCTGTCTGTTTGTTTGCTATTTATATTTCTCATAAACATGGCTGATGTTATCTATAGTTTCATCTTCTTCAATATCATTTGAGACTAGATCTCTACTTCATAATTGTTCTCATGGCCTTGAAATGGGACTTCAGTTAAGACCTCATTTGCTACTGATTTGTGACTCACATAGAACGGACTGTAACCTCATTTGTCTTACTTTTGTAAATAATGTATAAATGTAAAAAAAAAAAATGTTTTTTTGTAACACCAAGGGAATATTTATTTATTTATTTTTCCTCTCCTCTGGAGCAGGCCCCCAGAGGAATCTGGCCCACCTTTTGCCAACGTCATGTGGGTCAGTATCTCGAACTGAGACTAGACGAGCCCTATCAAAACTCGTCCACCTTCCCATGGTGTGGATGGGTACCTAGAATGATCTCTCCAGGTGATTGCTTCTGGGTAGCCAAGAGGCCAGAACAGAACAGACCGCACACATAATACACATAAGCCTACATTACTCACATATCCGGCAGGTCATTTGCAGTGGCACCGTTTTTGTTTTTCACAGAGAAACAAGGTGGAGATGTTGAACTGACATTCTAGGAACCACCCTTTATAAAATCACATGTCCATATTTTCTTCCAACTTGTGTATTGATGAGCTCAGTAAACCAACTCCTACCATTCCCAGTACATTCCATTCAATGCTTCCTGTGGTCTTCCATCAAAAAGAGGTCAGAAGGATTTTGAACAATCTTGACACTAAAAAAGATCCAGGTCCTGATACCATTTCTCCACTCATTCTTTCTTTGCTCTTTTTTTCACTTTTTATTCCAAAAGGTGCTTTTCTTTCTGCTTGAAAATTTGCTCATATCCAGCCAGTTCCTAAAAAGGGTGACAAATCCCTCCCATCCAATTATCATCACATTGCACTTTCTTCTATTCTTTCTAAAATAATGGAGAAATCAATTAACCACCATCTCTTAAACTATCTAGAAATCTTGCATCTACAAATGGATTCTGTCAGTGTTGATCCACTGGTGATATTCTGGCTTATGCTATTCATTTATGGACAAATTCAATGGAAAAGTTGGGTGAAACTCAAGCAGTTGCTTTTGACAGTTCAAAGGCTTTATATCGTGTTTGTCATAAAGGTCTTCTAAATAAGCTTCCATCTTATAGTTTGCCAACTGTTTTTTTTTAATTGCATATCCAAATTTCTCTCTGACTGCTCACTGATGGTGATGATAGATAGCTTTATATCTTCTAACTTCTCCACTAATGCTGGTGTAACCCAAGGTTCTGTTCTTTCTCCCACTGTTCCTCTTGTATACTAATGTCTTTCTTCCATTGACCAGGAATCCTATCCATAGTTTTGCTGATGATAGTACATTGCGTTCAACCTTTCAGTTTGAGAAATCTCGCCCCGCACAAACAGCTTCAACTTCACAAATATCCACTTTTACTGGGCAAAAAGAACATAGTTGATTTCATTCGATTTAAAAATCAGACCTGTCTTATATCTTGCAAAAAGGATGTTCTGCTCCTATGCTTATCTTTGATGACATCCCGATTTCTAGGCAACATCATATCTCTATTGGAGATTACCTTGACTTCTAGTCTCTCTTGTGGCATAAGCACATTACAAATATTCCATGCTCTGCATCCAAAAAAACTGGGTTTTTCTCTTTCACTCTTGACATTACTTTTCTTCCAAATAGCTGTTCACTCTGTACGAATCATAAATCAGCATACAATTGAATATTGTTTCCACATCCTGGGCAGTGTCCATAAAACCTCTCTCAGGTTTCTAGATTTCATTCAAAAGAGGGCAGTTAGGTTAATTAATGACTCATCATTAACAGAGTCTCTTCACACTCTCTGTCCATAGAGGTTCTGTTTATGCTGCATGTCTTTTCTATAAATACTTCCATGCCCACTGTCTTTCTGAACTGGCTTCTATAATTCCCACTCTCTCTTTCAAAGTAGTGTGAACATGTGCTGCAACCAGTCAACATCCTTTTACTGTCCAACGTCAAACTCACAGAACCAACGTTTCTTCTTCTTCCTCATTTATTCATTCAACTTTCGTTTTCTTGAACAACCTTCTTTCCTATGTATTTCCTGGAAATTACAATCTACAGAAGTTCAAGACTAATGTCTTCTTTCATCAACAAATGTCTTCTTTCATCTTCTTAACCTTCAACACATGCACAGTACTAAGTACTATAGGTTCTAGTACCACTTGTGTTTGGATATTTCATATATAAAAAAAAAAAAAAAAGGTTAAGAAGCACATAAAATGTAAGGCTGACATGGATGGCCACTGCAATTTTGAGGCAGTTTAGTGTAACAAAACCACTGGGACAGAAAAAATGAGACTAGGAGTGTGTTATAGGCCTAATGACTGATGAGTACAATCAACAGCTGTACAGAGAAATAGAATGGGTCCAGTAAATTTGCAATGTCTTATAATGGGGGATTTCAATTTTCCAGATATTTGATTGGAACGTCTGTGCTGGTCACTAACAGACTAGCAAGACTTTAGAAGATTTATTGAATGGCTGTTTTCTACAGCATCATGTTAAACAGGTAACAAAAGGGAGTAATACTCTTCATCTGATTATCAGCAGTGATTATTCATACATTAAGAATCCACAGATAAAAGAACCACCATATGGCAGTGATCACTGATTTCATCATTGATTTGGTATTTTCTTAAAGATGTAATTACCATGAAGAGTAAAAGGAAAGATTTTTGCTTTCACAAAGGTGACTATAGTGGTCTCAGACAGTTTTTAAATTCTATGCACAGGGATTTCATATTTTAACTGATGATGTTATCGTTAGCAAATTCTAAATGGGACAAGTTCAAGGAATTAATGATAGAAGTTACTAGACTTTTCATACCAACTAAGAAATACCCTTCAAGTTAAAGATCTAAATGGATACCTTATGAACCGATCAAACTTGTGACAAAGAGGAAAAGTGTATGTGATGCATATAAATTATCGGCTGACACAGAGGCCTACGGTAGTTCATAAAGGCAGATCATGAAAAACTTGGAAAAGAGTATAAAGAAAAACAGCAAAGACTTTTTTATTTATGTAAACACTAGTAGAACGGGGATGAATCAAATTAGTCCACTCAAAATTGATAGTTTGGTTGTTGATGATCCTGATCAGGTTGCTGCAAAACTAAATGAGTATTTTGCATCTACATTCACACGAGGAATTCTTTGGGAAATGGGATGCTGGAAGTTTATCAAACTTGAACAGGGAGCTAAATGATTTTATAATAACTGTGAGGAAAGTGGAAGAGAAATTGCTGAAGTTAGATATAAGAAAGGCACCTGGGATGAATAGGAGCTATGGAATTATATTATAAGAGCATCCTTTCACAAATATACGTGATCTCAATTCTAATCTCAACAATGTCCATTTCCACTTGCAGTCTTCCAAACCCCATGTACTTTTTCTGACAGAATCTCAGTTATCGGTTGATTCAACCACTGCTCATCTCAGTTGCCCAAATTATTCGCTGTATGATTCCTTTCACCTCAAAGGTGGTACTTGTGCATGTGTCTGTTCCGATATTCCCTGTCAGAGACTTGGTAATTTGGAATCTCCTCTTTTCAATCTTCTCTGGCTTAAAATCTCTCTACCTCATTTTGTCAAATTCATCTGTTATCTCTACCGTTCTCCCAACTTCACTAATTGCTTGAAGTTCTTTGACTTCCTCTCTTCGCAACTTGACTTTCTCCAGTCCAACTTTCCGAACAGTGAGGTAATTTTCCTTGGTGATTTTAATGTCCACAACTCAAGCTGGCTTCCGTTTTCTAGTCACACCAACCCAGCTGGTCGAGATGCTGAGGCGATTGCAATTATTAATGACCTTGCACAGATTGTTCATTTACCAGGAACGAACAATCTGTGCATCCAATTATTGTTCCTACAAGAATACTGGACAATACTAACTTTAGGCACCTCAGATCACAACTTGGTGATTGTCTCTTCTCCAATGGAGCCTTTATCTCATGGCTATTCCCAACCTTGTATTATTTGGCATTACAAGAATGCAAAATGGGATGACCTGCAAGATTTCTTTTCTTTTCCTTTGTTGGATTACTGTTTCAAAACTTCTCATGTCAATGTTTTTTGACATGAGAAGTTTTGAAACAGTAATCCAACAAATTAACGTGTCAATGTAATTATTCTTGTAGGAATGGAATCCTTTATTCCACACTCCACTTTAAAATCTCGTCCTTTATTTAAACCTTGGTTTTCCAATAAATTTGCTAAGACTGTTCAAGAGAAGAATGTTGCATATTGTAATTGGCTTGTTTCCAAATCTTCAGTTTCATTTTCTGCTTACACCAATGCTCGCAACAATTGTAAAGCAGTTATTAATCAATCCAAACTAGATTTTTTTTTTTTTTCTCCTCAGACTGCAATGTAGGTGTTTGAATGGCTAAATCAAAATTCCCTCTGTTAGCCTAGTTTCTAATAACGACTGTGCTTTTGAAAATATTTCGAGTAATTCAGGATCCTCAATTGTTGCAGAAAAGTCTTGAACAGCCCGAACGAAATTTAAAATAGCGTTGTAGATCTCAAGTTTTTTAGTTTCATCATCTACGTCGCTGCTCTCGTCGTCGTCGCTGCCAACTACGTTATCAGCACTTCCCATGTTGATGTCGGCTAAACGTTTATCTATTTCGGCACGTTTGGAAGTGTTCTGCAAATTACATTTCTGTACTAGCGAAGTATTGGCTGTTTGGATGTCTGTTTCATCTGAGATAGAGTTTTTTGATAATTTCGAAAGCAAACCTGAAGTATCACAATTGGTACTTGATGCTTCATTCTGACCCACGCTATTAGAACACGGTTTACGCATCCATTTTTGTAAGTTGCTGCAATGCTCCCCGGAGGTCTCATTTATGGTGATGTTATATTTTCTTTTAAAATTGTCTAGCCACACGTTAGAAGCTTTAAAGGCATAATATCCTAATTTGGTAGCAATTTTTTTTGCTTGGGATCTTATCTTTGATTTATTAAGTGCCGTCTGCTTAGCACGAGCGTCTACTATCCATTTCAATACTAACACGTTAATATTGTTATACTCCTCCTTAGTTGTTTTCAGCTTTGCGATGTCTTTATTGCTGTTAAGTTCCTGAATTTTAGCTGTATGCCATAAAGCACTGTATATCTGCGCTTTACCAACTCCAAACTTCCTCATTAGTTTTCTTACTGGAATTCCATCTTTTCCGTACGCTTCAATCATCTGCGTCTCCTCTTCCGAAGTTAGGGACCTGCGCATCGGTCGGGGCATTCCTTTGTAAAACAGAATGGCACAATTCCGTATCGAAATAAAAAATAATAAGTCTTAAGTTATCACAAGCCAGCCGTTTTGATACATTATGCCGAACTACGAATGCACTTGAATTCTTCGAAATTTTGAAAAGGCTAAGAGTAGAAAACTGGCTTCTTGCCCTAATGGTAGCAAAGCATTCTGGTCTCTTGCCAAAGCTATTGGCCACAACTTTTGCCCATCTCTGTTCCCACCGCTGTCAAAACCAGTTGGTTCTGTTGTCACTTCAGCCAAGGATAAAGCTGACCTGCTAGCATCCCATTTTTCTTCCAACTCCTGTATTAATGATCTTGGTAAAACACCTGCCACCATTCCCAACACACTCCATTCAATGCCTCCTGTGGTCTTCCGTCAAAAGGATGTCAGAAGGATTTTGACGAATCTTGATGCTAAGAGAGCTCCAGGTCCTGATGGTATCTCTCCACTTGTTCTCAAAACCTCTGCTCCTGAACTTATTCCTGTTTTTTGCCATCTTTTTTCACTTTCTTATTCCAAAGGTGTTTTTCCTTCTGCTTCGAAATTTGCTCATATCCAGCCATTTCCTAAAAAGGGTGACAGATTCCTCCCATCCAATTATTGTCCCATTGGAATTACTTGTATTCTTTCTAGAGTAGTGGGGAAATCAATTAACCGCAAAGTCTTAAACTACCTAGAAACCTTCTGTCTGATCAACGATCGCCAGTATGGATTCCGTCAGTGTCGACCCACTGATGATATTATGGCTTATATTACCCATTTATGGACAAATTCAATGGAAAAGTTTGGGGTAACACAAGTAGTTGCCATTGACATCTCAAAGGCTTTTGATCGTGTTTGGCATAAAGGTCTCCTAAACAGGCTTCCATCTTATAGGTTGCCAACTGTTTTTTGTACTTGGTTATCCAGTTTTCTCTCTGATCACTCACTGAAGGTGATGGTAGATGACTCTCTGTCTTCTAACTTTTCCACTAATGTTGATGTCCCCTAAGGTTCAGTTCTTTCCCCCACTCTTTTCCTCTTGTATATTAATGACCTTCTTCCATTGACTGGAAATCCTATCCATAGTTTTGCCGATGATAGCACATTGCATTCCACTTTCCATTTTTGAGAAACCTTGTCCTGCCCAATCAGCTTCAACCTTTCGAATATCTGCTGCCAATTCCTTAAATGCTGACCTCCAGTGAGCAAAGACAACTTAGTTGATTTCAATTCTTCTAAAACTCATACTTGCCTTATATCTCACAAAAACGATTCTTCTGCTCCTATGCTTATCTTTGGTGACACTCCAATTTCTAGGCAAAATGATATATCTCTTTTGGGGATTACCCTGACTTCTAATCTCTCTTGGCACAAGCATATTACAAATATTGCTTCCTCTGCATCTAAAAAAACTTGGTTTTCTCTTTTGCTCTCGGCATTACTTTTCTTCCAAACAGCTGTTCACTCTGTACATGCAAATCTGCCCTACCATGGAATATTGTTCCCACATCTGGGGCAGTGCCCCCAAAACTTCTCTTGGGCTTCTAGATTCCATTCAGAAGAGGGCAGTTAGGTTAATTAATGACTCCTCTCTAACAGAGTCTCTTCACTCACTGTCTCATACACATACTGTTTCTGCTGCATGCCTTTTCTACAGATACATCCATGGGCACTGTTCTTCTGAATTGGCTTCCATAATGCCTGCTCTCTCTCTTTCAAAACAGTCCAAACATGTACCACCACCAGCCAACATCCATTTACTGTCCAACTTCAAACTCACAGAACCAACTTTTCATCTTCCTCGTTTATTCATTCGACTGCCGTTTTCTGGAACAGCCATCATATGTATTTCCTGAAAATTGCAGTCTACAGAAGTTCAAATCTAATGTTAACAAATATCTTCTTTCGTCTTCTCAAGCTCCAACCCAAGCATGGTACTAAGTATTATAGGTTCTAATATCTCTCGTGTTTGTGGTTTTCATAAAAAAAAAATCCTTGGATTCTGTGGTGGGCCCAGCAGATGGGAGCTGTACGAGTGGAGCCCAATTCACAAAGGAGGATCAAAAGGCGACACAAGTAATTATACACTTGTTAGTTTAATTTCTATTCGAGGGAAGATAATGGTGTCACTGGTAAAAAAAGCAATGCAGGATCATGTAGACAAGACTGCAATTATAATTCATACACAGCATGGATTTCTTAAGCAGAAACTTTTTTTGGCTGGATATTATGATGTGATCACAAAGAAACTGTATGCAAAAAATAATTTTAATATCACATACTTGGATTTCATGAAGGATTTGATACTGTTGCACATAAAAGACTGCTGTACAAATTGGAGAACTTGTTGTTGTTGTTATTTGGTTTTTAAGAGAATTAGTTGTTGTGGAAGTTGATTGCTTAGATAAATTCAAGGAAGAACTAGATAAACTATTTTAGGGAATGAATAGGTGAAACTGGAAGTGTCATTTTATTTATTATTATTATTATTATTTTATTTTTTTTTTTTTGGCTAATGCTGTATATGCTTGCTTTCTGGCATCATTTGACAATGTTAATTCTAATGCTAATTACTAAGATTTTTTAAACTGAACTATAAAAGCATAAATGTCTCGCCGTTAAAGGACTTCTAAATATGTCTTTAACAGTTTACTAGTGTAAAATTGGAAACAAGTGAAATCTTAGGAATAAGATCAACATAAAAATTAGAAATATTCATTCAATCGAATTTTAAATTCCATTCTTCTTATCAGAAGAATAGAATTTAAAGCATATTTTTTTATAACTCTGACTTTAGTAGTTATAATTTAAGTATACTAACCCCCTGAACAAGCAGTTTATTCAGGCCTCAACTAAGAAGATTGTCAGTAAAGTGGCACCTGGATTTCTGAGTGAAACCTTTCACTTATTTCTTCTCATTTTAATTTTCTTATTTCTAATATCTGTTAGTGATTTAGAGGGAATTGAATTATTCTACTATCCTCTTTCTGTTCCTTTCACTCTCCTTCCCTTATGTTCTTTAAGTAAAGCAATGGCATTGGCCACAGCAACAAAATAACCTATGTTTCCATTTTGAAGATGACATTTTGAAAAGCAGTCATTTCACTATCGTCAGCATTCACAAGCTTACTTATTTAGAGGTTAGAAAATATGTTAAGTATATGGTCAAGGAACTCATTCATTTAAGGTTTTAATCTATCTCTATGGATGAGAAGGTTTTGTTTGTGACCATCTTTATACAAGTGATAAGAACCAATATCATTTATATGAGTATGGTTTCAAGTATGTCATCATTCTTTATTCTCAGTTTATGTTTTACTTATTTCCTTATGTAATTTTTTTACTGTTATTTTATGATATATATTTGTGCAGTTTGCATCAGTTTTATATTTATCTTTTGTTTTTTCTTATAGTTTAATTTACTTAGACTCTTTACATCTTGGTATATTAGTTAATGAATTTTTTTTTGGTCAATAATATATTACAGTAGGAAAGCATCTGTTTTTCTATATAGAAACAGTGAGTTTAAGATGGAAGCTTTTTTGCTCAATGTTATTCTGGATTTTGTAACATACTATGATGTAACAGAGGCAGGGCTACTAGACAAAAAAAGTGATAATGCATGAGTGCCTCTTTTACTGGATTCGTAACTTATTTGACATTTGGATCAAAAATGAGTGTTACCCAAATGCTTTATGCATTGTGGCTGTCAGTTAGTTTTCAGTGCCCCACCCACCCACACACACACACCTACTAAAGGCACATGCTGAACAGTACACAGGTGCAAGTTGTGCCATGTATGGGGCTTGAAAAGCATGAGAGTCCAATATAACCAGTGCTGCTGACAGCCCCCTTTGCTAATAATAATATTTATATATATATACAGTATGCCATGTATGGGGCTTGAAAAGCAAGAGGGTCCATTGTAACCAGCTCTACTGACAGCCACCCTTGCTAATAACAATTTTTATCTATACAGTATGCAAATTACAATTTATTAATTCATTAAAAGAAAAAAGAAATAAACAGTTTTAATCTTACTTGAATTGATTTTTTATTATAATTAAATATAACAACTTGGATGGCTAGTGACTCCCCCATTAAAACTGAAAAAGGGAGGCTCATGGTGATGAAAAATGGACGAAAAGTTGCAACCTAAAAAATAAATTTTAAAACATAAGGATCTCATGTAATACTGTAAAAATATGCATACTGACAAAATATAATCCAAGTGCAGAAAACTTATTGGTTAAACAATTTCTTTTTTACTGTTTGCACAAAGAAAAAGGTCATAATTTAATGTCTTTAAACCACATGACACTACAAAAACTATAAACTAAAAAAAATATAAAGAACCAATTTCAAAATATAATAGATTAAACTTCATTGAATGTGAAAATATGCATATCAACAAAATGTAATTGAAGTATAGAAAACTAGTTTTCTATGTAGTATAGAAAAAATTATAGAAAACAAAAGGTTAAATAAACTCTGGCAGTGAGCTAGATGATTTTGTAATAACTGAGAGGAAAGGGGTGGAGAAATTGTTGAGGATAAACATAAGACAGAGAGTGGTAATCAATGGACACTGATGATCGTGGACTAATGTTAATAGTGGAGTCCCTCAGGGTTCAGTATTGGGTCCATTGTTGTTTTCTGTATTTATAAATGATATTTATGATGGTATATCAAGCTTAATGTCCAAGTTTGCAGATGATACGAAGGTTGGCAGGGTTGTTAAGGACACTAATGACGCTATGCTGCTGCAACAGGATCTGGAAAAGTTGAGCAGATGGGCTGAGAGGTGACAAATGAAGTTTAACATTGACAAATGTAAAGTACTATATATGGGAAACAGCAATCCCAGAGCAACGTATCAACTCTGTGTACTACACTGACAGTCGTAGAGAATGAAAAGGACCTGGGAGTAATTGTGCAGGCAGATATGAAGTTCTCTGAGCAGTGCAGATGGTCTGCAAGAGTAGCTCATGGTGTATTGTCAATGATATACAGGAATTTTTCTAGCGGAATAAGGAGGTGATTATTCCCTTGTATAAGGCAATGATCAGGCCACACCTTGACTACTGTATACAGATCTGGAGGCCTCATTTCAAGAAGGATGCAGAGGTACGGGAACAAGTACAGAGAAGGGCAACATTAGTGAATGGAACAAAGGGTTGCTCTTACGAAGAAAGGCTTAAGTTTTGCAAATTACACAGCTCTCAATAAATTCTCTCTGTGGCTATCCCTGAATGGCTTGTCTGCTAACCCCTCGAAGTGCAAAGTAAGTGTCTGGCGACGAGGCACCGGCGAGGTGATCTGATAGAGGTGTATAAAGCCTTGAATGGTTTGAACATGCTCAATGCCGATGGGATTCTTCCTCTTGCTCAGAATAATCACCTGAGAGGGCATACATTCAAATTGAGGAAAGACAGATGTAGGATAGATGTGCGGAAATTTACCTTTAGCCAGCGGTAGTTGGTTGGTGGAACAGACTTCTATCCCTTGTTGAGGAAGTTGATAGCCTAAATAAATTTAAGGCTCAGCTGGTCAGGTATTTCGAACAAATGGAGGGGTGAAATGGGAGTGGTTTTTTTTTTTTTTTTTTTTTGGCTGATGCTGCTTTGTTTTCTTGCATCATATGCCTCTACTAATGATAATGCTAATTAAACAAAATTTTTATGTTTATTGTTTGTCCAAAACAAGTCAAAATGTCTAAATTAAAAGATTATGCAAAACTACAAAAAAGTTTCTGAACAAAATCTATTGCCACAAAATTAAATCATACATTTATGAACCATAAAGTTTGTTCTCACCTTGTCTCGAATTTAAGCAAAGCAGCATTTGATATGTTGAGTGATAAGCATGACTTGAAAATTAACAATTAAAATTACATTAAGTTAATAGCAAATGCCTCTGCATTTTAAAAACAATAGATTGTCTCTTGACTCTGTAATGACGAGCAATATAACAAAAATAGAATACACTAAATTAGGTGCCAACTCAGCGTTATGATGGGAGTCTATGAGAGTTTGAGGTGTAGGGAATATGCCCTCAATGAAATTAATATGAGGGGGACCCATCAAGCTCTCAGCTGCCAACTCTACACCAAAACTCATTCCTGTGCATCATGCAACACAGCGGCAATCTCCAAGGCAACTAATTTAGTGTATTGGTCCCACAGGAAGTGGTTACTGTTGGTGACTATTATCAGGGAGACGGGGAATATATTATGCAAAAAATACAGGTGGAACAGGACCAGGGTATATCTGCCAGGGGTAAAAGTTGATGAGGTTGTACAGCAGTTATCTTATAAGGACACAAAAGGTGATACTGTTATGCACATTGGCATTAATGACCTTAAGAGTAAGAGATCTGCAGATTTACTTAATAAGTACAGGTCAATGCTGAAAAAAAGTCATGAGTTAGGGGTTAAATTTGAAAGTGTCTGCAATTCTACGCAGATATGATAGAAAGGAGTATGTGATTAGGGCCTTTTCAATCAATACAGCCCTGGAGAGTTTGTGAAAGGCTCACGGGGTAGAATGTTTTTCAGCGTGGTCTGAAAAAAATTCTTACTAACAGGAAACACTGTTTCTACAGGGATGGGATATACTTAAATAGAAAGGGTGCAAGAATATTTGCTTATGCTATCGAGGCAATGTTAGGTGAGTCGGAAAACTGCTAGCTTGGGGGGATACACAGACTAAAAGGCTAACAGTGGCCACAGGCAAAGGCAAAAGTGATCCTTGCACTGCTTCAATTAGAATGAGCAGCAGCGTGGAAAGCAAGTTGCTGGGGATTTCAAAAGCTGCTGGGAGTCATCATGGAAAAAGTAAATACATGGGCTGTATTAGGGTAACTAAGAGTAAGAACAGGTGCATGTACACCAATGCTAGAAGTATAGTAAATAAATTTGATGAATTTGAAGCCTTAACCGATGTATCAAAGGCAGATATTGTTGGGATATCAGAGACATTGTGTCACACAGACATAAGCAGTCCAGAATTGGAATTTGGGGAGTACAATGTGTACAGAAAGGATAGACAGGGTAGGAAGGGAGCAGGGATTAGTTAAGAAACACATAAAATCTAAGGAAGTGCATCCAGTTGACATGGGGGACAGTGCAATGTTGAGTCTGTTTGGTGTGACATAAACACTGGGAAAGGGAAAATGAGAATAGGAGTGTGTCACAGGCCTAATAACTCTGATGAGTACAACGAACAGTTGTGCAGAGAAATAGTGGGCCAGTAAACCAGAATGTCTTGTAATGGTGCATTTTAACTTTCCAGATATTGACTGGGACTTGTGGGTTAGTTACTTGAATGCTAGCAAGACTTTTGTGGATTTATTGGAGGATTATTTTCTACAGCAACATGTTCGAGGGGCAACCAGAGAGAGTAATACTCTTGATCTGATTATCAGCAGTGATTATTCATGCATTGAGAATCTGCAGATAAAAGAACCACTAGGTGATAGTGATCATAGCATACGAACATGTGGGATTTACTTAATGTGTTACTACTATCAAGGGTAAAGGGAAGGGTTTTTGCTTTTGCAAAAATTAGTGTTCTCAGAGAGTTTATAAATTCTATACAGTGGGACCAACTGATGATGTTACCAATGGTGATTTTTAAATGGGAAGCCTTCAGGGACTTAATCTTAGATGATACTATGCTTTTCATATCAACTAAGAAATACTGTTCAAGGTTCAAGCCTAAATGGATGTCAGATGAATTAATGAGGCTTGTGGCAAAGAAGAAAAATGCATGGGATGCATATAAATTATCAGGCAAGATAGAAGCCTGCAGCAGATATAAGCTAGTCTGTAATCAAATCACAAAGGAGGTTAGGCAGGCAAAGACAAATTACGAGAAATCTTTGGCAAAGGATGCAAAGAGTTCTTTGCTGTTTTTCTTTCCAACTTATGTAAACTCTAGAAGGAAGGGGATCAATCAGATTGGTCCACTTAACCTAGATGGTTTGACTATTGATGATCCTGCTGAAGTAGCTAATAAACTGAATGAATATTTTGTATCTACATTCACACATGAGGAGTTATTCACGGAAAGGAATTCCAGATGTTTATCAAACTCTAACAGGGAGCTAAGTGATTTTGTAATAACTAAGAGCAAAGTGGAGGAGAAATTGTTGAAGTTTAACATAAAAAAGGCACCTGTGGTAGATGGAATCTATCCAGTTATATTGAAGGAGGCAGCGAGAGAAGTTAATAAAACCTTAGCCATAATTCTGAGAGCATCTTTAGATTCAGGGGCGGTCGCCACGAACTGGCAATGTGCAAATGTATTCCCAATTCACAAAGGGGGTTCAAAGGGTGTCACAAATAATTACAGACCTGTTAGTTTAACTTCTCTTCTGGGGAAAATAATGGAGACACTTGTTAAAGAGGTGATACAGGATCACCTAGACAAAGCTGCAGTAATAGTTCAGACATAGCTTGGGATTGTTAAGGGGAAGTCTTGTCTGACCAATTTGATTGGATATTATGATGTGGTCACAAAGTAACTGGATGCAAAAAATAATTTTGATATCATATACTTGGATTTCAGAACAGCTTTTAATACTATTGCACATGGAAGACTGCTGGACAAATTGGAGCAGTATGGCATTAAGGTCAAGTTGCTGCAATGGATAAAGGAATTGTTGAGGGGAAGAAGTCAGAGAGTGGTAATCAATGGGTGCTGCTCTTGTGGACTAATGTTATTAGTGGAGTCCCACAGGGTTCGGTGTTGGGTCCACTGTTGTTTTGTATATTTATCAATGATATTGAGGAAGGTATATCAGGCTGTGTTGAAGTTTGCAGATGATACAATGGTTGGCAGGGTTGTTAATGACAGTAATGGCAGTGTGCTACTGCAACAGGATTTAGAAAATTTGGGAAGATAGGCTGAGAAGTGGCAACTGAAGTTTAACCTTGACAAATGCAAAGTACTGCATATGGGTAGAAGTAACCCCAGAGGAACATACCAACTGTGTGGTACTACACTTAGCACGGTAGAAAATGAAAAAGACCTGGGAGTAATTGTGCAGTCAGATATGAAGTTTTCTGAGCAATGCAGACAGGCAACCAAAGCAGATCATGGGGTTTTGTCAATGACACATATGAATTTTGCTAGCAGGGAAAAGGAGGTAATTGTCCTTCTGTATAAGGCAATGGTCAGGTCACGCCTTGAGCACAGGTCTGGAGGCCTCATTTTAGGAAGGATGCAGATTTTCTTGAGCATGTACAGAGAAGAGCAACAAGATTGGTGAGGGGAATGAAGGGATCCTATTACCAAGAGAGGCTTAAGTTCTGCAAATTGCAACTGCTGGAGGCTAGGCACCTGCAAGGTGATCTGACTGAGGTGTATAAGGCCTTGAATTGAGCACGCTGAATTCTGATGGGATTCTTCCACTTATTCAGATTACGAACCTAAGGGGGCATAAATTCAAATTGAGGAAAGACAGCTGTAGAATAGATGTGTGGAAATATGCCTTTAGCCAGCGGGTGGTTAATTGCTGGAACAAACTTCCATCTGTCATTTTGGAAGTTGATAGGTTAAATAAATTTAAGGAGGAACTGGACAAACATTTAGAGGGAATGGTTGTGTGAATTATTTTTTTTTATTTTTATTTTTGGCTGATGCTACATAAGCTCATATGCTTTCTTTCTTGCATCACATGTCACGATTACTGCTGCTACTACTACCACCCATGCAGTATGCAGATAACTTCTTTCAGTAATTTATAGCTAGCTGGTGGAAAAAATAAAACTTCCTGCAATCCAGCAGCTCCCCTCTGTAACTTGGATTTATGGCCCCTAGTTCTAGAATCATTTATAACCATGAAAATTTTGTTCTTATTCATTTTACTTTTGCCACTCAGAGCCTTAAACATCTGAATCAGTGTGATTCATTGTTGGAACGGGCTTCCATCTGTTGCTGGGGTGCTGTGGAAGACTGATTGAATAAATTCAAGGGAGAACTAGATTAATTCTTGCAGGGTACAGATGGGTAAAGTGGTTTATTTCTTTCTTTATTTATTTTTTTTTTGGCTGATGCTATATAAACTTGCTTTCTTGCATCATTTGCCATTACCACTACTACTAATAATAATAACATAACTATAGTGTGATACCATAATCAAAGAATATGGAGGAGAATGAAACATATTTAGGGGTATTTGTATAGCTCAACTTGTTATTCTGCAATCAGTGAAGACAAGTGGTAGGGTAGATCATGCTGTTCTTTCCAGTAGGGGCAAGGAGTTGATTATCCCATTGTACAAGGCAATGGTTAGGCCACAATCTGAGTTCTACTTACAGATCTGATAGCCTCATTTTAGGATGGACGTGGATACATTAATAGGTGCAGAGAAGAGCAACAAGATTTGTCAAAGACAAAAAAGGGTACTCTTACCTTGAAAGAATTCAGTTCAGCCAATCACAGTGCTTGGAAATTAGGCATTGCAACAATGCTTGACTAAATGACTAAAGTAAACTAAATGGTGATGACATCCTCTTTCTCATCCAAACAAGCTTCAATTGAAAATAGAAGGGATGCAGGATGGATGTGCAAAAATTTTCTGTGAGTCAGAGGGTGACTAAGTGTTGGAAGAAACTTCCCTCTGGTTTTGGAAGTGGGTAGTTTAAATAAATTTAAGAAAGAATTACACAAATTATTAGAGGTATAGATGAGTTACAACTAATTGCAATACTCATACTACAATGATATCATACTAACTCTGAAATCTACTGAATTTTAGAATCTACTGGTATTAACAACGAATCTAAACTCTGCATCGAGTTAAGAAATCTGAATCCTTCTTCTTTAATCGTGCCATAAAGTTAAGAGAGTTTCAGTTGACTTAAATTAAGGGACAAGGATGTGTGTTATATAAGAGCCATGAAAAATTTAATCACTGCTCATTATAACATACTATTTTTATTAAGTTACTGTAATTCCACTAAGTGTATATAAATGGTATGCCATTATTTAATTATAAGTCATTTATCATATATCTCATTTTAGTATTCTTAATTAAGCAATAAATTGATTGTATATACAGAAATCAATATTATACACATTAACTGCATTTAACTGCAATCATGGAGAGACTTTCTGCCCTCAGTGAAGACTATACACCAAGTACAGAGCATAAATGTAATATGTTCATGTCCGACTTAGAGTTTGTTAGAGACTGCCAGCTGACAAGAAGACTATAAACTTTTAGTTAAATTTAAACTTTTAAATGTATGACAGATTCATTTAATGAATAATGATGCTATACAACTTAAAAGGATATTAGCAACTTAAGAAGAGCCAGGGATAACATTACATGTCTCCAAATTGAACATAACCCCAAGGCTAAATGAAAAGTACTTGGTGCTCAGTCTTCGAGAGCAGAATCTGTCTATATAAACAAAATCAAATGCACATTATGTGTATGGATTTTGATTTGATTTCAACTACTTAGTTGAAATAACGTTACACTATCATGTTGAAGGTTCTTTCAATGCAGTAATCACAAATTACTTATGCATGTGTAACTTCAAACTTGAAAACAGTTCAAAGTCTACAGAGATTTACTGCCATCTAACAATTGTCTTACAAATAATAGTAGCCATTTTTATATTATTATAGTTTTGATAACTGGCATACCACTTCAACATGATCTGAGAGGACGTAGGATTTACACAAGCTCAAACTGAAGAAATTCTTAGAATTCAAAAGAGAAAGATATTGAAACCAACTCAATACCTGTACACCAATGAGCCAAAACATTATGACCACCTACCTAATATGATGTTGGTCCTCCACGTGCAACCAAAACAGCTCGTACCCGGCAAGACATGGATACTACAAGATGGATGCTATCTGATGACAACACGTAACCAGCAGATCCTTTAACTATTGTAAGGTCTGTGGTTGAGACGCCACAGATTGGAGTTGCTGTTCCAACAAAAACCACAGATGCTCGATGGGACTGATGTCTGGGGAGTTTGGAGGCCAGGGCAATACCTGGAAGTCTTCCTCATGTTCTGCGAACCAGTCTTGAACAATCCGGGCAGTGTGGCATGGCGCATTATCCTGCTGAAAGACAGCACCACCAGAGGGGAAGACCGTTGCCATGAAAGGTTGTACCTGGTCCACAACGATGTCTAGGTAGGTGGTAGAGGTCAGAGTGCCTGGCACATGGATGACATGGAGGACCCAGGTTATCCCAGCAGAACATTGCCCAAAGCGTGACACCACTGCCACTGGCTTGTTTTCATTCCACAGTGCATCCAGGTGCCATCATTTCCCCAGGTAAATGATGCACACATACCCGGCTGTCCACATGGTGCAAACGTGAGTCGTCAAACCAGACGACCTTCTTCCAATCACTCAAGGTCCAGTTTCAATGCTCGCATGCCCATTGTACGCACTGTCGGGTGCCGTGGTTAGCATGGGCACTTGGAGTCACCTGCGGCTAAGCAGTCCCATTTTCAGCAAGGTTTGATGTACTGTGTCGTAACACATTACTCCCATCACCAGCATTACAATTACCAGCGAGTTGCACCACAGTCGCCCTTCTGTTGCCACGTACCATCCAGGAGAGCCTTCGCTCACCTCGAGCAATGATGAGCCGTGGTCATCCAACGCCTCGCTGGCAGTTCGTGGGATCCCCCTCCTCGGACCACTTTTGGATTGACGTGGTCCGAGGTTAGTATAAAGGTCAGCTGTGCCGTTTCGGATATGCTCTGACCCAGTCATCTGGCCATTACAATTTGGCCTTTGTCAAAATTGCTTAAGTCCGCTGCCTTTCCCATCTGAAGAACAAGAGTAACACTGATTAACGGAGCTCAGTATTAGGTGTTTTTTATAGGGTGTTCTGAACCGCACACATGCCGTGGTTCACCGGCAGTTGCTTCCATTTGCATAACAACTCGCTGGTCATAATGTTTTGGCTCATCGGCGCATTACAGCAAAGAAAAAACAAACAATGATGAGTTAATACTTTTTTTACAATTTTTTTTATATTTCTTACTTTTTTTTTGCAAAATTTCAAATTGATTTATTTTTGACAATACAGTAATTCTGGTTTAATATTCAGTTATTTCAAAATAGAAATAACATGATATTTAAAAGCATTTATTATTATTGTTGTTGCCCTGATATTATTTCTCCTTGACTGGGGAGTTCCAAACTGTAATGGGTTTTGCTACCAAGCACACAGGGTGGTTGTTATGTATGGTGTTACCATTGGTCGAGGAACTCTCTGACTATCCTACAGATGTTCAGGACTGCAACTTTCAGGAGTTCCTTTTAAGTGTTCTCTGGCAGACCTATGTATGTCTGCTACTAGGCTGTTATGTAGGGTCTTTGGCACCATACTGATGGTTGACACGATGATCAGGATGGTCTTTACTTGCTGCATATGCCACGTCTTTGATCTCCGCTCTTAGGGTTCATTTTATATTCCGACTCTCTCAGTGTGTTACAGGCTTTAATAACCGTGAGATGTAATTCTCATCCAGTTCTGTCTAGCATTCAGCAGAAGATTCACTTCCTTCGTGAACGTGAATATGATATCCGCTTCTGCTGGAGATTCCCAGCCACATTGGGATTAGGGGAAATGATTTGGCTGACACCGCAGCCAAATCAGCAATTCCCAATAATAATCGGTGCCTGTCAGTCCCCTATACAGACTATAGGCAAATAATACACGAGAAAATAGACTCCCAATGGCAGGATTCGTGGAATAGACAGACTGCGAATAAATTATATCGTATAAAGCCTGTAATTGAACCGTGGCAGTCTAGTCTGCGCAGGAATCGTAAGGAGGAAGTTGTTCTTGCCCGGACCCGCATAGGACATAGTCATTTGACACATTCTTTTTTGCTGAGGGCTGTGACCCTCCTATGTGCGAGTCCTGTGGCACAATTTTATCAATTAGACACATTTTAATTGATTGTCCAGATTTTAGCAATATCCGTTTTACCGCTTTTAACCATCTGACTGAGCCGTATACATTCAGTCAGATTTTATCTGACAATGACAATGTGTCTGCTGTTTTTAGCTTTTTAAAATCAATAAATATTTTTACTCGTATATAAAATTTACATTTTTCTTTTATATATTTGTTATACCTTTTGACATAGTGACCTAACTAATTAGGTCACTGAAAGTTTAAATTTTTTTATAAATGACCTGGTCTTGGCGCATTATAGCCTTAGTAGCTAATGCGCCAATAAAACCAAAACCAAAAATCCGCTCTTAGGTTCATGTAGATCCTGATTATTCCTCATGGGTTTTCTAGAGGTTGCCAGTATTGGGCACTACTATGTCAATCAGATAGATAGCCTTTTCCTTCTTGTCCACAAGGGTTATGTCAGGTCTGTTGTGCAGGATTGTCTTGTCCGTTATAATGGTGCGGTCCCAGTACAGCTTGTGGGTTGGAGTCTATAGTACTGCCTGGGGTTCGTACTTTTAATACGACACACTTTCTTTAATCAACTGGTATTTATTTACTAGCTTCTGATGTATTATCCTGGCAGTTGTGTCTACGATTCTACTGAGTCTGGGTGATCACCTTGCATCCAGCGGTGACGTGTTGGAGCATTTCAGAGGCTAGATGGCATCGTCAACATGTGTCATCTGACACTCCAAGCTCCTTGACAATTTATTTTCTATAGTTTCTGGTGTTGATTACTGGGTCTTCGATGGTGAGCACAAATCCTTCAGTCTCGGGGAAGAGAATCCCACTTCTGAGCGATGCATTGAAAGCAATTTTATCTGTGTGGCCTTCATGGACACCATTCTAACATCTGCCATGGAGTGTGTTCTTTGCCAATCTTTCTAGCTTCATTTCTGCCATCTGGGTGGGAGGTTGAGTGAAGTATGCCACATGGCTATCTTCTTTATGGCCTGGTAGAGTGCTGCTGAGTTTTTCTGGAAGTAATCTTTCAGGTTAGCTATCATTGTTTTCTGTTGCACGATGATATTTGACCACTTCTGCAAGTCTTAGTCTCTCCAAGGCTGACTTGAGGAGGTTTTGGCGGCTCTTGTTCATCACTAATGATATTAAGAGTAAGAGACCAGCAGAATTACTTAACAAGTACAGGTCACTGTTGAAAAAAGCCATGAATTAGGGTTGAATTTGAAAGTGACTAAAATTCTGCCCAGACACGATAGAAGGGAGTATATGATGAGAGCCTTGTCGATCAATTCGGCCCTGGAAAGATTGTGCAAGGTTCAAGGGGTAGAATTTTCTTCAGCCTGGACTGCACTTGTTAACAGGAGAGACTGCTTCTACAGGGATGGGATACACTTAAATAGAAAGGGTGCAAGAATATTTGCTGATGCTATCGAGGCAGTGTTAGGTGGGTCGGAAAACTACTAGCCGGGGGGGGGATACAAGGACTAATAGATTAATAGTAGCCACTGGCAGAGGTGAAAGTGATTCTTGCACTGCTTCTATTGGAATGAGAAGCAGCTTGGAAAACAAGATGCAGGATATTTCAGAGACTGCTGGGAGTCATTGCGGTACAAGTAAACACATGGGTTGTGTTAGGGTAGCTAAGAATAGGAACAGGGACATGTATACTTGCGTGTTCCCAGTGCTAGGAGTTTGGTAAATTAATTTGATGAATTTGAGGTATTGCTCAAAACATCAAAGGCAGATATTGTTGGGATATCAGAGACGTGGTGTCACACAGATATAAGGAAGGCAGAACTGGAATTTGGGGAGTACAATGTGAACAGGAGGGATAGACAAGATAGGAAGGGAGGAGGTGTTAGTTAAGAAACACATAAAATTCAAGGAAATGAAGACAGTCGACATTGCTGGACAGTGCAGTGTCGAGTCAGTTTGGTGTGACATAAGCATTAGGAGATCAAAATTGAGAGTAGGAGTGTGTTATAGACCTAATGACTCTGAAGAGTATAATAAGGAACTGTACAGGGAAATAGAGTGGGCCAGTAAATCAGAGAGTTTTATAATGGGGGATTTTAATATCCCAGATATTGACTGGAATTTGTGGGTTGGTCACTCACACAGTAGCAAGGCTTTTGTGGATTTATTGCATGATTGTTTTCTACATCAGCATGTTCGAGAGGCAACTAGAGGGAGTAATACTCTTGATTTAATTATCAGTAGTGATTCTTCATGCATTAGGAATCTGCAGATAAAGGAACCACTAGGTGGCAGTGATCACAGTGTGCTGAAGTGGGATTTACTCAAAGAGATAAAGGGAAGGGTTTTTGCTTTCGTAAGGGTGACTACGGTGGTCTGATACAGTATTTAAATTCTGAACGGTGAGACCAACTGATGATGTTACCAACAGCAAATTCAAAATGGGAAGCAGTAGTAGTAGTGGCATGTGATGCAAGAAAGCAAGTGTATGCAGCATCAGGCAAAAAAAAAAAAAAAAAATCACACCATTCCCTCCAAATGCCTGTTCAGTTCCTCCTTAAATTTATTCAACCTATCAACTTCCACAACGAAAGATGGAAGTTTATTCCAGCAATTACCTACCCACTGGCTAAAGGCAAATTTCTGCACATCAATTCTACATCCGTCCTTTCTTAATTTGAATTTATGCCCCCTTAGGTTCGTAATCTGAACAAGTGGAAGGTTCCCATCAGAATTCAGTGTGCTCAACCCATTCACGGCCTTATAGACCTCAATCAGATCACCACGCAGGTGCTTAGTCTCCAGCCACTGTAATTTGCAGAACTTAAGCCTCTCTTGGTAAGAGGATCCCTTCATTCCTTTCACCAATCTTGTTGCCCTTCTCTGTACATGTTCAAGCAAATCTACATCCTTCTTAAATGAGGCCTGCAGACCTGTATGCAGTACTCAAGGCGTGGCCTGACCATTGCCTTATACAGAGGGACAATCACCTCCTTTTCCCTGCTAGAAAAATTCCTATATATCATTGACAAAACCCCATGACCTGCCCAGGCAGCCTGTCTGCATTGCTCAGAAAACTTCATATTTGACTGCACAATTACTTCAAGGTCTTTTTCATTTTCTACCACCTTAAGTGTAGTACCACACAGTTGGTACGTTTCTCTGGGGTTACTTCTACCCATATGCAGTACTTTGCATTTGTCAAGGTTAAACTTCAGTTGCCACTTCTTAGCCCATCTGCCCAAATTATCTAGATCCTGTTGCAGTAGCACACTGCCATTCCTGTTATTAACAACCCTGCCAACTTTTGTATCATCTGCAAACTTCGACATTAAGTCTGTTATACCTTCATCAATATCATTGATAAATAAACAAAACAACAGTGGACCCAAGACCGAACCATGTGGGACTCCACTAATAACATTAGACCATGAAGAGCAGCACCCATTGATTACCACCCTCTGTCTTCTCACACTTAACCATCCTTTTCTCCATTGTAGCAACTTACCCTTAATACCATTCTGCTCCAATTTGTACAATAGTCTTCCATGCGCAACAGGGTCAAAAGCTTTCCTGAAATCCAAATATATGATATCAAAATTATTTTTTGCATCCAGCTCCTTTGTAACCATATCATAATATCCTCTCAGATTTGTCAGACAAGACTTTCCCTTAACAAACCCATGCTGTGTCTGACTTATTGCTGCAGTCTTGTCTAGATGATCCTGCAATGCATCTTTAACCAGTGACTTCATTATTTTACCCGGAACAGAAGTTAAACTAACTGGTCTGTAATTATTCGTGAAACCCTTTGATCCCCCTTTGTGAATTGGGGATACACTTGCACATCTCCAGTCTGTGGGAGCCTCCCCTGAGGCCAAGGATGCTCTCATAATTATGGCTAAGGGTTTGCTTAGTTGCTTTGCTGCCTCCTTTAATATAACTGGATAGATCCCGTCCACCCCAGGTGCTTTTCTTAAGTCTAACTTCAACAATTTCTCCTCCACTTTGCTCTCAGCTATTACAAAATCATTAAGTATCCTCCTACAATTTGATAACCTTCTGCCATTTTCAAACCTTAATAATTCCTCTTGTGTGAACGTAGATGCAAAATACTCATTCAGTTTGTTTGCTCTCTGAGCAGGATCATCAACAGTAGAACCATCGATGTCAAGTGGACCAATCAGATTCATCCCCTTCCTTTTAGAGTTTATATAAGTAAAGAAATCCTTGCTGTTTTTCTTAGCATCTTTTGCCAAGTATTTCTCGTAATCTGCCTTCGCCTGCCTAACCTCCTTTGTGACCTGATTACAGACTAGCTTATATCTGCCATAGGTTTCTGAGTTGCTTGATAATTTATATGCATCCCATGCATTTTTCTTCTCCGTTACGAGTCTCATTAGTTCTTTAGATAACCATTCAGGCCTAAACCTTGAACAATATTTCTTAATAAGTATGAAACTTTTAGTAGCATGCACGATTAATTCCTTGAATGCTTCTCACTTAGAATTTACTGTTGGTAACATCGTCAGTTGATCCCACTGTACAGAATTAAAAACTTTCTGAGACCCCTGTACTCACCTTTACGGAAGCAAAAAACCCTTTCCTTTACCCCTGATGGTAATTAAATCTTTAAGTAAATCCCACATCAGTACACTGTGATCACTGCCACCTAGTGGTTCTTTTATCTGCAAATTCTTAATACACGAATGATCACTGCTGATAACCAGATCAAGAGTATTACTCTCTCTGTTTGCCTCTCGAATATGCTGCTGTAGAAAACAATCATCCAATAAATCCACAAAAGTCTGAGTAGTGTGTGAGTGACCAACCCACAAGTTCCAGTCAATATCTGGGAAGTTAAAATCCCCCATTATAAGACATTCTGATTTACTAGCCCACTCTATTTCTCTGTACAATTGTTCATTGTACTCATTCGAATCATTAGGCCTATAACACATTCCTACACTTATTTTTGCTTTCGCAGTGCTTATGTCACACCAAACTGACTCAACAGTGCACTGTTCATCTATTGATTCTTTTGATTTTATGTTTTTCTTAATTAACCGCATAACACCTCCTCCCTTCCTATTCTGTCTATCCTTTTTGTACAAATTGTACTCCCCAAATTCCAGTTCTGCATTCCTTATATCTGTGTGACACCACGACTCTGCTATCCCAACAATATCCACCTTTGATGTCTTGACCAACACTTTAAATTCATCAAATTTATTTACTATACTTCTAGCATTGGTATAAATGCAAGCATACATGCTCCTATTCCTATTCACCCTAACATATCCCATATACCCACCTATATCACGATGACTGCCATCCATCCCTAAAACCCCCAACACCCCTCGCTCCAGGTCTCTACTTATTCTAATAGAAGTTGTGCAAGAATCACCTTCACCTCTGCCTGTGGCTACTGTTAAACTATAAGTCCTTGTATCCCCCCAAGCTAGCAATTTTCCGACCCACCTAACACTGCCTCAATAGCATCAGCAAATATTCTTGCACCCTTTCTATTTAAGTGTATCCCATTCCTGTAGAAACAGTCTCTCCTGTTAACAAGTACAGACCAGGCTGAAAAAAATTCTACCCCTTGAGCCTTGCACAATCTTTCCAGGGCCGAATTGATCGACAAGGCTCTCATCATATACTCCCTTCTATCGTGTCTGGGCAGAATTGCAGACACTTTCAAACATTAAGTCAATATTAAGTCAATTTCGTATATTTTATCAGAATTTATCTTGGAAGCTACTAGGCTTGACATACTAACTAAGAAATGTTCAAGGTTTAGGCCTAAATGGATGTCAGATGAACTAATGAGACATGTGGCAGAGAAGAAAAATGCATGGGATACATATAAATTGATGAGTGACATGAAAGCCTATGATAGATATAAGCTGGTCTGTAACAAAGTCACAAAGGAGATTAGGCAGGAAAAGGCAGATTATGAGAAATCCTTTGCAAAGGGTGCAAAGAAAAACAACAAAGAGTTCTTTACCTATGTAAACTCTGGAAGGAAAGGGATGAATCAGATTGGTCCACTGGATATTGATGGTTTAACTGTTGATGATCCTGCTTGGGTGGCAAACAAACTAAATGAGTATTTTGCATCTACATTCACCCATGAGGAGTTATTCAGTGAGGGGAATGCCAGAGGTGCATTCAACTCTTGCAGTAAGCTAGAGAATCTTGTAATAACTGAGAGTAAAGTGGAGGAGAAATTGTTGAATATAAACATAAAAAAGGCACCAGGGGTGAACGGGATCTATCCATTTATATTAAAGGAGGCAGCAAAAGAAGTAAGCAAACCCTTAGCCATAATTATGAGAGCTTCTTTGGACTCAGGGAAGGTACCCATCGACTGGAGATGTGCAAATGTGACACCAATTCACAAAGGAGGATCAAAGGGCAACACAAGTAATTATAGACCTGTTAGTTTAACTTCTGTTCCAGGAAAATTAATGGAGGCACTGGTTAAAGAAGCACTGCAGGATCATCTAAACAAGACTTCAGTTATAGCTCGGACACAGCATGGTTTTGTTAAGGGAAAGTCTTGCCTGACCAATTTGATTGGATACTATGATGTGGTCACAAAGGAACTGGATGCAGGGAATAACTTTGATATAATATATTTGGATCTTAGAAAGGCTTTTGATACTATTGCATATGGAAGACTGCTGCACAAATTGGATCAGTGTAGCACTGGTGGCAAATTGCTGCTGTGGATAAAGGGATGGTTGAGTGGGAGAAGACAGAGATTGATAATCAAGACACTGATGATCGTGGACTAATGTTATTAGAAGAGTCCCTCAAGTTTCAGTATTAGGTCCCTTGTTGTTTTCTGTATTTATAAATGATATTGATGATGGTATATCATGCTTAATGTCCAAGTTTGCAGACGATACGAAGGTGGGCAGGGTTTTAAGGACACTAATAGTACGCTGCTGCTGCAACAGGATCTAGACAAGCTGAGCAGATTGGCTGAGAGGTGGCAAATGAAGTGTAACGTTGACAAATGTAAAGTACTACGTATGGGAAGCAGCAACCCCAGAGTGACGTATCAACTTGGTACTGACAGTGGTAGAGAACAAAAGGACCTGGGGGTAATTAATTGTGCAGGCAGGTATGAAGTTTTCTGAGCAGTGCAAGAGTAGCTCATGGTGTCTTGTCAATGATATACAGGAATTTTTCTAGCAGGGATAAGGAGGTGATTATTCCCTTCTATAAGGCAATGGTCAGGCCACACCTTGAGTACTGTATACAGGTCTGGAGGCCTCCTCATTTTAAGAAGGATGTAGAGCTGTTGGAATGAGTACAGAGAAGGGCAACAAGATTAGTGATGGAACAAAGGGTTGCTCTTATGAAGAAAGGCTTAAATTTTGCAAATTACAGTGTCTGGTGACTAGGCACCTGCGAGGTGATCTGATTGAGGTGTATAAAGCCTTGAATGGCTTGAGCATGCTCAATGCTGATGGAATTCTTCCTCTTGCTCAGAATAATCATTTGGGAGGGAATAAATTCAAATTGAGGAAAGACAGATGTAGGATAGATGTGTGGAAGGTTTCCTTTAGCCAGCGGGTGGTTGGTTGGTGGAACAGATTTCCATCCATTGTTGTGGAAGTTGATAGCCTAAATAAATTTAAGGCTGATCTTGACAGGTACTTGAAATGAACGGAGGGGTGAAATGGGAGCGTGGTTTTTTTTTTTTTTTTTTTTGGCTGATGCTTCATAAGCTTGCTTTCTTGCATCATATGCCTCTACTAATGCTAATCACTGTCCTTGTCTTTCTCATGATATCATCCAGCTCAGTGTTAGTCCATTCTGTGATCCCGAAAGAGTACCTGGGACGGCATAGGTGTTTATGCCTTAATTTTGTTCCCTCCATTTAACTTTGCCCTCAGCAGGCTTCTGAGTCTCTGGTAGTATTTTTCAGTCAGGCAGGCCTTGATTTCCTTGTGCTGTAACTGCTGAGCCTGCATCATTCCCAGGTATTTGTTGGTTTCTCTCTCTGTCATGGCCTTGATCTCTTTATCAGTCTGCAGTTTGTAGTTTGGCCGAATAATTTCCCCTGATGCAATTTGTGGATCTTGCATTTTTCTTGAAAAAAATTCCATCCTGACATCATTGCTGAATTCTTCAGTGATCCAGAGTAGTTTTTGGAGTTGCTTCTCGGTTGCAGTGTAGAGCTTGATTTTATCTATATATATCGGGTGGGTGAGAGTGTACAAGTTTTTCCTTCCTTCTTTGAGGTTATATCCATACTTGCTGCTGTTGAGCATGGTGGATAGTGGGTTGAGTGCTAGACAGAACCACAGTGGACTCAGGGCATCTCCTTGAAAATTTCCTCTCCTTGTGGAGATTGGTCTGGTTGCAATGTTCTCAACCTTAATGGCGGTACGCTATTTCACCATCATTGCTTCTAGGAAGTTTGTCATTGTTGGATTGACTTTGTAGATCTTCAGCACCTCTATTAGCCAGCTATGAGGTATCTTCTTGGTTATGCAGCTGGTCGGGATCTTGTACATCATTGGGAGACAGGTGATTGGCCTGCCTGTATTTTGTCAGTTTTCTTGTATCTTGGTATTGTTTCCAATTGCTTTTAGCTGTTTTAACTCAGTTTTTTCTTCTGTCATGTATCTATCTTTTTTCTATCATGTATTTAACTCAATTTTTTTTTTCATAAATCACTTAAGTTTATGACTTAAGTTAGGAGCAAGTGCTAGGAATCTGTAAACTAATTGGCAACACTACCTAAAAGTCATTTGTTACTTTACCTTGAAAGCTCAATGCAACCATGTTTATCAATGTGAGCTCAGTTTATTTTTGAGGTTATTGTGTTGAAAAGTGAGTAAAATGTCTTCATGCAAGTGTTTGAACAATCCAAACATTATTTTGTTATATTTGTGGAAGTTATTTAGCCCTGAAGCAAAGACAAAATGGAAAAAAAAAAAAAAAAAAAAAAATCAATCCCATTTATTTGCAATTCTCATGAATTGGAGGCAGCACAAAAACCACATTAACTTTTACTTTTCATAATTAATGTAGAGGGATACAATACAAAGAGTAAGAAGTGCATTGTGTATATCAATATTCCATTCGCCATAACACACCAGTCCCACATCGAGATAATGGAAGGCATCTGATTCCATGCCTTCCATTTATATTGGAGAAAGTAGCAGCAAAAAGTGGAGCTTCTGAAGGTGAAACTGAAGACTACATGCATGGAGACATTGAGCCCAGCCCTCAACTATTGCACAGCATGAACTCAATGATCTGGTAAGAAATTTAAATTTACCAAAGGATTCTGCAGACCTACGTAGTTCTAGATTTAAGTCAAAAATATTTTAGCAAGTGGGATGTTTTTCTCATGGTACAGAGAGAGAGAGAGAGAATGAGAACTAGTCACCAACTTTTCTTGGGATAAATCTATAGTTTTTTGCAGTAATATAAATGACTTAATGAACTATTAAGGAAATAGTTACAATACTACACAGTGCAGGCTTTTTAGAGACTCATCAAAGAGGAATCTCAAAAGTACGTTGCTCCACATCATCATCATCAACAACCATTTTTAATCCACTGCAGGATGAAGCCCTCTCCAGAACTTTCCAGTTCCTTTTGCTTTGTGCAATGGCCATCCATTTACTGCCTACAAACTCTTGAATTTCATCTGTCCATCTCCATTGTTGTCTTCCAGGTTTTCTTTTAGCTCCTCTTAGGTATCATTCTGTTATTTTCTTAATACATTTGTCATCGTATCTTTGAGCTATATGTACTGCCCCAGTCCATTTCACTTCTTGATAAGCATGTCCTTTACTTGAGTTTGCTGCCTAATCCACGTGTTTCTCTCCTTCTTCTTCTTCTTCTTCTTCTCTAACAATCAGATTCCTAATATAATTTCTTCCATTATTTGCTGTGTATATTTCAGCTTTTCTTCCATTCTTTTGGTTTGGTTTTTTACGGCGCAAAAATGACAAGGTTATGTTGCATCATGCCAGCCATTCTTTTGGTGAGAGCCCAAGTTTCACTTTAATAAGTCCTAGTGGTGGGTATATATATTGGTCCATTATTTAACATTTCAGAAAAATTGGAATATTGCTTCTCAGTATGTGACAATACTTCCTGAATGCTATACATCTGAAATTTATTCTTCTCTTGACTTCGAGCCATTTATCATTATTACAGCTAATGACTTGTCCAAGATAAGTATATGAATCCACCTTTTCAATTTCTGTCCCTTCAGTGGTTATATCTATATCCCTTTCTGTCACATACTTTTTCATCATTAACTTTGTTTTAGCCATATTCTGATTTATCTCCTTTCTTATGCAGCAAAATTATGATTGCATTATTGCACTCCTTAGGTGTCACACCATTCCTAATGCATTTTGGGAAGAGTCATGACAGTTTGTGTTATGTCTCTTCCTCCCAATTTTAACAACACTACAGTAACTACATCTTCATCTGGGACTTTTGATTCTTCATTTTCTTAAATTCATGTTTTAACACATCAGGAAGAGCATCGGGTATGCCGGATGTGTTGCCAATTTGTTATCCATCTTCCCCAATGCTGGCATGATTCCTTTACTCCTTATCCATCACTATTCTTCAGATTCAGTCAGATTCATTTGTCTTTCTGTATTACTGCTCATCACTGCTGATTCAAGTCCTTTGTTTTCCCTTAAGGGTTGTTCTACTTTTGTTGTGTTAAATCTTCTTATGTCCTCTCTGACTGTCTTTCTAATGGCATTGCTCAGTATACTTAATTTGTCAATGTTTATCTTGATCTTCATTTGTTGTCTTCGGGTCTTCACGACAAGTGTTTCTTGACTAATTTTTTCTTATTTGAATTTCTTTTTACCCATAGGTTTCTCGGGCTTTATCATTTCCAAAAAATTGTTGTATTCCTCATCAATATGACTCGAAGGTTTTCAGAAGCTCAAATTTGTTCTTAAGTTCCAGTACATACTGCTTTTTCTCCTCTTCTGTTATCTCAAAAACCTTTGTATCATTTATTTGAGTCAGTTTTTTTTCTTTTCTTACATCTATATCAAGTGTGCATCTTACCATTCTTTTATCACTTCCAACATTTTCCTTGTTCAGGACAGTAACATAGTTCACAACATATCTTCTGTTAGTGAGGATGAAGTCGATTTCATTATTTATTAATCCATTTGGGTCTTCCATGTCCACTTATTCACCCTTTTCTTGAAAAAGTGTTCATTACTGATATTCTTTCAGATTCTGCAAATACCAAAAGTCTTTAGCATTAGTAGAGGCATATGATGCAAGAAAGCAAGCTTATACAGCATCAGACAAAAAAAAAACTTTCCTATTTTGCTCATCCATTTGCTCCAAATGTTTGTCTAGTGATTGAATTTATTTAAGCTGTCAACTTCTACTATGACAGAGGCAAGTTTGTTCCAGCAATCAACCACCCGCTGGCTAAATGCACATTTCCACACATCTATTCTACAACTGTCTTTCCTCAATTTGAATTTATATCCCCTCAGACAGTTAATCTGGGCAAGAGGAAGAATCCCATCAGAATCGAGCATGCTCAAACCATTCAAGGCCTGATACAGTTCAATCAGATTACGTCTCAGGTGTCTAGTCACCAGACACTGTAATTTCCAAAACATGACCCTTGTGATCAACTTGTAGATGTTGGACAACAAGTTAATTGGTCTGTAATCTCCAATTTATCTCCTTTTTTAGACAGCAAAATTATGATTGCATTATTCCATTCCTTAAGCATCATGCCTTTCCTAATGCATTTTGTGAAGAGTCTTTCCAGTTTCTGTGTCATATCCTCTATCCTCCTAATTTTAACAACTTGATAGACTCTTCATCTTCACCTTTACTCCTTATCCTTTGTTTCTTCATTTTCTTCAATTCATGTTCTACTCCATCGGGAAGAAAATCGGGTATGTCAGATGTGTTGCCAATTTACTTACATTAGCAAATTTAAAATTAAGAACTCCATTCTCAATTTTAAATTTGCTAATGTTTTGTCTAGTCTAATAAAGAAAATAGCATTCTCATATATTTTCTTTAAAATCATAATGCATGGGATATCTATGCCTTGTCTTTCCAGTGCCTGAAACATTGTCTTATGCTGTATGGAGACAAATGTCTTTTCATAATCCATATCCATAAATGAATATAAATGGAAATTTATATTCATCTGCTTTCTCCATTAGCTGTGATATTACGTGAAGGTGATCCACAGTTTACTGATGTGGGATTTACTTAAAGCTGTAACTACCAACAAGGGTAAAGGGAAGGGAATGGTTTTTGTTTACGTAAAGGTGACTACAGTGGTCTCAAAGAGTTTTTAAATTCTATACAGTGGGATCAACTAATGATGTTACCAATGGTGAATTCTAAATGGGAAGCCTTCAGAGACTTCTATTAGGCTTTTCGTACCAACTAAGAAATACTGTTCAAGGTTCAGACCTAAATAGATGTTGGATGAATTAATGAGGCTTGTGGCAGAAAAGAAAAATGCATATAAATTATCATGAGAGACAGAAGCCTATGGCATATATAAAATAGTTTGTAATCAAGTCACAAAGGAGGTTAGGCAGGAGAAGGGAGATTGTGAGAAATCTTTGGCAAAGGTGCAAAGAAAACAGCAAAGAGTTCTTTAATTATGTAAACTCTAGAAGCAAGTGGATGAATCAGATTGGTACACTTAACAGAGATGGTTTGACTATTGATGATCCTGCTAAGTAGCTGATAAACTGAATGAGCATTTTGCATCTACATTCACACATGAGGAGTTATTCAAGGAGGGGAATGCCAGAAGTTTACCAAACTCTAACAGGGAGATAAGTGATTTTGTAATAACTGAGAGCAAAGTGAAGGAGAATTGTTCAAGTTAAACATAAAAAAGGCACCTGGGGTAGATGAAATATATCCAGTTATAATGATTGAGGCAGCAAGAGAAGTAAGCAAACCCTTAGCCATAATTACGAGACTCTACATCATTAGAGTCAGGGAGGTCGTGATGGACTGTAGATGCAAATATATCATGGACTGAAAATATATCCCCAAATCACAAAGGGGGTTCAAAGGGTGACACAAATAATTATAGACCTGTTAGTTTAACTTCTGTTCCAGGGAAAATAATGGAGTCAATGGTTAAAGAGGTAATACAGGATCATCTAGACAAGACAGCAGTAATAGTTCAGATATAGCATGGGTTTGCTAAGGGGATTGAATACTACAATGTGGTCACAAAGGAACTGGATGCAAAAAAATAATTTTGATATCATATACTTGGATTTCAGGAAAGTTTCTGATACTGTTGCACATGGAAGACTGCTGTACAAATTGGAGTGGTATGGCATTAAGGGTAATGGATAAAGGGATGGTTGAGTGGGAGACAGCAGAGAGTGGTAATAAATGGTCACTGCTATACATGCACTAATTAGCATTAGCATTAGTAGAGGCATATGATGAAAGAAAGCAAGCTTATTCAGCATCAGCCAAAAAAAAAAAAAAAAAAAAAAAACACAACCACTACTCCCATTTCACCCCTCCATTCGTTCGAAATACCTGTCCAGCTGAGCCTTAAATTTGTTTAGGCTATCAACTTCAACAACAAGTGACGGAAGTCTATTCCACAAACCAACTGCCCGCTGGCTAAAGGGAAATTTCCGCACATCTATGTGACATCCGTCCTTCCTTAATTTGAATTTATGCCCTCTCAAGTGATTATTCTGAGCAAGAGGAAGAATCCCATCGGCATTGAGCATGCTCAAGCCATTCAAAGCCTTATACACCTCTATCAGAACACCTCGCCGATGCCTAGTCTCCAGACTCTGTAATTTGCAAAACTTAAGCCTTTCTTCATAAGAGCAACCCTTTGTTCCATTCACCAATCTTGTTGCCCTTCTCTGTACTCGTTCCAGCGGCTCTACATCCTTCTTGAAATGAGGCCTCCAGACCTGTATACAGTACTCAAGGTGAATAATCACATCCCTATCCCTGCTAGAAAAATTCCTGTATATCATTGACAAGACACCATGACCTACTCTTGCTGCTCGTCTGCACTGCTCAGAGAACTTCATATCTGCCTGAACAACCACCCCCAGGTCCCTTTCATCCTCTGCCACTGTCAGTGTAGTACAACAGAGTTGATACGTTGCTCTGGGGTTCCTGTTTCCCATATGTAGTACTTTACATTTGTCAATGTTAAACTTCATTTGCCACATCTCAGCCCATCTGCTCAACCTTTCCAGATCCTGTTCCAGCAGCATAGTGTCAGTAGTGTCCTTGACAACCCTGCCAACCTTTGTATTGTCTGCAAACTTGGATATTAAGCTTGATATACCATCATCAATATCATTTATAAATACAGAAAACAATAATGGACCCAATACTGAAACCTGAGGGACTCCACTAATAACATTAGTCCACGATGAGCAATGTCCATTGATTACCACTCTCTGTCTTCTCCCCCTCAACCACCCCTTTATCCATAGCAGCAATTTGCCTCCAATGCCACACTGCTCCAATTTGTGCAGCAGTCTTCTATGTGCAACAGTATCAAAAGCCTTTCTAAGATCCAAGTGTATAATATCAAAGTTATTCCCTGCATCCAGTTCCTTTGTGACTGCATCATAGTATCCAATCAAATTGGTCAGGCAAGACTTCCCCTTAACAAAACCATGCTGTGTCCGAGCTATAACTGAAGTCTTGTCTAGATGATCCTGCAGTGCTTCTTTAACCAGTGCCTCCATTAATTTTCCGGGAACAGAAGTTAAACTAACACGTCTATAATTACTTGTGTCAGCCTTTGATCCTCCTTTGTGAATTGGAGTTACATTTGCACATCTCCAGTCTATGGGTACCTCCCCTGAGTCCAAAGAAGCTCTCATAATTATGGCTAGGGATTTGCTTACTTCCTTTGCTGCCTCCTTTAATATAACTGGATAGATCCCATCCACCCCGGATGGCTTTTTTATGTTTATCCTCAACAATTTCTCCTCCACGTTTCTCTCAGTTATTAGAAAATAATCTAGCTCACTGCCAATGTTTACTTAACCTACGACATTCCCCTTCCAGAATAACTCCTCATGTGTGAATGTCGATGCAAAATACTTGTTTAGATTGTTAGCCACCTGAGCAGGATCCTCAACTGTTGAACCATCAACATCCAGTGAACCAATCTTCCCTTTCCTTCTTGAGTTTAAATAGGTAAAGAACTCTTTTCTGTTTTTCTTCGCATCCTTTGCCAAGGATTTCTCATAATCTGCCTTTGCTTGCCTAATCTCCTTTGTGACTTGGTTACAGACCAACTTATATCTATCATAGGCTTCCATGTCACCCATTAATTTGTATGTATCCCATGCATTTTTCTTCTCTGCCATATGTCTCATTAGTTCATCTGACAACTATTTAGGCCTGAACCTTGAACAATATTTCTTGGTTGGTATGTAAAGCCTGGTAGCTTCCAAGATTAGTTCCTTGAATGCTTCCCATTTTGAATTTGCTGTTGGTAACATGATTAGTTGGTCCCACTGTATAGAATTTAAATACTGTCTCAGACCATCATAGTCACCTTTACGAAAGCAAAAACCCTTCCCTTTACCTCTGATGGTAGTTACCTCCTTGAGTAAATCCCACTTCAGCACACTGTGATCACTGCCACCCAGTGGTTCCTTTATCTGCAGATTCTTAATGCATGAAGAATCATTACTGATAATCAGATCAAGAGTATTACTCCCTCTAGTTGCCTCCGGAACATGCTGGTGTAGAAAACAATCATCCAATAAATCCACAAAAGCCTTGCTAGTGTGTGAGTGACCAACCCACAAATTCCAGTCAATATCTGGGAAATTAAAATCTCCCATTATAAGACTCTCTGATTTACTGGCCCATTCTATTTCCCTGTACAGTATCTTATTATACTCATCAGAGTCATTAGGCCTATAGCACACTCCTACTCTCAATTTTGATTTACCTATGCTTATGTCACACCAAACTGACTCGACACTGTCCTGTCCATCGATGTCGACTGGCTTCACTTCCTTGGAATTTATGTGTTTTTTAACTAATAGCATAACCTCTCCTCCCTTCCTATCCTGTCTATCCTTTCTGTAGACATTGTACTCCACAAATTCCAGTTCTGCATTCCTTATATCTGTGTGACACCCTGTCTCTGATATCCCAACAATATCTGCCTTTGATGTTTTGACCAATACCTCAAATTCATCAAATTTATTTACTAAACTCCTAGCATTGGTGTACACGCAAGTATACATGCATCTATTTCTAGTCTTAGCTACCCTAACACAACCCATGTGTTTATTTGTACCGCAATGACTTCCAGCAGTCTCTGAAATATCCTGCATCTTGTTTTTCAGGCTTCTGCTCATTCCAATAGAAGCAGTGCAAGAATCTCTTTCACCTCTGCCAGTGGCTACTGTTAATCTATTAGTCTTTGTCTCCCCCCAAGCTAGCAGTTTTCCGACCCACCTAACACTGCCGCGATAGCATCAGCAAATATTCTTGCACCCTTTCTATTTAAGTGTATCCCATCCCTGTAGAAGCAATCTCTCCTGTTAACAAGTACAGTCCGGGCTGAAAAAAATTCTACCCCTTGAGCCTTGCACAATCTTTCCAGGACCGAATTGATCGATAATGCTCTCATCATATACTCCCTCCTATCGTGTCTGGGCAGAATTGCAGACACTTTCAAATTCAACCCTACTTCACGGCTTTTTTTCAACAGTGACCTGTACTTGTTAAGTAATTTCGCTGGTCTTCTACTCTTAATATCATTAGTGCCAACGTGTACAACTATATCACCTTTTGTGCCCTTAAAAGATGATATCTGCTCTACAATCAACAACCTTTGCCTGGCAGACATACCCTGCTCCTGTTCCACCTATCCTTTTTACAAAGCATGTTCCCCATTTCCCTGACAATAGAGTCACCAACAACTACTAGTTCCTGTGGGACCAGCGCATTCTGCCTTGGGGGCTGCCTCTGTGTTGCAAGATGACCAAGTACAAGCTTTGGCGTTGATGTGGGCAGCTGAGAGCTTGATGGGCCCTCAGTTTATTTCCTTCGAGGGCATCCACCCTGTCCTTCCAGGTTTCATATAGGGCCATAACAACGCTGAGTTGTCGCCTAATTTCCTTGCACTCCTTGCATCGTGCACACACAAAGGCATCCCCCATGGCAGTATCATGTCCCGTACCCGATTGCTCCACAAACATCTAGCAAACAGTGCATCTTAAAAGGCTGTGATTCAGAGGGCAACTGCCCCCCTCAGTTCTCCCCTGAGCCACAGCACTCCCATTAGCTTGAGCCTTTTGCTTTGCTGCTCTGGTCTGAGTCATGATTTCGATTTAATGTCAATAAAATTACAATTTCAGAACAAAATTAAAACCTTAAACTTGTATCCTAACACAGTTATAATGCTATATTTATTTTTCAGTATCAAGTGTTATCTACGAGTTTTCTTTATGTAACTTCCGTATCAAGTTATGTATTAATTATTTGTTACGTTTGTACTCTAAGTCATTATATATATATAGTTAAAAGTACAATTTAATTGACAATGAAGTTTAACAAGATTAATAGATTTACTGATTAATTGACAATATTATATTATGCATTATACTATACAAAGCTAATTTTATCGAATTCCGGATATGCTGTATCGTGTTACAATGGCGGTAATTACGAACGTTACTTCTACGGACTCTTTAAGTATTGATTAACTTCCAAATCTCGCTGTCTCAATTTAAAATAAACTAAGAATCCTGACTAGGTCTATAGCTACTTATAGATAATAATTTGATATAACAATTGGTTAATAAATCGGCTAAATACGATTAAAAACCTCTCTTTCAACGGAGCTGCAATTTATAACACGTGGATTTGATACCGTTACTGATACTAAGTAATACCCACAAAATCTCTATCAAGTTAAACTTTAAACTAAGTATCATAACTAGGAATATAAAACTACTCTAGAAAATAAGTAAATATGCCAATTTAAGCTAATAAAACAGAAAATAAATCAGAAAAAAACTTCTCTTCTCCAGGAGCTGCAAAATAGCTGCGGCCACACAATGTTATTAGTGGAATCCCCCAGGGTTCAGTGCTGGGTCCATCATTGTTTTGTGTATTTATTAATGATATTGATGAAGGTATATATCAGGCCTAATGTCTAAGTTTGCAGATGATACAAAGGTTGGCAGAGTTGTTAATGACAGTAAAGACAGTATGCTACTGCAACAGGATCTAGAAATGTTAGGCAGATGGGCTGAGATGGAGAATAAAAAAGACCTGGGGGTAATTGTGCAATTAGATATGAAGTTCTCTGAGCAGTGCAGATGGACTGCCAGAGCAGGTCAAGGAGTTTTGTGAATGATATATAAGAATTTTGCTAGAAGAGACAAGGAGATTGTGAGAGGAACAAAGGAATCGAAGAAAAGGCTAAGTTCTGCAATTGCAGCATCTGAAGACTAGGCACCTGCGAGGTGATCTGATCAAGGTGTATAAGGCCTTGAATGGTTTGAACAGGCTCAATGCTGATGGGATATTTCCGCTTGCTCCGATTAAGTACCTGATGGGGCATAGATTCAAATTGAGGAAAGACAGTTGCAGAATAGATGTGTGGAAATTTGCCTTTAGCCAGCGGATAGTTGATTGCTGGAACAGACTTTATCTGTTGTTGTGGAAGTTGATAGCTTAAATAAATTTAAGACTGAGCTAGACAAACATTTGGAGTGACCGGATGGGTGAAAGGGGAAGGTTTTTTTTTTTTTTTTTGGCTGATGCTGTATAAGCTTGCTTTCTTGCATGAGATGCCTCTACTAATGCTAAAGCTAATAGTTGAGAATCCTAAAGCCAGCTTGCTCTTTTAATTGATCCTCATCAGGTATTCTTTCTAATCTGTTAGTAATGACCCTTGTAATTGACTTGTAGATGTGGGACAACAAGTTAATTGGTCTATAATATCCAATTTATCTCCTTTCTTATGCAGAAAAATTATGATTGCATTATTCCACTCCTTAGGCATCATGCCTTTCCTAATGTATTTTGTGAAGACTCTTGCCAGTTTCTGTGTCATGTCTCTTTCTCCTAATTTTAACAACTCCACAGTAACTTCATCTTCACCTGGGGCTTTTGATTCTTCATTTTCTTCAATTCATGTTCTACATCATCAGGAAGAATATCGGGTATGTCAGATTTATTGCTGATTAGTGACCCTTTTTCCCCAATGGTGGAAACATTCCCTTGCTCCTTATAAAAATACTTTATATTTAGTCTTCTGCTGTTTTAGTTATGCCTTCTGTGCTATTTATAAGTACATCATCAGTATTCTTCTGATTCAGTACCATTTGTCTTTCTGTATTACTGCTCATCACTGCTGATTTAAGTCCTTCATTTTCCCTTAATGCTTGTTCTACTTTTGTTGTGTTAAATCTTCTTATGTCCTCTCTGAGTCTCTTTCTAATGTAGTTGTTCAGTACACTCAATTTTTTTTCTTGTCAATGTTTATCTTGATGTTCATTTGTCGTCTTCAGTTCATCATGATAAGTGTTTCTTGACTAAATTTTTCTTCTTTGAATTTCTTTTTACCTATAGGTTTTTTGGGTTTTAATCGCTTTCAGAAAGTTGTCATTTTCCTTGTAAATATCTTGGTCCTGATAGGTCTTCAGTAGCTCAAACTTGTTCCTAAGTTCCAGTACATACTGCTTTTTCTCCTCTTCAGTTCTCTCAAAGACCTTTGTATTATTTACTGGAGTCAGTTTTTTCCTTTCTTTTCTTATATCTATATCAAGTGTACATCTTACCATTCTGTGATCACTTCCAACACTTACCCTGTTCAGGACAGTAACACTGTTCACAATATATCATCTGTTGTTAATCCATTTGGGCTCTTCCATGTACACTTTCTGTTCACACTATTCTTGAAAAAGTGTTCATTACTGAAATTCCTCTAGATACTGCAAATTCCACAAGTCTTTCACTTCTTTTATTTCTTACATCAATTCCAAAATTTCCTATAGTTTCCATTTCTGTGCTGTTTTATCTCTTTCCATTAGCATTGAAATTCCCCATAATTAAAGTGACCAGATCCTTGGTATTCCAATGCGGGACATCGATTTTACAACCTCTTCCCAGAAACCAATATACACCTTTTTATTTATAATAAAATATTCACATAAAGTAAAGTGCAGCCATTATCAACCCACTGCAGGATGGAAGTCGGGGGCTTGAACCCCGGTCTACTCAAAGAGCGTGTACTACTGCACTTCCGCTCCTGACCACTCGGCTATGGAGGCATCACATACAAAATATAAATTAAATAGATATACTTCTTTGAACTATACTTACAAAATAAAATATCACACTTCTTAAAAAAAAAAACAAATATAGCCTATAATTGTTTTTTTTTTTCACATTCACAGATACATTACATTGGTATTTCTGCAAAATAATAATAATAATAATAATAAATACAGACTTCTTTTAACAATAAAAACAATATAATTTAAATAATATAATTAAATATATTTTTCTGAATTAAGAATTAATTCAGAAAAATAAGTAATATTAATTTATTAAATTAATTTAATAAATTGAGAATCGGAGTGAAATTTTCTTAATTTTTCATTATTTGCTATTTATTCACACAAGAATTAGCAAAATTACACTGAACTTGTAGTATTGCTATAAATATCATTATAAAATCAACATTTTATATTTTCAAAAGTTGAAAAACTGTGTAAGACGCAAGCAGTAGCACTGCAACCCTAAGTGCCGCCAGTAGGTGAAATAAAATTTGTCGTCCTAAATGTTGAATAAAATGATATCCAATCAGAAAGTGATCTCAAAAATATTTTTGCAGCCTTCCTGCATTGCTGCCCATAAGGAATGCCTACCTCACTACTCACTTGCGGCAGCCCTGGGAGCAAGTAACTTTTTTATAATTTGTTCAGTTTCTATACAACCA
The DNA here is from genome assembly GCF_048544385.1 of Mastigoproctus giganteus. Classification (NCBI taxonomy): domain Eukaryota; kingdom Metazoa; phylum Arthropoda; class Arachnida; order Uropygi; family Thelyphonidae; genus Mastigoproctus; species Mastigoproctus giganteus. The sequence goes on from NC_143584.1 coordinate 59,219,530, forward strand.
CAGGTAAATTTTGTTTGAATAATTTATGAACAAGTGTGGTTGTACAATCCATTGATCTAAATGTTTAATTATGAAAAATAGTATGATACGCAAATACTGCCTCAACCTTTTTCTTTGAATCCAAATTCAACTTTTCAAAAATAACTATTTAATTTTGTTGAAGAAGCTGCAGCTGATAATGCCTGTTTATGCTTGTCAAAAGAAGTATACCTTGTGATGTCATTCTTTCCTCCCCATGCAATCAAAAACTCCCTGTTGCAGATATTGCTGTGTACATTGCGCTCAATTTTAGTTTTTTTGATGAAACTAAATTCTTTTAATTCATCTGTAAATCTGCAGTATCGTCTCTTTGACATGGCAGATAAATCTAAAATTATTATTATTTATTTTAAATTTAGAATTCAGATTTAATATTACTTTCATTTTAAAAATACAAATAAATATAATTCAATTAACATTATATTCCAGTTTCTGGGTACCACCTGTCAATGTGTCATGGACGTAGCTGAAGATTGGAGTGATTGTACGGTCAAGTTCTGTGATTGGGTTATACTGTGAATACATAATTTTTCTTTCTGATTGTTTGATTGGATATAAATTCCCTTTGGATTTGGAGGGAAATGCAAAATTACCATTTGCACATGTGTCATTCTTGTTTAGCCATTGCCATTGTGCTGGTGGATATAGGTGTTATTGTTGAAATTGATGAGAGCAAGTTTGGAAAAAGGAAATACAATAGAGGTAAAGGAGTGAATGGGCAGTGGATGTTTGGTGGGGTTGAACAAGTTACATCATAGTTTTTTTTCAGGGTTGTTGAAAGTCGAAGTAAAGAAGTCCTCCTATAAATCATTAAGAATTACATTTTACCTGGTATTACTATAGTATTGGATTGCTGGAAGTCTTATGATTGTCTAGGTGATGAAGGGCGATCCTGAAACTGGTGCAAACATCAACAGTATAGAGGGTTCGCGGAGTGCTGATGAACAGCTACTGCCATCAAGAAAAGTTGATGGTCAGTTTGACTCCCATGTCACAGAGTTCATGTGACGACATAAGCATTCTAGCAGTAGTGACATAAAGATAGCTTTCATCAATGGAATTTGTGAAGTATACTGGCTGTCATGCCATGACTGATGAGGCGAGGTGAGTTTTCTTTGTATTCAAGTAGTCATTTTTGTTTAGTGAAAAAAGGTTAGGTTTTTACATAACTTCCTGAGGGATTTAGCAAAAAACTGGTCATTGGCCAAGGCTAGGATTCACAAAGTGAGTTTTCTTTGTACTGAAGTTGTCATTTTTGTTTAGTGATAAAATGTTAGTTTTTACCGATTTCAGGAGGGATTCAAGCAAGAAACACACCTGTTTTTAAAAATTTGCATTTATATTCACCTATTTTAGCTCCGTATTGCCATTTCTCCTTTTCTTTATTTACACTGCAATGTATTGTCATGTCATGTGACTTTCCCATGTCACATGCAGGCGAGGAGGACCAGGAGGAAAGCAGTGAGTAGCACCTGTACATCATTGCCTTCTTCGTCCTGTCTTTTCGTCGAAGTATGGAGGGGTATCCACAACTAGAGTTTTACTGCAATTAATACATACGTACTTGTTTTCATTATCCAAAGTTATAATTATCATGCGAAAACTGCAGTCAGTAAACAATTAATCAAACCTACTAACCACAAATTTCAATCACAAATAACAGATGACTGTTTATGTGGTCAGCCAGCACCATTTATGAGACAAAAGATGTTGCAAGGATGCAGAATAAAATAAAAAAAAATGCAAAATCGTGATTCATGATATAATTATGGAGCTGCATATCCAATCTGGGACATTTTCCGGGACAGTTTGCAAATGCGAGGTAAACGACTTAAATCCAGGAATTTCCTGCATAATCCAGGACATCTGGTCACTTTACCCATGATGATGGCATAGTCAGTTTTCTGTTCAGGTAGAAGTCTCTCGATTAGAGTGTACATTTGTTCAAATTTCATCATTATGGCTCGATCTTGGTGCATATATCATTAAAACCTTTAGTTTGTATCCAATGAAAATAAATATGTTTCTCCGCAACAGAAATAAATATGTTTGTTTGTTATTTGGTTTTTAGGAGCATTAGCAACTAAGGCCATAATGCTCCGAGGATATTTGATAATTTATTTATCCCTATTTTGTGTTACAATTGTTGGGAGATAACAGCAAGAAGGGAGGGAGAACACATAAGCCAGAGGCTTTTTAGGGGGTTCCCTTTGAAAAAGATAACAATAAAAACAGATACATCATGAATTGGACATGTTTCTACATTCCATTACAGAGACTACGTAAACCAACCACACATGTCGCGTGGTTAACAACAGTACTTATAATTACATTGTGAGTACTTTCACATAACAAGTATGAAAGAAAAAATATGAAATAATTGCGTAGAGTGTTACAAGTTTTTTTGACAGCTATTCCTTCAACTTGTTTACACAATTTCCAAACTGTATGCATTGTGGAAAGTTCAGGAGTTGAGTGGAAGGTGATTTAGATCAGACCTCCCTGGTGATGTGTTCAGTCAGGAGCTTCTTGAACTTGTTTAGTGAAATTGTTTTCAGGAAGATTATTCCAGGTTTTTGCGCCTCTGTATTTTATATTTTTCTGGCCTATGGCTTTTCTGAAAAGTGGAACCTTCAGGTTCGCTTCATTTCTTAAATTATATCTTATTCCTTCTTCTTCTATTGTTATAAAAAAGGATCTGAAGAGAGGAGGAAAGTTCGGTGTTTTCAGAGCATTGTAGACAAAGACCGCCTCAGCTTTTTGTATCAGTTGGTAGATGCTTAAGAGTCTTACTTCCTTATATCTCGAAGTCACCGATGCATTCCAGGGAAGGCCCAAAATTGAACGAACACATCGATTGACAATTGAATTGATTCTCGTAAGGTTATATTGACTGGTCGTACCCCATGAGATGATTCCATATGTGAAGTGAGGCTGTATTAAGGAAAGGAATACTAGTCTGAGAAGGGAAGGAGGTACCCAGGCAGAGGCTCAGGCGAGTATTCCTGCTAGTGACAAAGTTTTCTTTCGTAAAATGATCATTTGTTTATCCCAACTCAGCTTGTCATCTAGCCAGATTCCTAGAAACTTGGTATCATTCACCCTTTCCAGTTGTTTTCCTTTGTATGTTATTTCGAAATCAATATTTAATGGTTTATTTTTCGTCCTAAACACCATATATTTGGATTTTTCTGGGTTTAGTATCAGCTGATTCTTTTGAAGCCAACTATGCATTTCAGAAAGCAGGGCAGAGATCTTGCATTGAAGTTGGTTAGGGTCTTTATCAGTGATTAGAATGGAAATGTCATCGGCATACACTACTAGGTGGGAAGATGGAAGATGAGAGAGAAATTCATTAATGTAAAGAACAAATAGGATAGGTCCGAGAAGTGAGCCTTGAGGTACTCCCCTGGAGAAATAAGAAATGTCTGAAAAAGACTGGTTTGTTTTAACGACAAATGGCCTATCAGTAAGGTAGTCTTCAAGGAGAAGGTTAATTTTTCCTCTCAAGCCAAGATTGTTGAGGTTGTTGAGTAGGATATTATGATTTATGCAGTCAAAAGCTTTTGATAGGTCTAGAAACAGTGCTATTGCATAGTGACCCTTTTCAAGACAGTCCGTGATCCTAGAGCAGAAGTCAACAATTGCCAGGTCAGTGAATCTTTTTGAACGATAAGCGTACTGTTGTTGATGGATAAGCTGATTGACTTCCAGGAAGCCCATGAGTCTGCCGTGAAGAATTTTTTCGAATAATTTTGCAAAAACTGAGAGTAGAGCTATTGGATGAAAATTGTTGATAGAGTTACAATTTTTCCCCTTAGGAACAGGAACAATGACTGCTTTTTTGAATTGAGACGGGAATTTACCAGATTGAACGGAAAGATTGTAAATATACTTCAGTGGTGTTAGAACTGAGTTAAGGACCTTTTTCAGTAGAGCAGGAGACATTTCATCAAAGCCAGGGGCTCCCTTTTCTTTTAATTGATGTCCTGCTTCTAAAATCTCTTGATCTGAGAGCGGAGCGAGGAAAAAAGAGCTCCTCATTGAGTGCTTGACAGATTCTCTCGTTGCATTATCTCTAGAGTCAACTTCGTCTTTAAAAAGGTTATTCACGCTTGAGATAAAGTGATTACGGAATGCTGCGGCTTTTTCCTGGTCATCCGAAATGAGTACCTCGTTCTCAACTACATCTCCAATGTAGCTCTGTGATTTCGTTTTTCTTCCAGGTAGTAGCTTGTCCAAGACTGTCCACTTTTCCTTGCTTGTAATGACGCCTTTAAGTTGGGAACTATAATATTTCCTTTTCTCCGACCTAATACTGTCGGTGACTTTGTTTCTGTACATTGTGTATTTGTTTTTATCCTCCTCCTTTCCTGTTTCTCTAGCAATTCTTGCAAGTTTGTCCCTTTTCTTTAGCATGTTACAAATTTTGTTTGACATAAATGGGCATAATTTCCACCTTGGCCTAGTGGTCTTTTTATTCCCTGGGATCCTGATGTATGACGTGCATTTTTCGTATCTATTTATGATATGCTCAAAGAAGAAGTTCGTCGCAATTTCAGGATCATCTGTAGCAGCCACTCCATCCCACGAAGACTGCTGGAGATCATAACAGAGCTGATTGAGAGAGCCTGGAGTCACAGATCCGTAAGTGTGCATGATCTCTTCCACAATTTCTTCATTTTCAATTACCATTAAGATGGGACGATGATCAGAAATGGTTGCATCCAGTACTGCATAGGTTAGTGAGCATTCCCCAATTGCGAAGTCAAGAAGGGAATTGTGGGACTCTCCCATTCTAGTTGGGATAATTCAGTCAGTCAGAAGAGAAAAACCATTGGAAGAAATGACATCTAGGAGGTCTTGCACTTGAGAGGAAGAGCTTTGAAGTATGTTAATATTAAAGTCTCCCATCAGCAGAAGACTAAGGGATTTGCTTGTGAAGTGAGATAGAATATTGTCAAGAGTTATAAGGAAACTATTGACTGAAGCTGAGGGAGGTCGGTATAGACACCCAATCACCAGAGAAGAAATGCGGATAAAAGTGATTTCACAAGCTTGATCAGGCAGATTTGTGATAGGAAAGGCAGAGCATCGCAGATGATTGTGAACGTAAATAGCAACTCCACCCCCTTTAGAATCACATCTGCAACTGTGAAAGAGAGCATAGTCTTGAAATCGGACTGAAACTTCAGGGGAGAACCAGGTCTCAGTAAAAACCATCAGGTCTGGATGGAGATTCCATGATGTCAGTTGAGCGAGGATTTCATCATTATGTTTTACAAGACTGTGTGCATTCATATAGAATACAGTAATTGCATCTTTTGATGCTGTAGTAAGGCATAAGTTATTTGGTTTAATTGTTTGCAAGTGACATGGCAGAAAGGTATTTTCACAAGAGTTAGAGTCATTCAAATTCTGGTAGGATGAAGAGATAGATGAATCATTTATAGAAGTTCTTCCCAGTTGAGATTCCAGAATATCTGAAAAATGCTCGATATGTCATTCCCGTTGACTAGTTTCGATTGCTAAGTCACTGGCTGATGATCCAGTACGAGGAAGAGGGGGCCGTCCATAGAAAGGCCGAATAATGGCTCCCTCAGGCCAGCAGTGATCCTTTAGTAATAGATCAAAATCCATTTGTTGACACTGAATATAGAAAGAGCTGTATGAATCGTGTTTGGAATTCATTTTTATTATGTTTACTTCTATCTGCAGTTGAGTTCTGATATGCTGCTCTACTTCTGTACCACACAGTTGGGGTTCGAGTCGCGAGACGAAAATACCCTTGGTTGAACTTTTAGTTCTTTGGACTGCTCTGATTGAAGAGTTGGTAGCTGTTCCCACAACAGCAGGGGGTGTGTCGATGTCTTCCTGCCTGATTATAGGCAGATTGATTCCATTGTCCTCTGATGTGATCTGCCTGCCTCCTGGAGAAAATGACATCTTCTAGGAGTGGATTGACAGATCTATTGCCATATTTACATGCTTTCTGAGATTGACTAGTAACTGGACCATATACTGGAGGATGTGGAGGTTCCTTTACAATAGATATAGATCCTTTAAATAGATCCTTTACGATAGATATGCGGTGGTCATTCCCTGACCTTTCCACATCCTCTGTATTTGGTGGTCACGGCCTCGAACCCCAGTCTAATCAAGAAGCGTATGCTACGCACTGCTGCTCAAAATAAATATGGGTCAATTCCAGTAGCTCTCTCAGTGCACTTGAAAGAAACATATGAAAACTTTAAGAAGTTGTTGACAAATATTAAGTATGAAAAACATGGTTGGTTGGTCTGCACTGACTTTAAAATGATATGCAATGTTACTTGGACAGAGACAGGATATACAAAAATGTGTTCCTTTTTGTGTGAGTGGAACAGTCAGACAAGAAGTAAGCACAAGGATGTCAAGGTCTGGCCAAAGAAGAGTAGTTTGTAAATTCCCATCGATCACCCAAGTGAACCTCATTTTGAACCTCAAATTTTCAAAATGATGTAGGACGGAGATTTTGAGGGAACTATGAATAAAAGAGAAAAGCAGCCATTGATTAACATCAAGTCTTTTGTTGAGAATGTCTTAATGAACAAGGATCCAAATAACAAGAATATAGTTGAAAATAAGTTGGCAAACTTCAAGATGCTGTGCTGCAACAAGAGTGTCAAGGTACATTTTTACACACCCACATCAACTACTTCCCAGAAAATCTAGAAGTGTTAGTGAAAGAACAGGTACCAGGGAAGGGGGGAAGGTGGAATGCCAACATGATGGCTAACTATTACCAGATGGTAAATAGGGACTGTAAAGAAGAAGGATCTACGAGAAAATCAAAGAAACAAAACTTTGACCCATTGTAGATCAGTTTTTAAAATGAGAGATGGGTGTTTAGTGGACTTTTTAGCTCACTGTCCTTTATAATAGTGTTTTCAACAGGTATCTTAACTTAAAAGTCTGGTAATAGTGGCATTTCATTATAATTTCATTGCATAAATTCTACCAAAATTAACAAAAATTTGGAGAAAATATCATTTCTTTTATGATTTTTGAAGAAACCTGACATGATAGAAAACAACAAAAGTCAATTTTGAAATCACCATTTCATAATCATTCAGAAACACCCTTTTGTGATCAGTAAATCATCAGTAATTTTTTTTCAAAATGCAGGCAGAGTAGTGTAATTTTTCTAGTTCTTCCTATAATTTATTCAAACTAAACCCTTCCACAACAAGAGATGGAACTTCGTTCCAACAATCAATCACCCACTGGCTGAAGGCAAACCTCCACCATCTATCCTGCAACAATCCCTTCTCAATTTGAATTTATGCCCTCTCATATGTGTAGTCTCAGCAAGAGAAAGAATGCCTTCAGCTTGTTCAATCCATTTGAAGTCTTAAACACCTCAATCCAATCACCTCACAAGTGCCTAGTCTATATATATGGTAATTTACATAACTAATTTACTTCATTCCTTTCAGCAATCTTATTGCCCTTCTCTGCATCTGCTCCAGCAGATCTACATTCTTTCAAATGATGCTGCCTCCAGGATTGTATTCAGTACTCAAGGTGCCTTGATATACTGACCATTGCCTAGTACAACGGGATGATCACCTTCTTATGTTTGCGCCCCCCCCCCCATTTTTTTTTTTGTTTGAGTCCTCCTGGGCAAGTCAGGTGAGGCCATACTTCTTGGCCCATATTCTCATGGTATTTGACAACCAGAGGACTGTAACGTTCAACAGGTCCCTATGCTAAGAGGCCAGATGAACAATAAACCAACATAACCCAACACTAAATGATAAAAACCACAAAATAATTCACACTTTTTCTGGCCATTACAGAGTCTGTACTGTATTACAAAAGTGATATAGTGGAGTTGGAGGGAATCCTCAGTGCCACACAAGACCTGTAACACTACTCATTACACTATGTCCTTTCTGTACACATTGTACTCCCCATATTCAAATTCTGCATCGACTGTGTTTGAGTGATACCATGTGTCTGATGGCCTCACAAGGTCTTGTTGTTGTTGTTTTTGGATTTCTGGTGCAAGGGCTACTAAGGGTTATATTAAAGGAGGCAGCAAAGGAAGTAAGCAAACCCGTAGCCATAATTATGAGAGCTTCCTTGGACTCAGGGGAGGTACGCACAGACTGGAGATGTGCAAAAGTGACCCCAATTCACAAAGGAGGATTAAAGGCTGACACAAGTAATTACAGACCTGTGAGTTTAATTTCTGTTCCTGGAAAAGTAATGGACGCACTGGTTAAAGAAGCACTGCAGGATCATCTAGACAAGACTTCCGTTATAGCTCGGACACAGCATGGTTTTGTTAAGGAAAACTCTTGGGCCAATTTGAGTGGATACTATGATGTAGTCACAAAAGAACTGGATGCAGGGAATAACTTTGATATTATATATTTGGATCTTACAAAGGCTTTTGATACTGTTGCACATGGAAGACTGGTGTCCAAATTGGAGCAGTGTGGCATTGGAGGCAAATTGCTGCTATGGATAAAGGGATGGTTGAGGGGGAGAAGACAGAGAGTGGTAATCAATGGACACTGCTTATCATGGACTAATGCTATTAGTGGAGTCCCTCAGGGACTCCACTAATAGCATTAGTGGTTGTGTTAGCATTAGTGTTGGGTCCATTATTGTTTTCTGTATTTATAAATGATATTGATGATTGTATATCAAGCTTAATGTCCAAGTTTGCAGACAATACAAAGGTTGGCAGGGTTGTTAAGGACACGACTGACGCTATGCTGCTGCTGCTGCTGCAATAGGATCTGGAAAGGTTGAGCAGATGGGCTGAGAGGTGGCAAATGAAGTTTAACATTGACAAATGTAAAGTACTACATATGGGAAACAGCAACCCCAGAGCAACGTATCAACTCTGTGGTACTACACTGACAGTGGTAGAGAATGAAAAGGACCTGGGGGTAATTGTGCAGGCAGATATGAAGTTCTCTGAGCAGTGCAGATGGGCTGCAAGAGTAGCTCATGGTGTCTTGTCAATGATATACAGGAATTTTTCTAGCAGGGATAAGGAGGTGATTATTCCCTTGTATAAGGCAATGATCAGGCCAAACCTTGAGTACTGTATACAGGTCTGGAGGCCTCATTCCAAGAAGGATGTAGAGCTGCTGGAACAAGTACAGAGAAGGGAAACAAGATAAACGGTTGCTCTTACGAAGAAAGGCTTAAAGTTTTGCAAATTACAGTGTCTGGAGACTAGGCACCAGCGAGGTGATCTGATAGAGGCGTATAAAGCCTTGAATAGTTTGAGCATGCTCAATGCCGATGGGATTCTTCCTCTTGCTCAGAATAATCACCTGAGAGGGCATAAATTGAGATTGAGGAAAGACAGATGTAGGATGGATGTGTGGAAATTTGCCTTTAGCCAGCGGGTAGTTGGTTGGTGGAACAGACTTCCATCCCTTGTTGTGGAAGTTGATAGCCTAAATAAATTTAAAGCTCAGCTGAACAGGTATTTCGAACGAACGGAGGGGTGAAATGGAAGTGGTTTTTTTTTGGCTGATAAGCTTGCATAGGCTTGCTTTCTTGCATCATATGCCTCTACTAATGCTAAGGCTATGACGCATCTATTACAGTCTGATTTGGTACATGATTGTTATATTAAAAATTAATATTATTGAGTTATTATTATATTGAGTAGTACAGCTCTGATTCATACTATCTAATTAAAAAAGAGGATTCATATCAGATGATATTTGTTTATCATTCTCAGGAAGGTAAAAACATCATTAATATCTTGTCAATCTGCTGTAAGGTAAGTTTATTAAAGGAATACAGATATGAAGAGAAAGCCATTTGTCGTTCTCTGAAGTATAATGGGCATTCAATGATAAAGTGGTTTACTGTGAGTTGAGTTGTGTTTGACAGTTACTGTATAGTGGTCATCCTGAATTAATAAATAACTATGAGTTAGGTGGGTATGTCCTATTCACAATTTGGCAAGTACTATTTCTTCCTTTCTATTGCCTCTTAGGCAATAGAAAGGAAGAAATAGCACTTGCCAAATTGTAAACATTTTTAATCTGGAAGAGCTTATTGCTTTTTTGCATTTGTTTCTACAGTGCTATGTATGATGTGTTTGAAATCTGTGTAAGGTATCTGGATGCCTGATGTTATGTAACTGGCATTCTTGACAGCAAAATCTGCTTGTTCATTTCCTACGATTCCCGAATGCCCAGGTATCCAACAGAAAATATTTTTTTGCCTGTTTGCAAGAAGCTGCACTAACTTCATTTGAATTTATTGTAGTAACAGATGACTGGAAGAAAGTTTACACAGAACAGCAGATGCAGTGCTTAAGGAATTGGTGTAGATATTGTGGGATATTGTAATGTTTGGTAGAACTGCAGCTGTGCCAACTGTAGTATCAAATATTGTAATGTTTGGTAGAACTGCAGCTGTGCCAACTGTAGTATCTGTATTGGAACCATCAGTGTAAATTTGGGTAAAACTAGAGAACTGAAAAGAGTGAGTTGCATGGATTTGCTGAATACTGAAATCTGGAAGTGCATTCTTTCCCCATTGTTGGAAATGTTGGTCAACATTGGCCAAGGGTATTTGCCATGGTGGTGTAGCCATGCTAATATCTAGAATCATGTTATTCATATTTAATTCCCAGCACATAGTTAAGCTTTGTAATCTAATGCCACATGGTTCCACTGATGGTTCCAATACAGATACTAAAGTTCTGCAATACAGATACTAAAGTTCTGCAAAGGTTTATTTTGGTACAAATTATGCCATTTTGGGGTGAATAGATACTGCCTTATACGATGATGTGGGAAATTTCTGATTTTAGCTGCATAGCTTAATAGCAGAGCATGCCAATGAAGGAATAGAGGTGGTTCATGTGCTTCTGTATAGAGACTCTAAATTGGCGATGTATGAAAAGTTCCCAGTGCAATTTGGGGAGCATTGTGATGTACTGGGTCGAGCCATTTTAATGCACTTTCTCTAACTAAGGCATATGCAGGAAACCAATAGTCTAGTCTGGATCTTATTAGCAACCAGTATAAGTGTAGCAGCATGTACCGATCTGTACTCCATGACATAGCAGAAATTGCCCGCAGATTCAGCTTCTTTAGGTAGGTAACTTCATTTCAATTTATTGTAGTAACGGATGACTGGAACGAAGTTTACACAGAACAGCAGATACAGTGCTTAAGGAATTGGTGTAGATATTGTGGGATACTGTAATGTTTGGTAGAACTGCAGCTGTGCCAACTTTAGACTCTGTATTGGAACCATCAGTGGAACCATCTTTAGGTAGGTTGCACGAATATGCTTAATATGCTCTAAGAAACTAAGTTTTTTTATCCAGAATTAGTCCAAGATAGCTCTGTTGAAAAGTAATTGGATGAAAGTCAAGATGTAAATTCCGTTTATGGCAAAAATGAATTGCTTTGTTTTTTGTTTTGAAAGTCTATATCCATTATTTTTTGCCTACTGAACAAGCTTGTTATTGTGCCTTGAAGCTGCCTTTCAATGAGAGGCATGTTTTGTGAGTGGCACGAGATTGCCAAATCATCGGCATACAGATACATTTCAGCTGTGTCAGGAATACATTTGGTAATTGAATTAATCCTGATGAAGAGCATAGCACTAAGCACAGAACCCTGGGGGACCCCTTCTTCTTGCACAATATGTTTGCAAGAGCAGAGTGAAATCATACCTGAAAGGACCTATTACTCAAAAAGTTCCGGATAAATTTTGGAAGATGACCTCGAAGACCGGATTCATAGAGATTGTGAAGAATCCCACATTGCCAGGTTGCATCAAAAGCTTTTTCAATGTCAAGACATATCATCACTAGGTGTTTGTTCCAGAGAAATGCATTTCAAATGTTTCCTTCAGCTTTGAACATAAGGTCAAGTGTTGAAATCCATATTGATTATGACTCAGAATATTTCAGTCTCTTGGAACCATGTCAACCTGGCATTAATTAGTTTTTCTAATATTTTTCCTATATAACTAGTTAAAGCTAGTTGTATAGTTGTATAAAAACTAGGTCAGTAATTATCTGGATCTAAATGGTCCTTTCCTGGTTTTGGGAAAGCTAATACAATAGAATGACATCAGCTGGTACGGTAGTAATCTTCATCAAAGATTCTATTATACAGTTTTAGCAGAGCAGAATGGGATTCTTCACTCAAATGATATATCATGGCATAGTAAACTCGATCAGGGCCAGCAGCACTATTATTGGATCTTGCAAGTACACTCAACTCTGTCATGGTAAGGGGTACATTATATGGAAGCTGTTGTGAAGTATTGAAATTGAGATTATATTTTTCTACTTGTACTTTATGTGACTGAAAGCTTGGCTCAAATGCAATTACAGCTGAGAGAGAGAGAGTTTCAAATGTTTCACCTATGTATTAGCAATTTCAAGAGGATGACAGATTTCTTTCCATTTTAGAAGTATTGTGGGTTAATTCTAATTGACTAGTTATTTGTTAACAATAGCTATCTTATTCTCTATTCGCGTCTCCTTTACTTAATTTCTGGTAATTTCATAATTACTACCTTAATTGCAAGTTTGTGTATATTTTATTATTTCTTCAATAACTAATCATCATTTTTTTCTTTCTTGGTGATTCCCTTCTATTTCTGATCCCCCCCCCCCTCTCTCTCTCTCTCTCTCTCTCTCTCTCTCTCTCTCTCTCTCTCTCTCTCTCTCAGGGGTAACTCAGAATTTTTTTTTTTTTTTTGGCTGGTGCAGAAAAGCCTCAGGCTTCCTTGCATCATATGGCTAATTATAATAATAATAATAATAATAATCCAATCCTATCCTATCCTATCCAATACTAGCTCGTTCCTATGACTAATCCTATAACACAAGAACAATTCTAATTCAGTACCAAATTCTAAATACTGTTTCAAATTTCTGGCTCGCCATCTGAATTTTTTTCCTCAGTTTCAGCAACTGAATTACTTTTTATTCTGTCATTCTGAACACCAGCCTTCCATCGTGAGGATTTATCTTGGCTTTAGCTCACTAATTGTGGGGATGGGGGGAATATTTTTGTTATTTTACTTTACTTGATTATATATATATATATATATATATACATATTTTTTTTTTTATTCAATTCCTACTCCTTTATTCTATAAGTCTTATTTAATTAATTCTTCACTAAAATCTACTATGCCCCATTTTTGTCCCCTCCCACATAGCTCCTAACTTGTTAACTTCCAGAAGATTCTAAGCCCTAGGGGGGGGGGGTATTCCTCTCACAGACTATTCAGTGTTCAGAAGGACTGACACAACTCATATATGAACTATGAGCAACCTCTAGACTAATGACAATATATATCTTGTACTTACATATATATATTATGTGAGGTAAAAGTTAGGCAAAAGTAATAAAAATAAATAAATATGGCTACGTAGCTGTCATTAGAGGCAGCAAATGCACATCCTCCACATGATGCCTAATTATATCTGATAATTAAAATGGTCAGTCTATCATTTTGATCTATTATTTTGATATTTTAGTTTTTTGGTAGTTTCTTTAACCCTTTTTTGGTGATATTTCACGTCTTTTGGAACTGGTACCTTCGAGGGGGGGTACCGCTAAATTATTTATAATTGGCATTATTTTAAATTTACATCTTTTTTTTTTTTTTTTTTTTTATTAATTGGGTTTAATGACTTAATTGACTAAATTATACAGGGGATTATCGACTACCTTTTTGTCCTATTATCTCTACTTTCCCTTCCCTGTTTGTTTATTTTATATTATTTAGCGTTTCATTTCGCTCTGCATTATTGCCGTACTACTGGCTGATGTTTTTATTTTAAATATCATATTTATTTTAATTATCAGATATATATATATATCCAATATTTTAAATTAAATAAAATAAAACATAAACCAGTAACATGGCAAAAACTGTAGAGCGAAAATTAACATAAAAATAACCCAAATAAACAAACGAACGAAAAGAAAAGAATAGACATAAATAGTAGCCTGAAAACCCTTATATAATTTCGAGTTTTAAATCCAATTAACAAAAACTGTACAAGTTTTAGAATAATGCCAATTACCTATAAATTTAGCGGTACCCCCCCGAGAGGTACCAGTTCCGAAAGACGTGAAATATCACCAAAAGATGGGTTATTTTTTTTTATTTGGGTTATTTTTATGTTAATTTTCGCTCTACAGTTTTTTACCATGTTACTGGTTTATGTTTTATTTTATTTAATTTAAAATATTGGATGTATTTCAGCTTCATATGGAGGAATTGCATGTCGCTGCCTCTAATGAATGCTTAATTATATTTTTTCACTTTATTATAATTTAACTTATGTTAATATTTAATATGATTCAATGATAGTATATATTTCGGCTTCATATGGAGGAATTGCAAGTTGCTGCCTCTAATGAATGCTTAATTAATTATTTATTCATTTTATTATAATTTAACTTTTGTCAACATTTAATATAATTCAATAGTAATGGGTCGATATGCTAATTTAGCAACGCTTGTGTCGCCATCTATTTTTCTTTTTCTTCTATATAAGCTGAATCAGCTTACAGTATGTCAGTGGGATGGCTCTGCTCTAGAGTGCTGTCTGTTCTATAGTTTATTTTTCGCTGCATAAGGACCACCGCCGTGCAAATCCTCTGCATTGGTGGATCGATCGGAGGAGAGAGGGTGAATTGGTACTTCGATCTTTTCACCATGGCGACGATTTGTATGGCGATTGAAATGCAGCGATTCCATGACCATTATTGGCCTCGTGGTCCTCTGTCGATATGGGGCATAATGGTCAGTCTATTTTATTTTAATTTATTTTGATTTTGTTATCGTTTGGTAGTGCCTTTAACCCTCTTTTGGTGATATTTCACGTCTTTCGGAACTGGTACCTCTCGGGGGGGGGGGGGGGGGGTACTGCTAAATTTATATGTAATTGGCATTATTCTAAAACTTGTACAGTTTTTGTTAATTGGATTTAAAACTCGAAATTATATAAGGGTTTTCAGGCTACTATTTATGTCTATTCTTTTCTTTTCGTTCGTTTGTTTATTTGGTTATTTTTATGTTAATTTTCACTCTACAGTTTTTGCCATGTTACTGGTTTATGTTTTATTTTATTTAATTTAAAATATTGGATGTATTTCAGCTTCATATGGAGGAATTCCATGTCGCTGCCTCTAATGAATGCTTAATTATATTTTTTCACTTTATTATAATTTAACTTATGTTAATATTTAATATGATTCAATGATAGTATATATATTCCTACTGCTCTGTATTTTTTATTAACATTATTTACAAATATAGGTAATTGATGGCAGTGATCATAATTCAGTTGATCTATATCAAGCAAATAATTATAAAATGTATGCAATATTGATTAGACTAATTAATAAATCAGTCACATCATTTTCTTCATGTAACTTGGATAGATGTCAATCCTCAGGTCCAGGATTTTTTCCCACTTGTCACCCATCAATATCCAAGCCATTGATTTCTCACAAAGGAGTAACATAAGTACATAATGTATATAGATATAATTTCTTGTGATTATACATAAACATTCTTCTTAATACCATCTCAATTAACCCCTTTCCAAAATATAGGTAATTAGCAACCTCTAGACTAATGACAATATATTATCTATATATATTATTATTATTATTATTTATATCCATATGATGCAAGGAAACCTGAGGCTTATGCTGCACCACAAAAAAAAAAAAAAAAAGTTCCTGAGTAACCCTGAGAGAGAGAGAGAGAGAGTGTCAAAAGTAGAAGGGAATCACCAAGAAAGAGAAGAATGATGATATCCAGCTCAGGACCCTGGGTGTGCCAAGCCCATACTCACCAGATGTGAGCCCCCGGGGTTCATATATATATTCCTACTGTTCTGTATTTTATCTTAAGACTTAGATCAACATTCTATCTCTCTCTTATACTCCTTATTACATATGTATTTTATTTGGATTGCACATTATTCTTCTTCATGGTTAATACAATTCTTCTTCTGGAATTTAAAGTCCACTTTACAAATTATTCTAGGCTAGTCTCACCCTAACACAACCAAATTACCCGTTAATGAAATGTACATTGGTTTGTTTATTTCTTGATTCTCTCAGGTAAATATCAGCATCTAGTGACTAATTGCACCACTTCTCTACTTCAGTAACATTATAAAAGTTAACATATAACTCTACCTGCTCTATAGGTTAACCCGTCCAAAACTATTACTTTCCCTCCACTAATAAATCAGTAAATAAACCATAACTATGAACAATCCTTCGTTAAACTATTTCTATGATACTTCTTTACTTATCTATAGAACATGCATTGAATTAACTGTATGTTTCCCTAACATCTCACTTAATAATTATCTAATCTTCCCTGCAGTCCTTTGCAAGTACATAGAGGTACATACGTTGTTTAATCATTTACTTCTGGGGATTTGAATCCTCCCGCTAATACAATGTTTGGGCCTGTGACTTTCGGCTCAGCATCAGGGTTAGCCATTAGTTTGGAAACGCTTTTCTCCGATTCCGGAACTGCCATCGTCTGGTTTGGGCTGTTACCTCGCTTGCACAGTTCCACTCCGTCAGTTCAGGGCTACTATGTTTCATCTACGGCTTTTCTCCGTCTATTCGAGCTGCTGCTTTCCATTCTCAGCTTTGCTCCATCTATTCGGGCTGCTGCTTTTCATTCTCAGCTTTGCTCCTTCTATTTGGGTTGCTGCATTCCATTCTGAGCTTTGCTCCATCTATTCGGGCTGCTGCTTTCCATTCTCAGCTTTGCTCCATCTATTCGGGATGCTGCTCTCCATTCTCAGCTTTGCTCCATCTATTTGTGCTACTAATTCTGCTTACGACCTTGTTCCATCTATTTGGGCTGCCCCTTTTCATTCACAGCTTTCTTATAAACCAGCTACTCAACTGACTGACTGCACTTAAAACTTTTTTAGCATTAGCATTAGTAGAGGCATTTGATGCAAGAAAGCAAGCTTATGCAGCATCAGCCAAAAAGAAAAATAAATATATAAAAAAAAAAATAACCACTTCCACTTCACCCCTCTGTTCGTTCGAAATACCTGTCAAGCTGAGCCTTAAACTTATTCAGGCTATCAACCTCCACGACAAGGGATGGAAGTCTGTTCCACCAACCAACCACCCGTTGGCTAAAGGCAAATTTCCTCACGTCTATCCTACATCTATCTTTCCTAAATTTGAATTTATGCCCTCTCAGGTGATTATTCTGAGCAAGAGGAAGAATCCCATCAGCATTGAGCATGCTCAAACCATTCAAGGCTTTATACACCTCTATCATATCACCTCGCTGGTGCCTAGTCTCCAGACACTGTAATTTGCAAAACTTAAGCCTTTCTTTGTAAGAGCACCCCTTTGTTCCATTCACTAATCTTGTTCCCTTCTCTGTACTCGTTCCAGCAGCTCTACATCCTTCTTGAAATGAGGCCTCCAGACCTGTATACAGTACTCTAGGTGTGACCTGACCATCGCCTTATACAAGGGAATAATCACCTCCTTATCCCTGCTAGAAAAATTGATGTATATCATTGACAATACACCATGAGCTACTCTTGCAGCCCGTCTGCACTGCTCAGAGAACTTCATATCTGCCTGCAAAACCACCCCCAGGTCCCTTTCATTCTCTACCACTGTCAGTGAAGTACCACAGAGTTGAAATATTTCTCTGGGGGGTTGCTGTTTCCCATATGTAGTATTTTACATTTGTCAATGTTAAACTTCATTTGCCACCTCTCAGCCCATCTTCTCAACTTTTCCACATCCTGTTGCAGCAGCATAGTGTCAGTAGTGTCCTTGACAACCCTGCCAACCTTCGTATCGTCTGCAAACGTGGACATTAAGCTTGATATACCATCATCAATATCATTTATAAATACAGAAAACAATAATGGACCCAATACTGAACCCTGAGGGACTCCACTAATAAATTAGTCCACGATGAGCAGTGTCCATTGATTACCACTCTCTGTCTTCTCCCCCTCAACCACCCCTTTATCCATAGCAGCAATTTTCCTCCAATGCCACACTGCTCCAATTTGTGCAGCAGTCTTCCATGTGCAACAGTATCAAAAGCCTTTCTAAGATCCAAGTATATAATATCAAAGTTATTATATCCAGTTCTTTTGTGACTGCATCATAGAATACAATCAAATTGGTCGGGCAAGACTTCCCCTTAACAAAACCATGCTGTGTCCGAGCTATAACTGAAGTCTTGTCTAGATGATACTCCAGTGCTTCTTTAACCAGTGCCTCCATTAATTTTCCGGGAACAGAAGTTAAACTCACAGGTCTATAATTACTTGTGCCAGCCTTTGATCCTCCTTTGTGAATTGGGATCACATTTGCACATCTCCAGTCCTGGGTACCTCCCCTGAGTCCAAGAAAGCTCTCATAATTATGGCTAAGGGTTTGCTTACTTCCTTTGCTGCCTCCTTTAATATAACTGGATAGATCCCATCCACCCCAGGTGTCTTTCTTGTGTTTATCTTCAACAATTTCTCCTCCACTTTACTCTCAGTTATTACAAGATTCTCTAGCTTACTGCCAGAGTTGAATACACCTCTGGCATTCCCCTCGCTGAATAACTCCTCATTTGTGAATGTCAATGCAAAATATTCATTTAGTTTGTTAGCTACCTGAGCAGGATCATCAACAGTTGACCCATCGATATCAAGTGGACCAATCTGATTCATCCACTTCCTTCTAGAGTTTACATAAGTTAAGAACTCTTTGCTGTTTTTCTTTGCATCCCTTGCGAAAGATTTCTCGTAATCTGCCTTCGCCTGCCTAACCTCCTTTGTAACTTGGTTACAGATCAACTTGTATCTATCATAGGCTTCTGTGTCACGTGTTAATTTGTATGTATCCCATGCATTTTTCTTCTCTGCCGTATGTCTCATTAGTTCATCTGACATCTATTTAGGCCGGAACCTTGAACAATATTTCTTAGTTGGTATGTAAAGCGTAGTAGCTTGAAAGATAAGTTCTTTGAATGCTTCCCATTTTGAATTTGCTGTTGGAAACATCATCAGTTGGTCCCACTGTATAGAATTTAAATACTGTCTCAGTCCATCGTAGTCGCCTTTACGAAAGCAATAACCCTTCCCTTTACCCCTAATGGTAGTTACCTCTTTGAGTAAATCCCACTTCAGCACACTGTGATCACTGCCACCTAGTGGTTCCTTTATCTGCAGATTCTTAATGCATGAATAATCACTACTGATAATCAAATCAAGAGTATTACTCCCTCTAGTTGCCTCCCAAACATGCTGATGTAGAAAACAATCATCCAATAAATCCACAAAAGCCTTGCTAGTGTGTGAATGACCAACCCACAAATTCCAGTCAATATCTGGGAAATTAAAATTTCCCCATTATAAGACTCTCTGATTTACCGGCCAACTCTATTTCCCTGTACAGTTTCTTATTATACTCATCAGAGTCATTAGGCCTATAGCACACTCCTACTCTCAATTTTGATCTCCCAATGCTTATGTCACACCAAACTGACTCGACACTGCACTGTCCAGCGATGTCGACTGGCTTCAGTTCCTTGGAATTTATGTGTTTTTTAACTAATAGCATAACCCCTCCTCCCTTCCTATCCTGTCTATCCTTTCTGTAGACATTGTACCCCCCCAAATTCCAGTTCTGCATTCCCTATATCTGCATGACACCATGTCTTTGAAATCATAACAATATCTGCCTTTGATGTTTTGAGCAATACCTCAAATTCATCTATTTTATTTACTAAACTCCTAGCATTGGTGTACATGCAAGTATACATGCACCTGTTCTTTTTCTTAGCTACCATAACACAACCCATGTGTTTACTTGTACCCTAATGATTCCCAGCAGTCTCTGAAATATCCTGCATCTTATTTTCCAGGCTGCTGCTCATTCCAATAGAAGCAGTGCAAGAATCACTTTCACCTCTGCCAGTGGCTATTGTTAATCTATTAGTCCTTGTATCCCCCCAATCTATCAGTTTTCCGACCCAGCTAACACTGCCTCGATAGCATCAGCAAACATTCTTGTACCCTTTCTATTTAAGTGTATCCCATCCCTGTAGAAGCAGTCTCTCCTGTTAACAAGTACAGACCAGGCTCAAAAAAAATTCTACCCCTTGAGCCTTGCACAATCTTTCCAGGGCCGAATTGACTGACAGGGCTCTCATTATATACTCCCTCCTATCGTGTCTGGGCAGAATTGCAGACACTTTCAAATTCAACCCTAATTCACGGCTTTTTTTTCAACAGTGACCTGTACTTGTTAAGTAATTCTGCCGGTCTCCTACTCTTAATATCATTAGTGCTAACGGAATTTTCTCAACTGATTACTCCATCGCAACCATTTCAGCACTTACTCAACTGACTGACTCTTATCTGATTACTCTATCTTAACTTTATCTAACTTATTCAATTAACTATTCCATCTTAATCTTTTTCAACACTTACTCAACTGACTGACTTTGTCTCTCCTTTTCCTTGCCTCACATCGCCTTTTTGTTCTATCCCCCACCCCTTATTTCTGACCAATCATTAGCTATTTTACCCCTTTCATCTCCTATCTCATTTGCTCATTCCCATCCTATTGTTTTGACCTCCAACTTTGTTGCCTGAACTTCCGACATCCAGAATTTTTTCGAACTTTCTAGAAGGATGACCAGAAGTTCCAGAAGTCTAGAAGTTTCTGGATCTCCTTTGTGACCTCACATGCTCTTAATCGCCCCATGAAATTTTTAAGTGCGTACTCCCATTCTAGAATTTTCTCCTCTATTGTGTGCTGTCTCTTTCCCCAAATGGGTTTCGTAATGGTCTATTGTTTGATTAAGGGTGGGGACAGCCTTTGCAGTATACTTTTACTATGAATTTTTCCAGATCAGTGAACCCATTGTTCAGCAAGTTCGAAACCACTCCTCCCCCCATCATTGCTATTTCAATCATCAACTTACTTAAGGATAGTAGGCCAAACAAGGGATATAATTAAAGCTGGGAGTGACTGAACTACAATTTTCAAAATCCATTGTTTTCTAAAACCCGAAATTACTGAAGGCTGACTGTTTAAAATACAAATAATTTTCCAATATTTAACAAAACCACTATTAATAACAGTTGTAAGGACAGGTCCTTTCAGTATTATCGGAGTGGTTATAGGAGGATATTTTCCATTAATTCTTCGAACTTTAGTCCAAACAGTTCTGACATTTGTGGTTCTGTTTATAGTGGAGGCATATCTGGACCATGTCTCTTTTTTGCTTATTCATTGTATATGACGAGCTTTAGCTCTAGCTTTCTTGAACTGTATGAGATTAGCTGTGGTTGGGTATTTATGAAGTAAGTTACAGTATCTATTCTTCTCTTTTTTGGCATTGCTACAGGCTTCGTTCCACCATATTTTTGGGAGTGAGCGGGTTTTCACGAATGATTTTGGTATGCCGGTTTCTGCAACTGCTATTATTTGCTGAGTTATGTAAGTTAGCGCAGAGTCAATGGTGAGAGTCTCAATGGTCTGAATATCTAGATGTGCCAGTTTTTGATATTTCTTCCAGTTAGCTTTGTCGAATTTCCAGAGTTTTTATTTCAGTTTGAGGAGGAGAGTTAGTTGACAGTGTGCATATTACTGGAAAGTGGTCACTATTACAAAGGTTATCAGTGACCATCCAATCAATAAGTTTAGCGAGCATATTGAAAGGGCAATTGCAGAAGTTGGCCTTGAGGAAAGATACACATATGTGTGAGTCCCATTGTTTAATAATGTTAAATTGTGCCTTTCAAGAAATTTTTCAATTAACTGACCTCTCTTATCAAGGTGTGAGGAACCCCCATAAGGGGTGATGCCCATTCCAGTCGCCCAAGATACAGAAAGGTGGTGGCAGCTGAGTAACTAAATCATCCAAATCTGCTAAAGTGTATGAATAATAGGGCAAAAGGTATAAGGAAACAACTGCTACTGCTGATGGGTCTAAAAGGAGTTCTGGAGTTTACTAGCTATGTTATGTTATGTTATTTGGTTTTTAGGAGCATTAGCAACTAAGGCCATATTGCTCCGGGATATGCGGTGGTCATTCCCTGACCTTTCCGCATCCTCCGTATTTGGTGACAGGCTCGAACCCCGGTCTAATCAAGAAGCGTGTGCTATGCACTGCTGCTCCTTCCCACCTGGCTACGGAGGCGCCAAGTTTACTAGCAATGCTGCACCTCCATGTGCTGTATTAGAGTCATTCGTATTCTTTCTAAGCATAAAATGTGATGTTTTATGCTCATAGATATTTTAGGGGTCAGGTTTGTTTCCTGTAGACAAAGAACAGCAGGTTTATATTCAGTAATTAAGTCATAAACATCGCCTAAGTTAGCTTGGAGTCCCCGACAATTCCATTGAACGATTCTATGCATTATTGAAGATTATTGGGTGTGTCTGCTTGCTTATGGGATGTGGTTTGCTTGTGCCTATCTAATCTTGTTTTTTCCCTTTTTGGGAAAAGTTGGTCTGGTGACGTCTATGTCCTCCTCTTCTGCATGAATTTCTGTCTGTGTCCACGGTATTAGAACTTTATTTTTGATTATTTCTTTCAGAGCCAGTTAGATTAACTGGCTGTTGTACAGCATTTTTATCTGGCAGTATTGTCAATGGTGTATTTACTAAATGAGTTGATTGCTGTTGGGTAGACTGTTCTTTTAGTAGAGAGGACCAACCTTGCCCAATCAGAAATTGAGATGCTTGGCAGAAGTGAACAATCTGTTTGTACTGTTATGGATCGTTGCTTTTATACAACTGAAGAATAAAATGGCAATTTATTAGAAATTGAAAAATGTCTTTTTGCTTCTTGGTATGGCATCTTGTGTTCCACTTTGTACTTTTGTATATTCTTTTTTGTCTGCCACTGAATGCACTCCTTTGAAAATGATGAATGATTTCCCTTACAGTTTGGGCAGCATTGCATTTCAGTGGTGCAGTCCGTGTGGACATGCTCTTTTGAACCACAGGAGGCACAGGTGGTTACACCCCTGGAGACTGCTTGCGAGTGTCAAAATTTTTGGCATTTAAAACACCAGACTGGGTTTGGAATGTAAAGTTGAATTTTTTACCTTAAATATTAAGCTTTAACAGTTGTCGGTAAAATTGGCATTTTAAATGTAAGAATGACTGTTCAGGTAGGAGTAAGAACCCCATCTTTCTTAATGACTATTCTTTTCGCATTTATTACATTTTGATCGCTTAATTCCTGAATGATCTCTTCCTCAGATCCATTAAGCAGAACCCACTCGGCTATTACCCCTTTAGAGGAGTTTAGGGTGGCATGAGGGGTAACCTTTGTGGGAATTCCACCAAAAGCCGATGTCTTTAATAGTTTTTCTGAGTGCTTATTCTCACTCATCTCCATTAGGTATCCAGATTTTAATCTCCGAATCATTTTTGGAGGGCCCACCACATTTTCAAGACATTTTTGTATTAAGAATGGGGAGAGCTTACTCAAAGGATGATCAGTCAATGAATGCAGTATCAGAAAAAGAGGAGCAGGGGTTTCTGTTCCTTCTTTTTTCTGCTGTTTTGCATTACATGCATTTAAGTCATCTCTGTTTGGGAGATCTGGATCGTGAGATCCATAAGTGACATGTCTATTTATGTCCATCTTTGCTCCTTTTTGCCCTGGGAGAGTGATTTTCTTTTCTTCTCCCAGGTTACCGGCCCTGCCACGTGGAGGTAGGAGTGGTGCCACCAGTGACCAAATGGTTTAGAAAGTTAGTTAGGTTAGTACGGATTATATAAATACACATACATATACAAGGAAAGAAAGGTGTATTTCCTTTCTGGATTCCTACTTCAAAGCTTTTAAGTAAAGAATCACTTATGAAAAACAGGAAGAACAGAGACACTGGAAAATAAATAAACTAATCTGCTAAGAAAAAGAGCAGGCTATGTATTGCAAAAAATATCGCTTGGCACTTGGGGCCCTCACAAGGTCTGCATTTTATGACTTAATGAGTACTTGAAATTCCTCAAATTTATTTACTATACTCCTAGCATTAGTGTACATGCAAGTACACATGTACCTGTTCTTACTTTTAGTTACCCCAACACAACCCATGTATTTGCTTGTTTCGTGATGACCCACAGCAGAGCTTAGTGTATTATGTACTATGTGTATCATGTTATACTGTTTCGATCATAAAGTTGTAAATTGGTTATAGCTTTACTAGAAATAAAATTTCATAGCAAAAAAAAAAATATATATATATATATTTATATATATATGGCAACCGATGTGATTAGAACCTTTGAGCTACTTATTGCGGAGCAATATGGCCTTAGTTGCTAATGCTCCTAAAAACTGAATAACAAGCTACTTATTCACCACAATTAAAACTCTACAATGTCACTACTGTGCACTACACTACTAGTTAGTTACTTATTTTTACAAATTTATTTACATAGCATTTATATTTTTAAAAATTTAAAATTCTTCAATAAAATTTACTCCAGCTCCAGTTCAGGTGCATAATGTTTGGAAAGAGTAAAATGTTCAATCCACATGAAACACACACACACACATTTTTCCCAAATTAATATTTTGCATGTGTTTTTTAAGAAAATTATCCCAAAAATAAAACTTTTTTTTTCTAGTTCTAGTTTTGAAATTAATCTTGAGTTATGAGACTGTTATGTGTGTATCATTGTTTCCACTTCATCCTAATGAATTTCTTTTTATAGTTTGATCAAAATAAAAGTTGTCTCTCTCTCTCTCTCTCTCTCTCTGGTACACAGACACACAGTGTGTGTGTGTGTGTGTGTGTGTGTGTGTGTGTGTGTGTGTGTGTGTGTGTGTGTGTGTGTGTGTGAGAAAGAGAAAAGAAAGAGAGAGAAAGAGAGAGAGAAAGAACTTTTGTTTTGATCAAACTATAAAAAGAAATTCATTAGGATGGAATGGAAACAATGATACATACATAACAGTCTCATAACTCAGGAGGAGATTGTGTATAGTATCCTGATGAGAGGGATTATTTTATACACCACTTTGAAAAAAAGATGACATCACCTGTTTATAACTCATTAGTTTCCAGTCTGATTGAAAACCAAATTTGAAATATTGTGAGGGATTAAGAGTGTACCTTAACAAGTAATTCTGTTTCAATCTGCCATCTTGAAACAAGATGGCCACATGAAATACAGGTCCATATTGTTTTTGGAATTCTTCTGTTTAGAATTTGCCTCAAAAAAATTTACTTGTTTTAAATGCTTTGTAAAATAATAAGAGAAGTTTACCTCAGTATAGTATGTAGAACACTTCCGTATGATACTGTCCAGAAATTAAAACAAAAAAATCAACAAACTTATATTAGAGTAACAAATAGTTTAAAAAATAATTAAAAATCATCAATTTAACGCAATTAAAAATAAGAAAATTAATTTAAATATTGCCTTCAAAACAACATCATTCTGATGTTTGCTAGGGTCAATTTAAATCAAAAAATTTCAGGCATAAAACAACTAGAACTTGCCACGTCGCGTAATATCGTTAAACTTGCCTTAAAATCTCAATATACTAATAAACAAAAATACTTTTCTCAGGTTAAGAAGCTTCGCGATAAATTAAAAAATTATCTACATCCTAACAATTGGTCTGTATTGAAGACCTCCATAGATTTGCGACGGGAAGCACAGGCCTCATATAAAAAACAGACACATTAACAAATTACAAACAATATCGGGAGGGGCGACACGTTGTTGTTATCTGGTTTTTAGGAGCATTAGCAACTAAGGCCATATTGCTCCGGGGATATGCGGTGGTCATTCCCTGACCTTTCCGCATCCTCCGTATTTAGTGGTCATGGGCTCGAACCCCGGTCTAATCAAGAAGCGTGTGTTACGTATTGCTGCTCCTGCCCACCTGGCTATGAAGGCGCCATCGACACGTTCATGCGAATTCTAACACAGTCACGGGCTTGCGACCAAGTGCATACAAGTTGGGTGACGATCCCCTCGCATACACACACGTGCTACAACAGAATACGTCAGCTAGTTCGCGAACACCCCCTCGCCCAGCATTCAACGAACCAACATATCAACAGGTTACAAATCTTTCCTCTTATACGCTATCGCAGGATCAGATTTCACTTTTATCCAAAGGATTAAATTATAATTTACCATCTCGAAAAATACCTAAAAAACAGTGCGTAATTGATATCGAATTTATACTTCATAATGTTCCACAAAAAGATTTATTTATTCAACAAGTTAACCAAGTGGTGAATAACATAAAAGAAACGCGACTTCCTGAATTGAATACACATGACAGTTCAGCTTTACGTGAATTTCGAGAAAATAAAGACATTATTATACAGAGGGCAGATAAAGGAGATACAGTGGTAATATTCGATAAACCTGATTATGTTAATAAGTTAGAATCAGTTGTTTCAGATACCTCCACTTATCTTGAAGTAGACCCAGCACTATTTACCAATTTAGTCAATCAATACAATAAAATGTTAACCACGTATCGAAAAAATGACTACATTACTATGGCACAGTTAAAGGAATTGAAGGCCAGAACATACAATATCCCTGCACTTTTCAGTCAGGTAAAATTACACAAGACTGGTTTTCCTATTTGGCCTATTTTTTCCTACAGAAACTCGGCATTTTCATCCTTAGCCACACATGTATATAGCATTATAAAATCCTTTAGACAGGCGATACAATTTGGAATTAAGAACTACGATACATTATTTAATAACCTTAAGGATTGTAGACTTGGCGAAAATGACAATTTATTCTCACTAAATGTTACCTCGTTATAAATGAATGAAAAAATATTGAATACACATTAGATATTATTTGGGATATGTTAAATAATAACTCAATACCGATTAATTATACGAAGCTTCCTATTAAGGAAATTTTTCACTTAATTAAACTGTTAGTTGAGGCCAACTATATCACCTTTCGAGACAAAGTGTACAAACAAATTTTTGGTTTGCCAATGGGATTAAGCCTGAGCAGCTTAATATCGAAGATCTATCTCTCAACAATTGAGCATATACATTTGACGCCTTTTCGACCCCTTATAACCTACTATGGAAGGAATTTAGATGATGTTCTAGTTATTACTGATAGTAGTATCCAAGACATTTTACATTCATTTAATAATATTCATTCTAGGCTCAAATTTACATTAGAAAGGGAGGATACGGATACAAAGTCATTTAATTTTCTAAATTTCACGCTTACTTGGGACTCGAATAAAATCCAATTTAACATCTATCGAAAACCTACAAACACCGGTATGCTTCTACATTATAACAGCTATCACCCATTCACCTACAAAAGATCGATTATCTTTAATCAATTTCTAAATGCCTATAAATATTCAACGACGGAATCTGCTTTGGGCTCAGAAATACAAATATTAACCAGCAGATTCTTAAACAGGGGTTATCCCCTTGCTACAATAAACCAGCAGATTCTTAAACAGGGGTTATCCCCTTGCTACAATAAACCAGCAGATTCTTAAACAGGGGTTATCTCCTTGCTACAATAAACCGAATTAGGGTACAAGCTAAGGATAGGATACAAAATACTACACCAACCAACAACAGTAATATAAAAAAATACTTTATTTCTGTCCCATAGGTTGAACAGTGGCACAAACAGCTTAACAGATTCTTTAAGGATACCGAATTTAAAATTGTGGCCAGGCCAATACGAAAATTACACACTATACTGAATAATCGCTCAGTCCTTTCCTCGTTCACAACACAAATTAATGAACTGGTATACAACATTTCTTGTGATGATTGTGACTCGTCTTATCAGGGTTCGAAATGGTTTCCTTTAAATATTCGTGTTAATCAACATGCAGCCTCAGTTTGGGTGTCTTGTTCAGCAGCGTCAGAATTAGCCTTTCATGCCGTTAACGAAAAACATACTTAGTGTCCAACGTAATTATATGCAACTATTAATTGCAGAAACCGTAGAAATTAAATTAACGAAAATTCTGTTAATGTTGGTCGGCCATATCTCATCTCCAATTCGTGGGTTTTTATGACATGTGCAAAGACAAATAATCCTATTTAAGTTTCAGACTCACCCCTATTCGGTAATTTTCATTCCTGTGATCACAACATACGGTCAAAAAGCGTTGTCAGCTTCAGGAAGGAAAATTGTTTTGCAATTTTTTTTGTTAAATTCTTTTAATTAATTTTCTTATTTTTAATCTTTTTTTTTTTATGAAAATCACAAAGGTATCAAAACCTATAGTACTTAGTACCGTGCATGGGTTGAAGGAGAAGTATGGGGGGAGGGGGAGGGGGAGGGGGATGCCGGAAACTTTGCTCTAGAGACTAAACATGGGTTTCACCACTTCAAGCCTACAATAAGCAAAGTGGTGGTATTTCACCGGTTGATGAAAGTCATCTACCACCTACATTACAGATGAAATGACTAGAGAAACTAAATATTTTGCAAAAAAAAAAAAGGGATTCTGATATACAGTAAGCTCTTGAATGTCTACAAAATATCATGGAATATTTTAAAGAAAGCAGTCCAAAAATTTCTCAATTTTTCGGCTAATAATATGGCTGCTATCATTGGCATTGAAGAAGCTTCATTTCCACAAGTAAGCACTGTAAGGAAAAGGATTTAAAAAATGTCGTTTCAATTGTGAAAGTACAGATGAAGCACTTGCATTAGTAGAGGCATATAATGCAAAAAAGTAAGCTTATACAGCATCAGCCAAAAAAAAAAAAATTTCCATTTCACCCAACCATTCGCTCTAAAAGTTGTCTAGTTCTTCCTTGAATTTATTTAAGATATCAACTTCCAATGAAAAATTTAAAGTAAACCTTAAAGTACCATATTAATTACTCAAATCAATAATATAGCAACGGCTTAATTTATCAGTACTCACCTCATGAGATGAGGTTATTGTTGTTGTTGTTATTTGGTTTTTAGGAGCATTAGCAACTAAGGCCATATTGCTCCGGGGATATGCGGTGGTCATTCCCTGACCTTTCCGCATCCTCCGTATTTGGTGGTCACAAGCTCGAACCCCAGTCTAATCAAGAAGCATGTGCTACGCACTGCTGCTCCTGCCCACCTGGCTACGGAGGCGTCAATGAGATGAGGTGAGTACTGATACTCACCAGCAATACTACCTG
Organism: Mastigoproctus giganteus; assembly: GCF_048544385.1. Taxonomy (NCBI): domain Eukaryota; kingdom Metazoa; phylum Arthropoda; class Arachnida; order Uropygi; family Thelyphonidae; genus Mastigoproctus; species Mastigoproctus giganteus. The sequence continues at coordinate 59,248,790 of NC_143584.1, forward strand.
TTGGCTAAAGGCAAATTTCCAAGCATCCGTTCTACAACTGTCCTTCCTCAATATGAATTTATGCCCCCTCAGGTTTGTAATTTCAGCAAGAAAAAGAATCCCATCAGAATTGAGTCTGGCCAACCCATTCAAGGCCTTATACACCTCAATCAGATCACTATGCAGGCGCCTAGTCTCCCTACACTGCAATTTGCAGAATTTAAGCCTGCCTTAGTAAGAGCACCCTTTCGTTGTCCTCACCAATCTTGTTGCCATTATCTGTACTCGTTCTCCAGACCTGTACACAGTACTCAAGGCATGGCCTGACCATTGCCTTATACAAAGTAATAATCAGCTCCTTCTGCCTACTAGCAAAATACCTGTATATTATTGACAAAACCCTATGAGCTACTCTGGCAGCCTGTCTGCACTGCTCAGAAAACTTCATGCCTGACTGCACAATTACCCCCAGCTGTTTTTCATTCTCTACCACCCTGAGCGGCAGAACACCGTACCATGCAGTTGGCATGTTTCTCTGGGGTTACTTCTACCCATATGCAGTACTTTACATTTGTCAATGTTAAACTTCAGTTGCCACTTCTCAACCCAACTTTTCTAGATCCTGTTGTAGCAGCATACTGTCATTGCTACCATTAACAACCCTGCCAACCTTTGTATCATCTGCAAACTCTGACATTCAGGATCCACAACAAAAAAAATTATTTTTTTCTTTCAAATTATGGGCACAACAATTTTCTCGTTAACTGAAAGGTTTACAAATATGAAAGAACATGTAGAAATCTTTAAAATGTTTTATAATATTTCTGAATTTAAAAAATGGTCAGATGGTCACCCTTTTCTTGAAAATTTCTGTTCACCCTTTTCTTGATGATTTATTAAATCATTTACATATTAAGTTATGTGGCATTGATCATAATGAATCTGATATTGATGGTTTAGCATCATCTGAAGAACTTAGAGTACGTCAAAATATATTAAAGACAATATTATTCCATTTGAATTTTTACAATATATTTTTAAAATTGATTTTACAGATACTTTTCCAAATGTAATGGTTGTATTAAGAATTTTTCTAACTTTACCAGTTTCCTTGCCTTATAGATGAATAGAGTTTTTTTTTTAAATTAATCAAAAATTATTTACGAGTGACAGTGTCTCAACGACTCTCTAATTTGGCAATAATTTCAATAGAAAATTCACTTTTGGAACAAATAAACATAAAGGAAATAATTAATAAATGCGCACATCTTAAAGCAAGGAAACATAAATTTGCATAATTTTTTTTAACATTATAATTTTCCTTTTATTTTATTATTGTGGGTACAATTACTGTGATTTAGAATTTAAAGTTTGTTTCCAGAATTTCAGAATGATTTTGTTATTTTTGTTTGTTATTTCATTATATTATATATATGTTGAATTCTTTTCTTTTTTAATAAATTAATAATAATTATTTATGCCTCATTTTATTTTTTTAGTGCATCTTACCATTCTGTGATCACTTCCAACATTTACCTTGTTTGGGATGGTAACGTCATTCACAATATATATTCTGTTAGTGAGGATGAAGTTGATTTCATTAGTTGTTAATCCATTTGGGCTCTTCCATGTCCACTTTCTGTTCACCCTTTTCATTAAATTGATTTTTAATTGTGTTAAATTGAGTTTTATTTTGTTAAATTAAGTTTTATTGTCTTAAATCGATTATTAATTATTTTTTAAACTATTTGTTACTCTAATGTAAGTTTTTCGATTTTTTCGTTTTAATTTCTGGAGAGTATCATATGGAAGTGTTCTACATACTATATTGAAGTAAACGTCTCTTATTATTTTACAAATATTGATATCAACGTAGAATGTATTGAGCATTACAGCTCTGGTTCATACTATCTAATTGGTTTAAATACAAAATTATATATCATATTCATCATGATTTTCTGAACTAATGTTATCTGAAATTTTTGACTCCAACATGATCTGCTAAAAGAAATTTGATTTCTGAATAGCACATGTTAACATCCATTCCCTCCAAAACTTTATCTAGTTCTTCCTTGAATTTATTTAAGCTATCCACTTCCACAATGACAGATGGAAGATTGTTCCAGCAATCAAATACCTGCTGGCTAAAGGTAAATTTCCACACATCTGTTCTACAACTGTCTTTTCTCAATATGAATTTATGCCCCCTTAGGTTCATAATCTGAACAAGAGGAAGAATCCCATTAGCACCGAGCTTGCTCAAACCATTCAAGGACTTATACACCTCAATTAGATCAACTTGCAGGGGAACAAAGGGGGTGTTCCCCTCACCAATCTCATTGCCCTTCTCTGTACTCATTCCAACAGCTCTACATCTTTCCTAAAATGAGGCCTCCAGACCTGTATGCAGTACTCAAGATGTTGCCTGACCATTGCCTTATACAGGGGACAATGATATACAGGAACATAGCAAAATTCCTGTATATCATTGACAAGACACCATGAGCTACTCTTGCAGCCTTTTTGCGCTGCTCAGAAAACTACATATATGACTGAACAATTACCCCCAGGTCCTTTTCATTCTCCACTACCCTGAGTGTAGTACCACCCAGTTGACACATTACTCTGGGGTTACTGCTACCCGTATGCAGTACTTTACACTTGTCAATGTTAAACTTCAGTTGCCACCTCTCAGCTATACAGACCGCAGAACTCAATAAGTCTGCCATAGCTGAGCACTATTGGGAGAAACAACATCAGGTATCCCCTGAGAATGCTGGGGGCACATAGATTCTGGGACTGCAAGTGGCTGGAGAGTTTGTGGATTGGGTCATCTGGTAACAATAGTATGAATAGAGATAGGGGAGTTTGGCTCCACCCCGTTTTGGAGGCTGTGGTCCTTGCCAGAGATAAACGTTTTAATTTGCCATGCTCCTAGACCATTTCCAGTTCCAGTACACGTGAAGGGAGTGTTGAACATGTGCCTGGTCAGACATGTGTGCCGTGAGCCTGATATTTAAAGTTGTGTTGCTTGAACTTCATTATTGTTGAGAAGGGAGGCGGATGCCCCCCGAAAGCTTCAATGGTGTTTTATTGCTTTTAAAGTTATATTTTTAATGCATTTTAAAATTCATCAATTCAATTTTATTTGTTGTAAAGTAAATCAGTTTTTGTAAATTATTATTTTACAGTTTTTATTGTATCATTTCAGTATACTATCCAGTATTATTTTATCATTAAATCAGTTTATTTAAATGGTTGGTGTATTTGTCTAAACTTGTGGTATGTATAACCCGAACCTTAGAGGCCTTTTTGCAGACATACTTTTAACTTTAATTTTCCAATTCAAGGACCTTACAAGTGTGTGAAATTTCAAACATACCATTTAGTAAAAGTTTGACTATATTTAGGAACGGCAGAAAAAATTTCAGATTTTAATTATTGATTAGTGGTTAATGTGGGAACATTATTTCTGAGGTGGGTTACCTGATAGTTAACCCACCACTACCATGACGTTAGACATGAAAGATAGAAAGTTTCAGAATCTACATAATTAATTTTATATACCTGGGTAGTGGTTGGAGCAATTATCAGTCCTTTAACTGGATGAACTGCAAAAGCACTAATAACCCATGATGTCAGGGTTTCTGGAAGAAGACCAGACACTACACCAATGCCATCCTCACTGAAAAATTAAACAGAATTAATTTAATGGTGATTTTTCACGTAAAAATCAAATGCTAATAAATACACTGTGTGAAATTTATCATGTGGGTTAAATACTAATTTTTTTTTATTATTTAAAAATATATTAAAAAAAATAATAAAAATATATTTATTATTTATAGTGGAATATCAAGCCAAAATTTGAAGGGTACTTGGTCCATTTTAAAGTTGGAGGCAGAATAGTAAGAGACTAGTCACCTTAAAAATTCTGTCACAATACCCAAACTTGGATCTGAAATTTTGAAAAGAGTGTAATATTCTTTGGTGTAATGAACATGCCTACAGATGGAAAAGAGGTTTCAATTTTTCTACATCTGTAACTCAAAAAAAAAAACATTCAAAATTGCATAAAAAATGTATCAAAAAAAAAAAAAAAAAAAAAGAGTAATTATTCCAATATTGCCTATCACAAAAAATATGAAAACAACATGGTCTGCCTTATTAGACCCTTCAAATCCATCAAAGTCAAATGCACCACTCATACTCTTTGATTTAATTTTTTATAATTACACTTTATAATTACACCTTATATAGATGATGCTATATAAGCTTGCTTTCTTGCAATGTGAACCTAGTACTTAGAGGGCAATGGGTTACAAATACAGTCCCTTATACTGCTAGACTGTCACAAATCATCACATCAGCAGAGTTCAACTACTAAGCAATCAAATACATGAAAGAATTACCTAATTTTAATTGTACATACATGGAGGTCAAAACTAAAATTAAAAATAAGCTTAATTTTGTTTTTATCCACTGTCCCATATTTAACCATTGATTATTAACCATTCAACCAATAACTAGCTTACCAATTGGGAATTGTCAACCTTGGTAACTGAACCTTACCAAATACCATGTTTTAATAAAAGGCATACATTTTCAAACCTTTCTATAGGCAATTCTTTTATTTAGTTTTCTTGTAAATCTATACATCATCATAAACAAGGTCCAAGATAAATGAACAAAAAAATTTATTTAACATGGAAGAATAACAGAATATGCACTATTTTATTATATAAAGTGATTACACTATACAGTTAATTTATTTTACATTAATTTTTATTTATGTCACTGGTTTTTCTTTAGTGTCAATATTTTGGTGGAAATTGTCAGTTTCTGTGACATTCAAATGTATGTACCAATAATGTTATATATGACAGCCTGCAGTATTCATATTAAAAAATTTTTTCGCAGTGTACTATGGCTGCTAAATGAAGGTGTAAGTTATCTTCAAAATCATTATGCTATGTTTGTAGAAAATATACAGGTCTGAAGCATGCAAAGTGTAATCACTGGTGGCTCCCTGACATCCTTCTTTCAGGGAAGCTTTGCACCGTATGTATTTTGGAATACTGTGGGTGATAAAGGCAAGTTGAAGGCAACTCATTTCTTTTGTGGTAATTAAGAAGAAATGAGTTGTCGTTTTATATGAACAAAGCCCACAAACTATCAGATGATAGCTACTCAGATTATGTTATATATGAGATTTCAACAGTCAGGCCACACCTTGAGTACTGTACACAGTTTTGGAGGCCTCATTTTAGAAAAGATTTAGAGCTGGTGGAACAAGTACAGAGAAGGGTAATAAAATTAGTGAGTGGAACAAAGGGTTGCTGTTAACAAGAAAGGCTTCAGTTCTTCAAATTGCAGCATCTGGAGACTAGGCACCTGTGAGGTGATCTGATTGAGGTGTATAAGGCCTTGAATGGTTTGAGCAAGCTCAACTACAACTCTCTTTCCTCACTTCAAAGTAAGGAAAGAGAGTTGTAGAATAGATGTGCAAAAATTTGCCTTTAGACAGCGGGTGGTTGATTGCTGGAACAAACTTCCATCTGTCATTGTGGAAGTTGTTGACAGCTTAAATAAATTCAAGGCTGAACTAGACAAACTTTTGGAGTGAGTAGATATATGAAACAAGAAAGATTTTTTTTGGCTGATGCTATATAAGCTTGCTTTCTTGCATCATATTATGCCTCTACTAATGCTAACTCAACAGAGGAGATGCAACTAGGTAAAAAGCAGACATTAGGAGTTGAGGAAGGTAGAGCAGAACACTCTCACCAGTAATCAGAACAGTACCCATATCCTACATCTCCTTTGCTAATAGGCTAATGAGTCTCCTAATAAAGAGGCTAGACATACTGGACAGGCAACTTGTGTAGCTGAGACCCACTAATATTCATAAAATAGGACAAATGCTAACATATTGTGACTTTCTTTTGTAGAGTAACTGTGTCCTCATTTTGAATTTAAAATCAATGTTGTGAATTTAAACCAATTAAAAACAGAGTGATAAATAGAAATATTATAGGAATATTAAATTTTAGAAATGTTATATTTTCAGTCAGAAATTCTCTGATTCAGGAATAACTGCATCCAGGTAAGCTGTAATTAAAATAGTATTGAAGACAAATTCCTTAAGCTTGATGGGGGCTTTTTGTTTATACCATCTTCAAAGGGGAAGCGAACATGTGTCAAAGGCCATATTTATAGATTCCATTGCCATATTCCAAAAGCATAGCGGGGGGGGTGTCAAGTAGACGAAAGGAAGAGATGCAGGATAGAAGGAAAATTCCTGCCCCCCTGTATTTCGCTAGTAGTTTGGGAATTTGAAAGTTTTGAGATTTAGAACAGCTTAAAGGTTTTTTTTTGGGAGAAAGAATATGAAAGTTTCCACTCAGATATCCGGGTGTGTGACTACCCGTCCCCATTAGTAGAGGTCCTGGATTGGGGGGGGGGATTATGTGTTGTTATTATATTTGAACTTGTAGGATATTTGTTTTAGATCCCACTCCTCAGAAATTATTATTGGTCTATGTATGTTGATGACCTGTTTGTTGATCTTACTGCTAGAATCTCACTGGTTTCTAACTTCAGTTTTGTGTCTTGTTTGTCTAATATTATGGTGTTTTCAAAGGATGGTTAATGTCCTGTGTCTTAGTGGTGAGTTACCAACTCAGAACTAATTTTTTTGTGTCCGGTCTATTTTTTATTTATTATTCAAGGCTACTTTTAAAATGCTTTTGTGCTTTTGGATTCTTGTATGTAGCTCATATATATAATATATGAGGATGAAGGAATAAAAGCAAGCTTTAACCCAAATATATGCATGGTGATTAATTGGAAGTATAAAGGGAGATGAATTCCCAAAGCTTGATGAGGGCTTTTTGTTTATACCATTTTCAAAGGGGAAGCGAAAGAGATTTTTTTTTTGGGAGAAAGAATAGGTTTATTTATCTCTAAGTAGGTCTTTCAATACTATTCTAATTACATCTTACCCAGATGCAGTTATTCCTGAAAAAATCTCAGGTAAAAGAATTTCTAACTTAGAATATCATCATCATCATCATCATCATCCTCCTTTCAGGGATTTAGGCCAGATGGCCTATGCTGGTCCCAGTCCATCTTTTCTTCAGACATCCTGGATCTCATCTTCCAACTGGCCGATATTTCATAATCTTCTTTGGTAACCTTGCTAGATGCATCCTATCCCTCTGTATTTGTAGATTCTATCTATTATTGGATCAATACCTAATTCTTTATGAATCTCAGAACTTTTCTTCTTGTCCAATAAGCGATAGCCACTGGTTTGGCAAATAAATTTTATTTCATTTGTTTTTGTTTTGTTTCAAGAAATGAAACTTGGATAAATAAATTATCCAAGTTTCATTTCCATAGGGTAAAGTGGGTCTTGCTATCACCTTATAAGCTATTATCCTTGTATGCTTTTGAACTTTATTCAATTTTAGGACATTGTCAGTTAAACCTGTAACTTTTAGAAAATTGGAAATTTTTAATTCTATATCTTTTTCTTCCACATAAGAAAAATAACATCCAAAATACTTGAATGAATTTACTTGGTATTGAAGATGGTATTTTCTATTACTATTTTACTTCTGATTGGATAATTACCTTTAAATGCCATAACTTTAGTCTTTTGATTTGAAATTTCCATTCCAAATGTTTTAGCAATATTGTTTAAGGTAAAAATTGATTTCTGAAGTTCATCTTCATTCTGAGCTATTACTATTTGATCGTCTGCAAATAATAAAGTATTTAATTTAGTTACTCGATCAATTTTAAAACCACCATTGATAGTATTCTTCCTTTTTTTTACTATTGCATTTATATAAATATTAAACAGAGATGGTGACATTGGGTATCCTTGATGAACTCCTAGATTGATCGATCCATCGATTGATTGATTTCCATTCAGTTATACCAGAGTTAGACTTTATTGCAATTCTGTTATTATGATAGACATGCATTATAGCATTTAATAATTGATTAGGGATATTCAATTGTTTAAAAATTTTCCATAATCTTCCTCTAGAAACCATATCGAAAGCTTTCCTAAAATCAATAAATGCGAAATGTGTTTCGATATTCTCTGTTTTTCTCTATTAAAATTTTTAATGTAAAAGCTGGGTCAATACAGGATCTTCCCTTCCTATATCCATTTTGTTCTTCATATAAAGCAGGATCAAGTAATTTTGCTGACAATAATTATGCATATAATTTATATCCAACATTTAGAAGGCTTATTCCTCTGTAATTCTCAAATCAAGATTTGTCACCTTTTTTTAAATATAGGGATGACAAGGGCATTTTTCCAGCTTAGTGGGCTTGTTCTTTGGTTCGAAACTAAATTATAGAATCTTCTACAGGAATCTATGGAAATTATTACCAGCATATTTTATTAATTCCATGTTTATATGCTTTTGAACTTTATTCAGTTTTAGGACATTGTCAATTTCACTTGGAGACTTTCCAGATTTACTGTTATTTAAAGCAGCTTTAAATTCTCGTATAGATATATCTTCCCTATCTGTATTTTCGTTTAGTGATATATAACACAAGTTAGTATCAATTTCTGTCCATAAATTTTGGAAGTAATCTAACCAGGTTTCTTTTTTAATTATTTGGAGACTGGTATTTTCTTTAATGTCCTTATTCATATTTTTTATGATTTTATAAAAATTGGGTTTTTTCACTGATATCCCTTTCCATTTTTGATATAAAATGTTCCTACATTTCTCTATTTTTCTTTCTACATGCCTTTCCAGCTATTGCTCTTTTTCTTTTATATTCAATTTCTGATCCTATAGTTTTGCTGTTTTTTATTTATTCTTTTCCTGTATAATGGTTTTAATATCATTATCCCAGTTCCTGGTTCCTTTTTTTTTTTTTTTTTCTTTTCCATTTGCCTTTAGTTCCCAAACATTCATTTGCTATTGTAATGAGAATATTTGTTAAACTCTCCCATTTGATTTCTATATCATCACTTTCTTTGATGTTTTCTGACAATTGTTCTATTCTCTGTTTATAAAGGGTTCAAATACTTTCTTCATCTATTAGAGTGACTCTGAAAGTTCTAGTCAAATTTGATTCACTTTTCTGATTTGATTTTTTCCATCTTGGTGGCATCCTTAGCTTTCCTATTAGCAGATAATGATCCAATTCAATTTCATAGCTTCTATATACCCTGGCATCTGTAATCATATTTGCTAGTTTCCTATTGCCAATAATATAATCTATTACACTTCTAAGATTCCTAGCTTCCCATGTAAACTTGTGACATTCTTTATGTTTAAAAAATGCATTTATAATTTTTAATTCATTACCAATAACAAAATCTCTAAATCTGTTCCCATTTTTAATACAAACTGAAGGAAATCAATTTGTAATAAAAATAATATAGGGACAAAATTTGTAATTACAAATTACAAATTTTGTCCCTATATTAGCTCCATATGGCATATTACCCACTCGGGCATTCATATCATCCATTATAAGAAGATAGTCATTAGCATTAACCTCAACTTTGATTCTTTGTAACTGTAAATAAAATATTGTTGTCTTCTCTCCCTTCCTAAGGGTCATAGCAGCCAATAATTGTGAGATATCCTGTACTTATTTTCAGCCTTACTTCTAGGATTCTGTCATTCCAATTCCAGCATAGTAAGAAATATTACTTTGAAGTTATTTATGGATAAATATCATGATTACTGATTTTGCATGTTCTTCTTTATTCACTCCACTGTAAATATATGTACAACCCTCAGTGTCATCTGTACCTTCTGTTTTGTCTTGGTTTCTGTTATTACACCTATTTTGATGTTTCTTTCATGTAAAACGGAGTCTAATTCCTAGTAATCATGATGTAGGTATAAATCTATAATTTTTCAAATGATTTGGGAGATGTGATTTATTGTATTGCACTGAGCTTTGTCCTTCTTCTTGGACAAATGTTTCAATGAGAGCTTGCCAATAGCAAACTTTTAAAAGGATTTATGCTGAAGTAAGTTTCAGATGAAATATGGTAAGTGGCCCCCTCAGGTCAAGAGAATATATTATTATTATTAGCCATATGGTGCAAGGAAGCCTGAAGCAAAAAAAAAAAAAATTTTTTTTTTCTGAATTATCTCGAGAGAGAGAGAGAAGTAGAAGGGAATCATCAAAAAAAAGAAGAATGATAATATCCGGCTCAGGACCCTGGGTGTGCCAAGCCCATACTCACCAGATGTGAGGATGCCAAAGTGCCATGTGGTGACATGAAAGCATATCATGATAAGATGTTAATTTCTAATCAATGCATTCCTGATGTCTGATTCAGCTTTAATCATGAAGTCCAAGGATAACTGCTTTTTCCAGGATGAACCAAGACAATAGTCAGGCTGCATCTTGAGTACTGCAAATAAGTCTGTGAGCTTCACTTTAGCTGGTGAATACCTAAAAGTCACACTATCTATTGAATGTGAGTCCTCCACAATACCAGAGAAATGTTTGGAATAATAGTTATAAACAATTTAAAATTGGGCACTACTTAATTAACTTAATTAAATTCTAACTTATTCATTATCTTAACAGAAGTGGATAAAAGAAAAAATAATACATAACTTTTAATTATGTCAATTAATTTTTATTACAAAATTGGCATTCTCAACAAATACTTAAGCCGAATATATTGTGAACCATCAAATAGGCATACACATAATGCCTAAAATTCATATCTTATTTTTTTACAGAACATTTCTCCGACTCCAACAAAATTAGAGATGCTGATTGAAAGTCTAAAATATACTAAAGGAATATTAAAATATAATATAAAATAAAATAAATAAAATAACATATAAAAAAAAAATATACTAAAGGAATGTTAAGTGTTAATTAACACTTAACATCACTTTGATGACAATTTAAAGTCTCAAATTTTAATTTCTGCTTTGCATATACCATCATTGGGTTAAGAAGGAGATGAATCTGTTGGAATGAGTTAGACAATAATAACAAGAATAGTCAAATTATGGGCACAAAAATGGTTCTCTAAAAAGAAAGACTTCAGTTCTGTAAACTGTAGTACCTGGAAACTAGGCACCTGTGAGGTGACCTGAATAAAGTGTTTAAGGCTCTTATGGTTTAAGTGCAAAAAAGTTTAAGTGCATATAATTATCACTATAGTGTGGCACACTTTAGGTGCAAGAGCATCATTGGTCAGATGTGTAACAAGAATAAGGGCTGTTATCTGGATACAGTTTATATATGATTGTAGATATCTATTCTTTTTAGGAATGAAAAAACCTTCCCAACTTGAAAATAACTTTAAGAAGTTACTAGGAGTGATGAAACTGTGAGAGATTCCTGTGATGTACAGTATGGAGAATTCTATATGGTGTGCACATTCATAAGCACAGAAGTGGCACACAGGGGTTTCCTCTGAGAAGAAGAATCTTCTTCTTCTCTAAGAATCCTTAGACGAGGAAGAGTCACACTAGTTCGTAGCTGAGCTAGTGTGACTTCTTGCTCTAGGGATTGAAGAACTGGTTTTATATTTGTAGTTTGTTGTTTATGTGACCTTGCCAGCTTACTTTCCACTGGTTTCCAGCTATTTCATTTTAAAGCCTTCTTAAGGTATTTCATTTCATAATTAGAAGGGTTGAGGCTAACTTGGCAGCACTGTCATATTCCAGTCTCCAAAAGAAACATTTCTTTTTCTCCCATTCACCAAATATAGATATGGAGTCGAAAATTTACCAGAGGACAGGGTGAGAACTCTCAAAAAGGTTTCTTAGTGTGTGCAATGAGCTTAGGGAATCTGTGTATATTATACTTCTTTGAATATCTGATTTTATGTGTTCCACAGCTAAATTATTGCTGTTAATTCAGCAGAGTACAGTGGGGCCTCGACTTATGATGGCACTGACATCTGATATTCTCAAGAACCAATATACCTTACATATGATCTTTTATTTTAAGGACCAATGATATTTGCAGGTACCAATGGCTTTCCGATATAGCTGAAATGATACATGGGTGGAAATTTTCAGACATGTGCCGCACAGAACATCACTCATGCGATTGTTCTCAACCAATTAGCGTCTTTGTTATTGTTCAATGTGTGGCACATTGAACATCACTCGTACGACTGTTCTCAACCAATTCGCTGTTGTTATTGTTGTTATTTGGTTTTTAGGATCATTAGCAACTAAGGCCATATTGCTCTGGGAATATGCGGTGGTCATTCCCTGACCTTTCTGCATCCTCCGTATTTGGTGGTGATGGGCTCGAACCCCGGTCTAATCAAGAAGTGTGTGCTACGTACTGCTGCTCCTTCCCACCTGGCTAAGGAGGTGCCTAACCAATTAGCGTCTTTGTCATTGTTCAACGCGTGGCGTATGGAACATCACTTGTACGACTGTTTCCAAACTTAAAGCTCCATCAACCAGTGGAGTCGAATTGATCATTTCGATCAATTCGATCGAAATGATCCTGAATTCCACCCTTGATCATTGCCTCCATGATTTTCCCTACTACTGAAGTCAGACTGACAGGTCGATAATTTCCAACTTCACTTTAAAGCCACCCTTATGTATGGGAGATACATTTGCACTTTTCCAATCCAAGGGAATCTCTCCAGAGTCTAGTGATGCTTGCATAATTAGCCTCAATGGTTCAATGCACTCGCTTGCCGCCTCTCTTAAGATTATAGGGTATATTCCATCAACTCCAGGAGCCTTACTGGTCTGTAGGCTCGAAAGTTTTTCCATTAAATAATCTTGTGAAATTTCAATATCATTAATTACATATTTTTTAACTTCACTCCCACAATTTCCCATTGCCACAAAAGGTTTTTCATTTGTAAATATCGATGCAAAATAACTGTTGAGTTCATCTGCAATGGCAGATGGTGTATTTAATACTGTTCCTTTCACTTACGTAAAGGTCCGATCTGGTTTGTCCTGCTCTTCTTGGCATTTATATATGTGAAGAATTCTTTATCCCCCCCTCTTTGCTCTGTTTGCTAGTGATTTCTCAGAAACTGCCTTTGCCTGTTGAATCTTTTCTGTGGCTCTATTACACATCACCTTGTAACTTTTATAGGCTTCAGTCCTTTTTATTGCTCTGTAACCTTTCCATGCCACCTTTTTCTGCTCAAGTAATGTGGCAACTTCACTATTCATCCAACTTGGAACCCTCCTCGTGGAGTATTTTTTTAATGGTATATACGCATTCAAGGCATCTGTGATTAATGTTTTAAAAGCGTACCACAGTTCAAATGTATTCATTTTCTGCATGATATCTATCCAGTTAATAGAGGCCATGTAGTACCTTAAGGCATCGTAATTTCCTTTTCTGAAATTAAAACCCATTCCTTTGCCTTTTACTTCTGCTACCTCTCTCGTCACCATCCACCGTAGAACTCCGTGATCACTTCCTGCTACTGGTTCCTCTACTGTCAGTCCTATTATGTCATCTAATTCATGTGTGATGATGAGGTCTAGGATATTCTTTTCTCTAGTACTTTCCCTGACATGTTGATACATATAACAGTCATCTAGTTGATTTAAAAATTTTGTTCCCCATGTCGAGTTTCCTTCCCATCTACTCCAATCAATTAGAGGCAAATTGAAATCACCCATAATAAGGCATTGACGCTTACTTGCCCATTCCATTTGCATGTAGAGGCTTTTGTCATAATCTTCACAATCACCTGGTCTGTCGATTACTCCTACTTGCATTATACCTTTGTTTCCAACTATCTCACACCATACAGACTTTATACTAGCATGTGAATTGTCTGAATCCGGGAAAGCTATCGTCGCACTCAGGCTCCTTCTGATAAGACGCATTACCCCACCACCCCTTCTATCTACTTCTTCTAGGTTCAAAGTTAGTGTTCAAAACAAGGATGTCATCTATATATTGAAATGCTAAAACGTTATGGTTGGGGTTGCTTGTGGTATATACTTCTCTGTAATAGTGCAAGAAAAGATTAGAAACTGAACTGGAGATTTGGGAACCCATGGTTACACCAATGGTTTGCTTATATGTGTGTTTGCCATCGTAGATAAAATTATTAAGCAAACAGAGATTAATATAATTGTTCCATATATTTTCATTGATATGTAATGTTTCCTTGTATCTGTGATAAAGTTGTTTTAGCATGGATACAAGTAAGTTGTGAGGAATAGAAGTGAAAAGGTTTGTGAAGTCACAAGTTTCTATACTAGAAATGGTGATATCAGATTTGAGGAAAGATGGATCGGTTATTATTTATGGTTGAATATGGATGAAAGGTTATCATATAAATAGGGTTAAATAATTTAAAGAATTGTTTAACTGGGAGGTAACAACCACTGTTTTTTGAACTAGTGATTAATCTGAAGCCAACAGGTTGTTTATGAAATTTGGCTATCATATACATATGTATAAGAAGGGTAGGGTAGAGTTTTTTTGTGCAAAGCTATTAGTTTTTTGATAGTGGATGCAGTATTGAGACTACAAGGCATGAATGTGGAACTATTATCTATTTCATTTTTAAGCTTGGTGTAATAAAACTGCTTGCAAAATATGGCAAAAGTTGTTGGAAGCTTTATCCACTGAAGTTATGATAAAATTGTCTTGTAGTTCTTTGATGTATTTATTAAGATTGCAGAATGGTGTGTAATGGTGTTATGTAGTTTGTAGGCATCTGAAACTGCTTTTATACTGTCATGATAGACTATGGTGACCCAGTTTTGGAATGCTTCATGTGGTATAGTGTATTTAAAGGCCAGTTTATTTGTAAAATGCATGAGTGAGATATAAGTTTTTATTAATATTGTCTAGATTAGCTTTATGTATCGGTCTGAATTAAAACCTTGTTCACTGCAGTGAAACTCTTGTTCACTGCAATGAACAAGGGTTTCAAATTCAGACCAATGCATTAAGCTAATCTAGACAATATTAATAATTGATAATATTAATAATATTATTAAATAAAAATAAGAAGTGACTGTAAAGAACTTTTGCTCAGTTGCTTGATCATTCAGTAATGAATGTTGTCTGGTCCTATACCTCTTTGCCCAGATACTCACAGGTGCACTTTTTAACTTGTGTATTGTGAAAATTGATTATACACTTCATCCCTATTGCAGGGAAAATTTATCGTCTGTTTCTCCAGTTCTACCTTCCATCTTTGGAGTAAAATGATACTGCTGAGGCCTATGCAAAAGTCGCAACAAGGGCATTCACAATTTATGGAGGTTCTACTATACTGTCTCTGCCAGTTTATAATTGTGAGGGGATTGTCATGATATCTGCCATTTATTTTTATAATATTTTTCCAGATTTGATGGGAAATTGTGGTATACCTAGCCCACAAATTTTGTATTTAACAAGGTTGGCTGTAGTTGGATTTAGTCAGATGTTCCAAGTTCCCTTTTGTTCCTTTTTTGGCAACAAAGCAAACACTATTCCAACAAGTTTTCATAGAGTTTTAGGTATGGCACTATCAGCTGCATATAGTGCAGCTTTGATAACGTACTTGACATCATCAAGGGGGATGAGCATTGTTTTATCCTCTGCACCCCCAGTGCTGCCATTGTTTGGTATTTTGTTCATTCAGCTTTCTCAAGTTTCCATTTAGGATATCTATATGGGATATTGGGTATTTTATCTAATTATTTTATTATGACTGGAAAATGGCCACTGAGGCATTCCACTTTAACATAGGGAATACCCTTGGAGAGGATGCAGATAGGTGCAGCACTTGTGCCTGATGGGAAATGAACGTATGTTGGTGATCCATCATAAAGGAGAGCAAGATTTTTTTCATCTATAAGCTGTTCAAAATTGTTTGCCCTCTATAGTCTAAAACAGTGGTTTTCAACTGGGGTGCTGCAACAGCATTCCAGGGGTGCCACGTAATTTGGGTTTAAGTTACTTAAACTTATTGTTTTTTTTTTAAATTTATATGTTTATTTCATTATAAAAAGGTATACAGTTTTTTAATTTTGTGGTGATCTATAATTGATAATTTGTATTATGAATTGTAATTTTGTTTATAGTTATATTATTATAATAACTATCATATAACATATTTTTTTAATATTATATATATATATATATATATATATATATATATATATATATATACAGTGAAACTTCTCCTAACGGACACCTCTCATTAACGGACATCTCTCTACAACGGACATTTTCAAATTCCCCAACTCACCTCCATTGGTTTTAACGTGTTTTCAGTTTCTGTCTAGCGGACATTCTCTGTAACGGACGCGGACAGGCAATCTGCACTTTTTCGTTTAGATTAGCACTTAATTTGATCTCCCCATAACGGACTGCGGGGGAGCTGACGGCCCTTTTTCTAGGAACCTTTCTTCCACGTATTGTCTCAATCGTGTGTTTATTTTCTATTTCCGATTTTCTGAATTTTATCAAGGTTTACGTCGCGGTTCTAAACCCTTTTTCGAGAATTTTAAGGCACGTGTAAAACTTCTGATGAATTCGGTGTGTGCAGGGGGGGGCAGGAATATGGTCTGCCTTTCGTCTTTTCAGTTTCCAGTTTTGTTCAGTGTCGTGTGAAGTGCACAATGTCTTCTCGTAAACATTTAACTTTAAAAGATAAAGTCGAACTCATTAATGCGTATGATGGGCAAAAAAATAGTGTTCGCAATCTCACTGCAAAATTCAAAATCGGGAAGATGCAGGTAAGCGACATCCTAAAGAAAAAAAATGAACTGCTCAAACAATTTTGGCAACACGGAAATGATCAGGTTCAAAAATCATTCCTGAAAACTGTTGGACTTCAAATTTGTCGCGCACGTGCTAAAAAAATTCCCATTAATGGGCCTATTATTAGGGAAAAGGCTTTGGAAGTTGCGAAATCTATGGGAGTAAATGAGTTCAAAGCTTCTGTGGGATGGCTAGACAAGTTCAAAACTCGGCATAAAATTTCTTGGAAAACCGTAAGTGGTGAAGGTGGATCTGTTGATACTGGGGTTGTAACAGAGTGGACCGTCAAATTGGAAGATTTATGTCGTGATTTTGAAGCTAAGGATATTTACAACTGTGACGAAACAGGGTTGTTTTTTAAAGCTCTTCCTGAAAAAACAATGAATCTAAAAAACGAAAAGTGCCAGGGCGGAAAAATTTCTAAGGAACGCTTGACTGTACTATCGTGTACAAATATGCTGGGAGACTCTGAACAACCTCTTGCTATAGGAAACCCACAAAATCCTCGTTGTTTCAAGGGCATAAAGTTGAATCTTTTGGATGTTGACTGGAAGTCTAATAAAAAAGTGTGGATGACACGAGATATCATGAGCGAATGGATAAGTCGCTTTAACCAAAACATGATTCGTCAAAACAGAAAAATTATTCTTTTCATGGATAATGCTGCATCTCACCCACACATTGAATTGTCCAACATTCAAATCATTTTTCTGCCACCAAACACATCTGCAGAGTGTCAGCCCTCAGATTAAGGGATAATAAAAAAATTTAAACTTCACTACAGAAAACGTGTTTTAAGACATCTCATTGCAAACATGAACGATGTAACATGTGCGAGTGACCTTGCAAAGAAATTCAGCATCCTAGATGCGATTCAATGGATTTCCTTTTCAGTAAACACAATTAGAAAACAAACTGTCGTGAACTGTTTTGTAAAGTCTGGCTTCTCAAACGCAAAAATTGAAGTTGTGAACAGCAATGTGGAGCACCAAGAAGAACAAGAACTTCAACATATATTGATAATGTACGATACTTCCGCTACAAGTGACCCTGGCTACAAAGATATAGACTCGAACCTCACTACAGAAGATGGTGCTCTAGATATCAATGACATTATCATCGATATTTTTCAAGAAGTTCCTCATGAGGATGAAGAAATGGAAGGAGGTCATTCTGTCGAAGAACATATTAACGACGAACCACCGATGAAAATAGAAGAAGCGCTCATACAAATCAATTGTTTAAAAATGTTTTTCGCCGCTGAAGAAGATACTGAAGGACTTTCGATGGTTTCTTCACTCCAAAGAAATGTTGAAAACAAAATTATCAGCCAGAAGAAGGTGCAGAAGAAAATAAGTGATTACTGTATGTATTTTTCTTAAGATAAAGTCATAATATGCATAGCACAATTGTATGTATATTATTTACAAAAATATTGTGCAAAATCTGTATATAATTTAATTTAATTTTACATTAAACGTTTAACGATTTTTCTTTATCTCTTTTGTATGTAATTGTATATTATTTACAAAAATATTGTTCAAAATCTGTATATATTTTAATTTAATTTTACATTAAACGTTTAACGATTTTTCTTTCTTTCTTTTTTTTTTCCCCCTCAGACTTCTTGTTAGCGGACACTTCTCTCTAACGGACACATTTTCGTTCCCCATGGCTGTCCGTTAAAGGGAAGTTTCACTGTATACACACACACACACACACACACACACACACACACACACACACACACACACACACACACACACACACACACACACACACACACACACACAATTGGATCTAACAGGCAGAAAATTAAGTAGGGGTGCCACAAAATAAAATAAATTACTTAGGGGTGCCGTTATTAAAAAAGGGTCGAAAACAAAGAACAAACTGTTCTCTGTATGCCCACCACAAGTTGAATGAATGGCTACTACTTCAAGGGGCATGCTTAGTGGTAACTGTTTTGTGGGGATATGTGGATTGATGAGAATTGCAATTCCTCCATTTGTGGAGCTATTCTGAATCCTGTCTTTTCTGAAAATTTTATATCTGCTTATTTTTGGAGCATCTCATGGTTATAAGCATGTTTCTTGGAGGCAGATACATATTGGTACATACTAAATATATGTCAACAGTTACCTTTACATCTGTTTGGCTCAGAAACCACTAAAGTTCCATTGAATTAATGTATCCATTATTTCTTGCTGTGCCTTTGAATTTCTTCCAGAGAACTGGAACTTTGTGTTTGTCTACCCTAGCTCTATATTTTCTTGGAAAAACTGGTTTCCCCCCATGTCCATATCATCCTCCACAAAAAGATTAAGCACCTCTTCTTCTGATGACCACTTCTTCCTATCAGTATCCATTTTATCATGAAGGATGAAAATGAGCAGAAAGATGTGGATGAGTAGTACTATAATTTTCTCCATTTTCTTTATTGGAAGGAGCAGGTTTTTAGGTGGGGTTGTTATAAGTCTATTGATTGCTTGGTCCTGCTTTGATGGAGAGGAGAGTAAATTTTAGACATGGTTTGAAAAAGATTCAGTTGTTAGTAAAGGTAAGTCAGTTTGGGTTTCTGCTGATTGATATTTATGGGGAATTTGTGCATAGGTTGGTCTGTTCACATTATTTGTGAGGATACTACATTTAGTCTTTTGGTAGAAGACATTACGTTGAACTTTATATATCTGTTTGGAGCAAGCAAGCTTTTGACTGGCATAAGGAAATGGAATCACATTTATTCTTATGGCCTTAGGAATTCATGATAGAAAATCAGGTTGCTGCCAAACTAAGTCTGCAATTTGCAAAATTTATGCATAAAATCTTATAGATTCTGATATGAACATTAAATATATGAAGTTGTGATACTTTATTGTGACTTTTGAGATTGTTTAGTTGTTGTTTGTTTGGGGATTTATTAGGTGCATCGGCATCTATGGCCATAGTGCACCAGATCATTTAGTAATGTGATTGTCCATTACTGCTTAAATACACCCTATGAGTGATTGTCCAATTAGGATTTCACTGTTATGGCTTGTGTGAGTAAAGCAGGTAGTGACCTACTTTCTCATGTTAGGGAAAGTGACTCATGGTGTGCGGTGTGATGCATTTGTCTATTTAAGTTAATCAAAAGCGGTGTTTGCATATCAATTGGTATTGTTATTAAATAACCAATTGATATGTTTTTGGCTAAGTACATATAAGCAGATGAGCTTCTGATCGATATGGCATATTGATGCCATATCGATATGGCTTAAATCATTACCAACAAACAAATCATTTCAACAGTACAATATGTAAACTTGCACTATCACTTTTCTTTTTTTTAATCATACATATAAAACACTTTACTGTAAGTTGATAATGCCAATTTATTTTATTTGAAAATAAACTTTAATTATTAGTTTTTAATAAACTTTAGGTTCTTTTATTAATCTTTAAGCTCTTGAAATTGAGAGACGGTATCTTTCCCAGGTTTGTCATATGTGCTGCAGTGGATATAAATACAGTCTGTTGGGTTATTTTTTATTCCCCTCCCCCTCCAAATATAGCTAACTGAAAAATTACAGCACACTATTCTCAGGTGTTTATCATGGTCATATTCTTAAAAAAATTAAGAAAAAAAATCACAGAATTCTTTAAATTCTGATACGAACTAAGTTTTACTATTTCTGTGAAAATAAAAAGATGGAGAAAAACAACAGTGATTTTGCAAAAATAAGGAAAAACTGTATGGCACCATTCTAGTATAGTGGGGAGCTGAAGAAAGGCTGAAATTAAGTCACAAAGGTGGATTCTCAGAAAGCTGGAAGCTATGTATAATGGACAATTCCTTATGAATCTGATTGTATAATACATTGCATCAATTTTGCTTTATTGGGTCTTCAACTTCGAAGAAGTCTTCATTTGAGTGGACTGGGCCTTCATTTCCAGCTAATAACCAGCTAATACACCCATTCATTACTAATAATTGAGAGAGTACAGGGCACAAGAGCATATTGACAAAGATCCCAACATGTGAGACCTCACTACAACTTGATCATTAGTGAGGATTTATTGCACAAAAGATTTAGGATTGCAGTGGTTAAAACCCATCGCATTTCATCTATTGTTAAAATTGAATGATATGTCCCACAAGGAATACCAATTTCACTTGCAACTTTGTGGATGGTTAACTGTCAGTCACAACAGATCAGAAACAAAAGGGATTCAATCAATGATTTTTGAAGTTGAAGGGACAGCTTCAACTTTTCGAATATCCACTACCAATTCCCTATTTAGGGAATTGGTAGTGGATATTCGAGAAGTTAGTTGATTTCAATTCTTCTAAAACTCAGTCGTGTGTTATATCTCTCAAAAAAGGTTTCTTCTGCTCCTATGCTTATCTTCGGTGACACCACTCAGATTTCTAGACAAGATAACATATTTCCATTTAGTGTAAGGTACACTAGGTAACCAAAGAGTTGGATGCGCGCAGCGGAATGGGATTGTTGCGACTAGCTTGTTTTCGAATATGATTGAAGCATTTGTTTTTTGTTTTTTTTCTTTTCTATAATGAAGTTTTTTGGTTTTTTTCTATAATGAAGTTGTTGTTTTTTTTTTTAACATGTAGCCATCCATTTATCAATTGAAAGTCAAAAAACTTGTGAAATTTGTTATTAGTGTTAAAAATAGTTGGAAGTATTCTTACTTAAATTTTTAATATTCTGGGTGATTTGAAGACAGTCATGTGGTAATTTTATCAAAATTCATTATATAAAAAAATAGCAAAAACATTTACCCTAAAATATGTATGATATATACATATAAAAAGGAAGGATGCACTGGCAGCCTGTATGTTGTAATCACAATTTTATTTTAAAAAGATATAAAATACTTCTATTGGATATTGAAATGCTCCTATTGGAATGAGCAGCAGCCCGGTAAACCAGTTGCTGGGGATTTCAGGAACTGCTGGGGGTCATCAAACAAGTAAATAGATGAGCTGTGTATGAGTAACTAAGAGTAAGAACAGGTGCATGTATACTTGCATTTACACCAATACTAGGAGTACAGTAAATAAATTTGATGAATCTGAATGTTGGTTAAGACATCCAAGGTGGATATTGTTGTTGGGATATCAGAGACGTAGTGCCACTCAGATATAAGGGATGCAGAATTAGAATTTGGAGAGTACGGTGTGTACAGAAAGGATAGGAAGGAAGGAGGGGTTATACTGTTAGTTAAGAAACACAAAATCTAAGGAAGTGCATCCAGTCGACATACTTCCCAGAGCTGGAACTTGTGGGTTGGTCACTTGCACACTAGCAAGGCTTTTGTGGATTTATTGGATGATTGTTTTCTACAGCAGCATGTTAGAAAGGCAACAGGAGGGAGAAATACTCTTGATCTGATTATCAGCACTGATTATTCATGCATTAAGAATTTACAGATAAAGGAACCACTAGGTGACAATGATCACAGTGTACTGTGCTCACTGTCACCTAGTAGATTTACTTAAAGATGTAACTACGATCAGGGGTAAAGGAAAGGGTTTTTCCTTTCGTAAAGGCAACTACAGTGGTCTGAGAGATATTTTAGGTTCTATCATACAGTGGGACCAACTGATGATGTTACCAACAGCTTCTAAATGGGAAGCATCCAAGGAAGTAATTTTGGAAGCTACTAGGCTTTTTGTTCCAACTAAGAAATACTGCTCTAGGTTCAGGCCGAAATGGATGTCAGATGAACTAATGAGACTTGTGGCAGAGAATAAAAATGCATGGGATGCACATAAATTGTCAGGCGACACAGAAGCATATGGTAGATTCAAGCTAGTCTGTATCAAGTCACAAAGGAGTTTAGGCAAGCGAAGGCAGATTATGAAAAATCTTTGTCAAAGGATGCAAAGAAAAACAGCAAAGACTTTTTTAATTATATAAACTCTAAAAGAAAGGGGATTAATCAGATTGATCCACTTGATATCAATGGTTTGATGAAGATTATCATTCTCTGATAACTGCCAAACTAAATGAGTATTTTGCATCTACATTCACATGTGAGGAGTTATTCAAGAAGAAGAGGGCCAGATGTTTATCAAACTCTATCAGGGAGTTAAATGATTTTGTAATAACTGAGAGCAAAGTGGAGGAGAAATTGTTGAAGTTAAACTTAAGAAAGTTACCTGGGATGGATGGTATCTATCCAGTTATTTTAAAGGAGACAGCAAAGGAAGTAAGCAAACCCTTAACCATAATTATGAGAGCATCCTTGTACTTGGGGGAAGTCCCCACATCTCCAATTCACAAAGGTGGATCAAAGGGTGACATGAATAATTAACAGACCTGTTAGTTTTACTTCTGTTCCAGGGAAAATAATGGAGTCACTGGTTAAAGAAGCATTGCAGGATAATCTAGACAAGACATCATGCTGTGTCAGTAATAATTCAGACACAGCATGGATTTGTGAAGGGGAAGTCTTGTCTGACCAATTTGATTGAATACTATGATGTGGTCACAAAGGAACTGGATGCAAAAAATAATTTTGAAATCATATACTTGGATTTCAGGAAAGCTTTTGATACTGTTGCTCATGGAAGACTACTACACAAATTGGAGCAGTATGGCATTAAGGGCAAGTTGGTACAATGGATAAAAGGATGGTTGAGTATGAGAAGACAGAGTGTGGTGATCAATGGGTACTGCTCCACGTGGACTAATCTTATTAGTAGTGTCCCTGAGGGTTCAGTGTTGGGCCCATTGTTTTGTATATTTATCAAATATATTGATGAAGGTATATCAAACTTAATGTCAAAATTTGCAGATGATAAAAAGGTTGGCAGCATTGTTAATAACAGTAATGACAGTATGCTGCTGCAACAGGATCTAGAAAAGTTGAGTAGATGGGCTGAGAAGTGGCAACTGAAGTTTAACATTGACAAATGCAAAGTACTGCATATGGGTAGCAGTACCCCAGAGAAATCTACCAACTATGTTGTGTAACACTCAGGATAGTGGAGAATGAAAGAGACCTGGGAGTAATTGTGCAGTCAGATATGAAGTGTTCTGAGCAGTGCAGACACGCTGCCAGAGTACATGGGGTCTTGTAAATGATATACATGAATTTTGCGAGCAGGGATAGGAGGTGACTATCCCCTTGTATAAGGTAATAGTCAGACCACACCTTGAGTACTGCGTACAGATCTGAAAGCCTCATTTTAGGAAGGATGTAGAGGTTGCTAGAACGAGTACAGAGAAGGGCAACAAGACTGGTGAAGGGAGCAAAGGGGTGCTCTTATGAAGGAAGGCTTAAGATCTGAAAATTGCAGTGTCTGGAGACTAGGCACCTGTGAAGCGATCTGATTGAGGCATATAAGGCTTGAATGGATTGAGCAGGCTCAATGCTGATGGGATTCTTCCTCTTGCTCAGATTACAAACTTGAGGGGGCATGGATTTAAACTGAGGAAAGACAGTTGTAGAATAGATGTGCGGAAGTCTGCCTTTAGCCAGCGGGTAGTTGATTGCCGGAACAAACTTCCATCTGTTGTTGTGGAAGTTGATAAATAAATAAATTTAAATAAATTTATTTATTTATCAACTTATAAGCTTAAATAAATTTAAGGCAGAACTAGACAAACATTTGGAATGAATGGATCAGTGAAATGGGAATTTTTTTTTTTTTTTTTTTTTTTGGCTGATGCTGTATAAGCTTGCTTTCTTGCATCATGTGCCTCTACTAATGCTAATGCTATTAGGAATTACCTGAGTTTCGATCTGTTTCAGCATAAGCACATCACAAATATTTCTTCCAGTGCATCTAAAAAACTGGGTTTTCTTTTTTGCTCTTGGCATCAATTTACTTTCAAATAACTGTTCACTCCTCTCTTTCAAAGAAATCTGAACACGTTCGGCAAATTCTTTACTCCAGGGGCTCATATATCTCATATATGGTGAGTATGGGCTCGGCACACCCAGGGTCCTGAGCTGGATATCATCATTCTTCTCTTTCTTGGCGATTCCTTTCTATTTCTGACTCTTGTTCTCTCTCTCAGGGTAATTCAGAAATTTTTTTTTTTGGCTGGTGCAGCATAAGCATCAGACTTCCTTGCCTCATATGGCAAATGATAATAATAATAATAATAATAATAATAATACTGTCCAACTTCAAACTCACAGAACTAACTTTTCTTCTTCCTCGTTTATTCGTTCAACTTCCATTTTCCGGAACAACCTTCCTACATACATATTTCCTGATAATTACAATGTACAGGAATTCAAGTCAAATATCAACAAAAATATTCTTTCATCTTCTCAACCTTCAGCCCATGCACAGTACTAAGTACTATAGTTTTAATACCTCTCGTGTTTGGGGTTTTCATTTTAAAAGAAAATTGTAGCATTAAGTATATATAAAATTATAAACAATGAAATAAAAGATGAAACAGATGTCAAATGGTTTCAATTCAAAATCTGGCAATGGTCTGACACCATTGTTGCCCATATTTGAAATTTCCAAGATGTAATAATGGAATACTGTACAATATCCCATGTTGTACAGTACACCATTAGCATTTTATATGCTAGATTAAGAGTAAATAAAAAAAATTACACAGTATCAGTGCTATTTTTTTAAAGCTGAAGTGCTTGTTTGCCAGTGGCACTGACATCTTATAACATTATTATCATTTATTATTATTATTATTATTAGCCATATGGTGCTGCACCAGCCAAAAAAAATTTCCAAGTTACCCTGAGAGAGAGAGAGAGAGAGAGAGAGAGAGAGAGAGAGAGAGAGAGAGAGAGAGAGAGAGATAGAAAGGAATCACCAAGGAAGATAAGATTGATGATATCCAGCTCAGGCCCCTGGGTGTGCCAAGCCCATACTCACCAGATGTGAGCCCCTGGGGTGATATGAAGCTATTTCTCAAACTGCCTCAAACTTGCACTAAAAATTGAAGCAAATATTAATGATGTAGCAAATAATATAGAAGAATTGGAAAATAATCATTCAACTGTTTGATGAAATAGAACAAATTTTCAGAATTCCACAAGAGTAATTATCAAAAATTGCATAATTCAGCCATGGATAGTTAAGAACTGACCATATATAGTTAATATAACTATTAAATTTATTATCAAGCATTTGATAATAAATTGAATACAATTTCTTTAAATGTATCTATTCAAGTTAACTGGATCTATCTGGTACGTAAGTAGATACGTCGATATGCATTTTCTTTGTCATAATTACCCTGTTGTTGCATTAACCCAGAGCCAAGTTTCTGGATAGTCTTTTCTCAGCACAATTCTATCTTGTTGTGAAGGAATTTCGGGAAGCTCTGAAAGTGGTTGAATGGGAGCAGAAAGAACCCTATCATCCAAATAGATTGCATTACCAGTGAATCGATCTGCAAAATGTAAACAAAAGTTCTGTAAATATATATTGTTAAAACTAAAATTCATATTCTTAACACAGTGGATGGTGGATATGGCATCAGACAGGAGCCCCTCAAAAATAACATTCCTGCATTACCCATAATCGAATGATTAAAAATATGAATTTTTTTTCCTACCTACCTAACATAGTCAAATTTTTACTGCAATATTTTCTGAAGTGATTTTCTTTCAGTGAATTGAAACTTAACTTTAAACAAACAGTTTAAAGTCTGTTTGTTTAAAGTTTCAGATTACTTGTTTTCTTTCTCTTACTAGTTCAATACAAATCTACCATCTTACCCTAGTTATTTTTGAAAGATTTATAATTTTTTCACTGAATAAAGATAATAACATGATACTCATTATTCTCTCAAATGGCCGTGACTCTTCAGGAAGCAATAGATAATTTCAAATTTAACACGTTACGAAGGATGCAAATTTTGAAATAGACCTGAAAACATATTTTCAAGTCTATTTAAAATTAATTAATTAATAGCATCAAACAATCCATTCCATATATGGCATCTTCTGACTTTGCACGATGTATGGGGTGGATGCTTGAAATGCACCACAGTCTACCACTTGTATAAAAAGTTCACACAGAAGCAACTATTTGGATTTAGATTGAAGTGTGGCACCATACCAGACTAGCACCAACACTGTTTGTTTAAAGTTTCAGGTTACTTCTCTTCTTTCTTCTACTATATTGGTCCTTGAGTTTGTCACAGACATTCTCTCAGATATGCCAGATAAGATCCAACCTTCCTTACATTTCAAGGGTACAGCTTTAAAAGGTGCTCGCAGGCTGGACACTAGTTAGTACTTGCTTTTTTTTTTATGAAAACCCGAAACACGAGAGGTATTAGAATCTATAGTACTTACTACCATGCTTGGGTTGGAGGTTGAGAAGATGAAAGAAGATCGAGGTGTGGCGCCCACACCACATGGAGGAATGCTGCCCCTCTGTGTTACCAGGCAATAATAGGTGGTAGATGACTCTCATCAACCGGTGCAATACCACCACTTTGCTTATTGGAGACTTGAAGTGGAGGAACCCGTGTTTAGTCTCCTGAGCTAAGTCCAGGTCAACCCTTCCCCATCTCTTCCATCACGCAGTATGACTGATAACTTTTGAGGTTAGGATAGACATCATTGAGAGATCCAACCTTCCTTACATTTCAAGGGTACAGTTTTAAGAGGTGTTCACAAGCCGGCCGCTAATTAGTACACTGGACCGAACCTATTGGTAACTCTTTAGGAGACTTCCGGATCAGCCAGTGTATAATCTTGCTACCTCTACTCTGCCAGATAGTGACTGGAAGGAGTCCAAGTAGTGTATATGGGGGGGGTCATTGTCGAGGCCATATTATGTCAAGGACCTGGGTATATTCTTACCATGTGTATGACATATCCAAAAATTTTATTACTTCATACAGCATGTCCGCCCCCACTTTTTCTTACTATTGAATACACCATGAATTGTCAAACAAATAGAGTAAGCTTATCTGCAAAAAGATCGAAACCTCCTAAACACTTCCTAGTTCATTTCACAAATATATGTGGTCTCAATTCTAATCTCAACGATGTCCATTTCCACTTGCAGTCTGCCAAACCCCATGTACTTTTTCTGACAGAAACTCAGTTATCGGTTGATTCAACTACTGCTCATCTCAGTTGCCCAAATTATTCACTGTATGATTCCTTTTGCCTCAAAGGTGGTACTTGTGCCTATGTCCATTCCAATATTCCCTGTCAGAGACTTGGTAATTTGGAATCTCCTCTTTTCGATCTTCTATGGCTTAAAATCTCCCTACCTCATTCTGTGAAATTCATCTGTTGTCTCTGTCGTTCTCCCAACTCCACTAATCGCTTGGAGCTCTTTGACTTCCTCTCTTTGCAACTTCCTCTCTATGCAATTTGACTTTCTCCGGTCCAACTTTCCTAACAGTGAGGTAATTTTCTTTGGTGATTTTAATGTTCACAACTTCAGCTGGCTTCCGTTTTCTAGTCACACCGACCCAGCTGGTCAAGATGCTGAGGCTTTTGCAATTACTAATGACCTAGCACAGATTGTTCATTTACCTACAAGAATACCAGAACAATCCTAACCATAGGGCCAACACACTTGATCTTTTTCTCACAATCAACCCTTCTAAGTACATGGTTGAAGTGAGTGGTTCTTTAGGTACCTCAGATCACAACTTGGTAGGTGCCTCCATAGCCAGGTGGGCAGGAGAAGAAGTGCATAGCACATACTTCTTCATTACACTGGGATTCGTGTCCGTGACCAACAAATGCGGAGGATGCGGAAAGGTCAGGGAATGACCAGCGTATATCCTCGGAGCAATATGGCTTTAGTTGCTAATGCTCCAAAAAAAACAAAAAAAAAAAAAAAAAATCACAACTTGGTGATTGTCTTCAAATAGGCCTCTGGGGTTGGGAATATTCATATTGATATTATGCCGTCATACACCAACCGTATTGAAATTGTAGTTTTGTACTGTTTAAAATATTGAAATGACTAGATAGAACAAATAAAGTTTAATCGAATAAATAAACGATTACTGTGTATAAAATATAATATTAAACTGCAAGATATTATTTATTATAAAATATATTTACAATAAAACAATTAAAATACTAGATAATAAAAGTGCTAAAATATACTGTAGCTTTCAAAGGCATCCGCCTCATTTTTCAAAAGTAAGGTTTTATCATACAGCACATCCTTAAATATCAGTAGGCTCACGGCTCTCAGCACGTGGTTCCACAGGAGCATGGGCAGTATTCTCCTCATGTGTACTGGAACCGGAAATGGCTCGGGAGCGTGCCAGGTGGAACCGTTCATCACATCCAAGGATCACCGCCTCAAAGAGGGGATGAATACGTATTCCCCTGTCTCTATTAATACTACTGTTCCCAGAGGAACAGATCCACAAGCTCTCGAGCCTCTTGCGGTCTCAAAATCTATGCGCCCTGTCGAGGATAACAACGATTTCAAATCTCCAAAGACGGAGCTGTTATCATTGACAGGGCACATAGATTTTGGGACTGCAAGTGGCTCGAGAGCTTGCAGATCTGTTCCTCCGGGAACGGTACTATTAATAGAAACAGGGGAATATGTATTCATCCCCTCTTTGAGGCAGCGATCCTTGGATTTGATGAACGGTTCCAACTGGCATACTCCCAAGCCATTTCCGGTTCCAGTACACATGAGGTGAATACTACCTATGCTCCTGTGGAACCACGTGCCGTGAGCCTATATTTCAGGATGTGCTGTACGATAAAACCTTACTGTTGAAAAAGGAGGCGGATGCCTTTGAAAGCTACAGTATATTTTAGAACTTTTATTACTTAGTGTTTTAATTGTTTTATTGTAAATAGTATCTTGCAGTTTAATATTATATTTTATACACAGTAATCGTTTATTTATTCGATTAAACTTTATTTGTTCTATCTAGTAATTTCAATATTTTAAACAGTACAATACTACAATTTCAATACGGTTGGTGTATGGCGGCATAATATGAGGAGGATTGGTGATTGTCTCTTCTCCAATGGAGCCTTTATCTCATGGCTATTCCCAACCATGTATTGTTTAAAATTTATAATATTGTCTACTTTAAAATCTCGTCCTCTATCTAAATCTTGATTTTCCAATAAATGTGCTAAGGCTGTTCATCAAGAGAAGAACTTTGCATATCATAATTGGCTTGTTTCCAATTCTTCAGTTTCATTTTCTGCCTACACCAAAGCTCGCAACAATTATAAAGCATTTATTAATCAGTCTAAACTTGATTTTGAAGAGACTAAGAGTAGAAATTTTTGCTTCTTGCCCTAATGGTAGCCGAGCATTCTGGTCTCTTGCCAAAGCTATTGTCCGCAACTTTTGCCCATCTCATCTCCCACCTCTGTCAAAACCAGATGGTTCTGTTGTCACTTCAGCTAAGGATAAAGTTAACCTGCTATTTTTATTTTATTTTTTTTCCAATTTTTCTTCAAACTCATGTATTAATGATCTTGGTAAAACACCTCCCACCATTCCCAACATGCTCCATTCAATGCCTCATGTGGTCTTCCGTCAAAAAGGATGTCAGAAGGATTTTGACGAATCTTGATGGTAAGAAAGTGCCAGGTCCTGATGGTATTTCTACACTTGTTCACAAAACCTGCACTCCTGAACTTACTCCTGTTCTTTGCCGCATTTTTTTACTTTCTTATTCCAAAGGTGTTTTTCCTTCTGCTTGGAAATTTGCTCATATCCAGCCAGTTCCTAAAAAAATTGTGACAAATCTCTCCCATTGAATTATCATCCCATTGCAATTACTTCTACTCTTTCTAAAGTAATGGAGAAATCAATTAACTGCAAACTCAAACTAACTAGAAATCTTCCATCTAATCAACGATTGTGAGTATGGATTCAGTGTCGATCCACTGGTGATATTCTGGCTTATGTTACCCATTTATGGACAAATTCAATGGAAAAATTCGGTGAAACACAAGCAGTTTCTCTTGACATCTCAAAGGCTATCGATAATGTTCGGCATAAAGTGTTTCTAAACAAGTTTCATCTTATGGTTTGTCAACTGTTTTTTATAATTGGTTGTCCAGTTTTCTCTCTGTTCGCTCACTGAGGGTGATGGTAGATAGCTCTATGTCTTCTAACTTTTCCACTAATGCTGGTGTCCCCCAAGGTTCAGTTCTTTCCCCCACTCTTTTCCTCTTGTATATTAATGACCTTCTTCCTTTGACTGGAAATCCTATTCATAGTTTTGCTGATGATAGCACATTGCATTCCACTTTCCATTTTGAGAAACCTTGCCCTGCTCAATCAGCTTCAACTTCTCAAATATCTGCTACTAATTCCTTAAATAGCGATCTCCAGGTAATTCTCCAGTGGGGCAAAGACAACTTAGTTGATTTCAATCCTTCTAAAACTCAGTCTTGTCTTATATCTCGCAAAAAGGATTCTTCTGCTCCTATGCTTATCTTTAGTGACACTCCGATTTCTAGGCAAGTTGATATCTCTTTTGGGGATTACCCTGACTTCTAATCTCTCTTTTGGTACAAGCACATTACAAATATTGCTTCTCTGCATCTAAATACTTGGTTTTATTTCGTTCTCAGTGTTACTTTTCTTCCAAACAGCTGTTCACTCTGTACAAATCGCAAATCCGCCCTATCATGGAATATTGTTCCCACATCTGGGGCAGTGCCCCCAAAACCTCTCTCAGGTTCCATTCAGAAGATTCCATAGGCTTCTAGATTCCATTCAGAAGAAGGCAGTTAGGCTAATTAATGACTCATCTCTAGCTGAGTCTCTCCACTCACTGTCTCATAGATGTACTGTTTCTGCTGCATGCCTTTTCTACAGATACTTCCATGGGCACTGTTCTTCTGAATTGGCTTCTATAATTCCTGCTCTCTCTCTTTCAAAACAGTTCGAACACATGCCACCACAAGCCAACATCCATTTACTGTCCAATTTCAAACTCACAGAACCAACTTTTCATCTTCCTTATTTATTCATTCAACTGCCATTTTCTGGAACAACCTTCCTTCATATGTATTTCCTGAAAATTTTCAGTTTAGAGAAGTTTAAGTCTAATGTCAACAAATATCTTCTTTCGTCTTCTCAACCTCCAACCCAAGCACAGTACTAAGTACAATAGGTTCTAATACCTCTCATGTTTGGGGTTTTCATAAAAAATAAATAAAATAATAAATAAATCTACCATCTTACCATAGTTGTTTTTGAAAGATTTATTATTGTTTTCACTGAATAAAGATGAAAACATGATTGCAATTATTTTCTCAAATGGCCGCGAATCTTCAGGAAGCAATAGATAATTTCCAATTTCACACACTGTGAAGACTACAAATTTTGAAATAGACCTTAAAACATAATTTCAGGTCTATTTCAAATTAATTAATTAATAGCATCAAACAATCCACTCCATACATGGCATCTTCTGGCTTTGCACCATGTATGGGGTGGATGCTTGAGGTGTATAATGTCTTGAATGGTTTGAGAGGTGTATAATGTCTTGAATGGTTTGAGCATGCTCAATGCTGATGGGATTGTTCCTCTTGCTCAGAATAATCACCTGAGAGGTGATTATTCCCAACCAGCTGATGCATAAATTCAAATTGAGGAAAGATAGTTGTAGGATAGATGTGTGGAGTTTGCCTTTAGCCAGCAGGCAGTTGATTGCTGGAACAATCTTCCATCTGTCGTTGTGGAAGTGAATAGCTTAAATATATTCAAGGCAGAACTAGACAAACATCTGGAGTGAGTGGATGGGTGAAATGAGGAGGGTGTGTTTTTTTTGTTTTTTTTTTTTGCTGATGCTACATAATCTACAGATAAGCTTGCTTTCTTGCATTATGTGCCTTTACTAATGTTAATACTAATGCACTACAATCTTCCACTTGTATAAAAAGTTCACACAGGAGCAGTGATCTACCAGGTAGGGCACCTTATTATGTAGCACAGTGTTGCACCATAGCAATGTAAAACTTTACAGCTAGAGTGGTATAAATAGTGAGTGCTGCAAAACCAAACATACAGTTCTTTCCTGACCTGTGACATCTTTGTTATCCTCATGAAGGCAACCATAAAGTGGTCTCTGAGAAGCTGGCAGAAAAGAACATCTCACAGCTCAGTGAACAGGAGGTGCAGGATCCTCTAAACCCCTTCCCACCAACCCAGAGCTCTTCTGTAACTGAGGTTAGTGATACCACCCAACAGGACTCCCAACCAGCTGATGCGTACAAGGATTACATCTTTACCCATCAGACTGACCTCTTAGATGCACTGAAGGAAGGTCAGAGATTGTCTGGGAAAATGGTCCACAACATAGATAACATCTTGGCAAAAATGGAGAAGATCATCCACAATCTACAGATAGAGAATGCTTCCCTGAAGGCAACACTGCAAAAAAAAAGGAAAGAGGACACAGCCCAGGGTGGTTCTGCTGACCTTTGCCCAGATTACCACAATACCCAAGGCAACCAGAGACCAAACATTGGAGGAAGCTCAAAGATGAAAGAAAGATCCAGGAAACAACATCATCCTGATTAAGAAAACTGGCCAATCAGAGGCAAAAAAAAAAAAAAAAAAAAGCGAGGAGGTGAAGAACATCATAATGACACAGCTGAAGGAAGATCTAAAGGAAATAAGAATTAAAAGTATAAAGTGCATCAGAGAAAACAGAGTTCTTGTAGAAACAGCTCCTGTGAAGCAGAAAAGATAAAAAGATGTCATCAAAGTTGAAAGACCTGAATCTGAATGTGGGGATCCCCAAAAGACTGGGACTCACCATGATAATTTACAACATCTCTAAAGACCTGACCAGGAATGACATCATTGATGAGATATATAACAAAAACCTCAGGAGTCTTGATATGACCCTGCAGGAGGCACAGAATGCCATAAAATTCAGATTCCCAACCAAGTCAAGGAACAAAGGCCTGCTGAACTGGGTGATTGAAGTAACCGGGCCCATTAGAAAGAGAATCATAAAACAAAACAAGAATCTTTCTCCAATGGTCGGTGCATAAAACCAAACACTTTACAGTGGCATCTACCTGCTTTAAATATCTTAGGTATTAAGACATTTAAAGACATTACACTCAGCAAAGACCTGCCGACAGGAAGCCAACACCTGTGGACACTGTACTAGCTAGGACATGTATACTCGGATTACCCGAACAGAACTAACCCACCTCAGTGCCTCAGCTGAAAGCTGCGTAAGAGGGATTGCAATCACTCATTTAAAGACCCAAACTGTCCAGAATTCCTGAGAGCCAAAGAGTCAGTTAAATCCAAAACCACTTATGGATAACGACGACAACAGAAGCAACTGGTACAGCAGTAATAATCTAAGAGTCATGCAACTAAACTGCCAAAGATCTTGATATGACCCTGCAGGAGGCATAGAATGCCATAAAATTCAGATTCCCAACCAAGTCAAGGAACAAAGGCCTGCTGAACTGGGTGATTGAAGTAATCAGGTCTCCAGGATTGAGGAAGAAAAGAAAATACAAATTCTACTCCTACAAGGACCATACAAATATAAAGGACCAGTCAAGGGACTGCCCAGCGGGGGCAGGGTTCTAATATCAACTGTGACAATCACTGGCCAGGGAGGAAATGCAGTGGCATGCTGCTGCCCACAACTGCAGTCTTCGACCCAAACATCACAGTCACCAAACTGATGGGGGCTATGCACCCCTCAAGCCATTGCTGCTTCAATCGAGGGTCCCTTTGGAGGGCTCCACATTGTCTCTATCTACATGCAGTAACAATGTAATCAACAGCCTGTGACAGAATAATATCCTGATTGCAGCAGATGCAAACACTAAATCCCAACTATGGAACAGCCTCTTCACTGACCGTGAAGGGGAACTCCTTGAAGAAGCCATCCTTTTGAATGACCTGCACATTTACAACATTCCTGCCCCCCCCCCCCACCTGCACAACCTCTCTTGGCAGCTCCTACATTGACATAACACACACTAATGATAAACTCTGCAACTCCATACATCATTGGCAGCTACACAACTCCTGGACAACCAGGGATCATAATCCCACCATCTTCACAGTCAGCCCTACAACAAGTAACAGACAGTGGATTCAATACAAAGCTAGTAGATTCCACACTAGGAAAGCAGACAATGATCTAGCTATGGTCCTGCATGGGGATTCTAGACAACAATTGGAAGAAGCAGCTAACAATGTTCCAGAAGATCTCTCACAGTGGTGTGAAAACCACAAACAGTCTCAGCTGCTAAAACTCGACAGATGCAAAGGACACCTAAACCCAACCAGGTCCCCCCAGATTAAGTATTGGGACCAATGAATAAAGTTTGACCCTACCTACAAATATCTTGGAGTCCTGCTGAATGAGAAGCTATCCTTCAGAGAACTTCAGAGCTATCCTTCAGTGCCAAATTTCATTTATTAAGACTACAGGAATGATTACATCTCCTTTTGAAAAGCTTTCTTTTATTTTTACAACATTATGTTAAAGCATTTAAATTAAATAGCCTTAGAATCACTTTTGATCTTTTATAATAGAATTCTATTAGAAAATTCATATCCACAGTCCTGGAGACATTCTTTTGTCGTAGCCTTCCTCAAACCTGGAAAAGACTAATCAGTCCTATGTAACTACTTACCAGCAGCTAACGCAAAGTTCTGGGAAAAAATGGTTTATAAGTGACTTATATGATTACTACAATCAAAACACCTCATCAACGACAACCAGTAATGCTTCCACAAAAACAGATATACCCTGGTATGATAATCAGAGTTGAGGCAAACATCCTTAATGCTTTGATCAGAAAAGAACATTTAGTTTGGTAAGTCTCAATGTAAAAAAAAAAAACATTTGACATCACTTGGAGATATGGCACCCTTTGAAACCTTCATTCATTAGGACTACAGGAATGATTACATCTCTTTATGAAAAGCTTTTTTTTTTTATTTTACAGAACTTCCCAAGTACATTATAGAAATGTACAATCTTGTTCATATGTTCAAGAGGGCAGTGTTCTGCAAGGGTCTGTACTCATTGTTACTTTGCTATTCACGTAAATAATATGATAAATGATATTCCAAATACCATGGACACATTTGTATGCAGATGATCTCAGTCTTATGAATGCAGAATATGCATTCTATTGACCTAATTTTTAAATTAAATTATTTTCTATAAGTAGCTTATAATCCGTCAAGCTCCTTGGTTTATTTTGAATTTAGATAGCAGCTTTGAAAGGTAATAATTAGTGTCCATAGATTTACTTCGTAACTTGCTGCCATTGTTGTACAATACAACGTATATCCTGAACTAGATAGCGTAAAGTTTAATATAAAACTAGATAGAGAAACATGTAGCACCTTATTAGAAATCTGTTAGCTTAGTATAGTATAGTATTATACTATAGTATAGTATAGTATCAATTAATCAGTAAAATTTTTAACCTTATTAAATTTCATTGTCAATTAAATTGTAATTAAACAGAATCATGACCCAGACTACAGCAGCAAAGCAAAGCTCACAGATTAGTCAGAGTGCTCTGGCTTGGGGAAAAACCAAAGGGGGCGATTCTTCAATGCATCACAGTCTAAAAAAATGCACGAAATGTGAAATGTTTGTAGGCCTGTCTAGAAAAGGACGTGATCGAGCCAAGGAGAATGTCTTTGTGTGTGCTAGGTATACACACACACACTGCAATGAAATTAGATGCCAATTCAATGTTCTGATGGGTGTCTATGAGAGTTTGAGGTGTAGGGTAGAAGCCCTCAAGGAAATTAATAAGAGAGGCCCATCCAGCTCTCAGCTGCTTAACTCATTCATGTGCATCAGGTAACACATTGGCAATCTTCAAGGCAGAATGCAATGGTCCAACAGAAACTGGTTATTGTTGATGACTCTATTGTCAGGGAAATATTATACAAAAAGGATAGGTGGAAAAGAACCAGAGTATGTCTGCCAGGGACAAAAGTTGATGATGTTGTGGTGAAGATATCATCTTTTAAGGGCACAAAAGGTGATAATTGTTGTACATTTTGGCACCTTAAGAGTAAGAAATCTGCAGATTTAATTAACAAGTACAGGTCAATGTTGAAAAAAAGTTGCAAGCTAGGGTTGAATTTGAAAGTGTCTGCAATTCTACCCAGACATGATAGTTGGGAGTATATGATGAGAGCCTTGTCAATCAATTTGGCTCTAGAGAGATTGTGCAAGAATTTTTTCAGCATGGTCTGTGCTTGCCAACAGGAGAGACTGCTTCTACAGGGATGGGATACACATAAATAGAAAGGGTGCAAGAATAGTTTCTGATGCTATCGAGGCAGGGTTAGGTGTGTCAGAAAACTGCTAGCTTGGGGGATTCACAGACTAAAAGATTAACAGTAGCCGCAGGCAGAGGTGAAAGTAATTCTTGCACTGCTTTGTAATGAGCAGCAGCCTAGAGAACAAGTTGCTGGGAATTTCAAGAGTGACTGGAACAAATAAATACATGGGCTGCTGAAGCTCATGGAACAAATAAATATATGGGCTGTGTTAGGGTAACTAAGAGTAAGAACAGGTGCATGTATACTTGCATGTAGACCAATGCTAGAAGTATAGTAAATAAACTTAATGAATTTGAAGTGCTGATCAAGGCAGATATTGTTGGGATATCAGAGATATAAGCAGTGCAGAATTGGAATTTGCAGAGTACAATGTGTACAGAAAGGATAGACAGGGTAGGAAGGGAGGAGGAGTTATGCTGTTAGTTAAGAAACATAAAATCTAAGGAAGTGCATCCAGTTGACATGGGGGGACAATGCAATGTTGAGTCAGTGTGCTGTGACATAAACGGTGGGAAAGGGTAAATGAGAGTAGGAGTGTGTTATAGGCCTAAATGACTCTAATGAGTACAATGAATAGTTGTGCAGAGAAATCGAGTGGGCCAGTAAATCAGAATGTCTTCTAATGGGGGATTTTAACTTTCCAATATTGACTGGAACTTGTGGGTTGGTGTCACTTGCATGCAAGCAAGACGTTTGTGGATTTATTGGAGGATTGTTTTCTACAATCCTCCAACATGTTCGAGGGGCAACCCTTAATCTGATTATCAGCAGTACAATGCCAGACCAAGGTATTTCCATGCCCTGGGCAGAATGATTTTTTGGCGCCCTTTACTAAGGGCATATATATATTTTTTCCTTCATTTTTTTCTGCTTTTGGTGCCCCTTAAAGAATGATGCCCCAGGCAAGGGCCCTACTAGCCCGTGCCTTAATCCCCCACTGCAGCAGTGATGACTCATGCATTAGGAATCTGCAGATAAAGGAACCACTAGGTGACAGTGATCACAGTCTACTGATGTGGGATTTACTTAACAGTATTCCTGAGACGTAACTACCATCAAGGGTAGGGCTGCCATCCGTCCTCATTTTCCCGGACATGTCCTTATTTTTTATGAATCATGGACTGCCCTTGAGGAATTTCTAAAATTTTGAAAATATACAGAATTTTTGCTCTTAAAATGTGAAAATCTCCTGATCCTTATCATTGATAAAATTTATAAGGCATACACCAATCAGCTTTGCGAAAGTAATCCCAAGAATCTCCACTTCTGACTGTAAACAACACAGATCAGACATCATGCATTAAAATTGCAATTAAAAGGATTATAAGTATTTATCCAGCCCTAAGGTCTTTCTTTTTGTCTCAAGAAAATCCCCCCAAGATTTTAAAACATTTCTTTGAAGATGGGTTTAGTGAAACTTATCTTGAATGTCAGTCTTCAATTCACATATAATGAGCATTGAAAGGAATGACAATTCTTTGATAGAAGTTATTGAAGCTCTTGCTTCCGTAAGGGATATTTTGTCAGAAAAAAGTAAATGCCAGTTCATTTCCCTCAAAGTGAAGGAAATGTTGGAGAAGAGGTAAGAAGAATGATATACAGAGAGAGAGATGTGAAGTTTTCCGAAGAAATATCCAGAACTTATATTCATCATGCACTGAATACTTGGACATGTGGTTGAAACCACTGGAAGAAGTTTCTTCATTCAGGTGGATGTCTTTAAGATAGCCACTTGAATGGGATAGTGTGGTTTCAACAATTAGGTACTTTCATACAAAAGGAGTGTGTGTGTGTGTGTGGATGATGTGAAGTGCTTTGATCATTTTTGTAATTTAAAAAAAAAATGTAGTGGAAATTATGGATACTAATGTTTCTGTTCCTTGTAAAGTAAGATGAACTAATTATTTTAGCCACTGTAAGAATAAAGAGTTTTTCTCAGAGATGTTACTAATTGCTCAATTTTTCTTTTCCATACCACCAAATAATGCATTTATTGAAAGGATGTTTTCAATGATGGAGATGCAGTGGTCTTAGGAAAAAAAACTCTACCTAATGCTTACAATATTCAGTTTCAGTGACATGCTGTGTAAAGATTTTCATTCATATTTATCCAAAAACACAGATTTACAGAGAAAAAGTGCATCAGTAGAAAAATATAAAAGCATTGTAGAGAACAACAAATAAATTACACTGAGAAAAATAAAAGTATTTTTTTTTTATTCATACCATAAGTAAATTCTTTGTGTGTCATTTTTTACAAGTTAAGCAATCTGCATAAGAATGGTAAGTGTGAATTCTGTTAATTTAAGGGATTTGAGATATTCAATTAAAATATTTAACATGTTATTACTTTGCCAGTGACTGCGTTATTACCCTATTATCATAATAAACTGTTATTAAAGGTGTAGGCAGTTTTGAAAATACTGTAAGAGAATGTAAGGTGTTTTAGTACAATAGGGAAAGGCATCCTCAAAAGTCCAGATTTTTCTGCTCAAATATCCTCATTTTTAAGGTTAGAGAAGTGGCAGGCCTAATCAATGGTAAAGGGAAGGGTTTTTGTTTTCGTAAAGGTGACTACAGTGGTCTTAGGCAGTTTTTGAATTCTATACAGTGGGATCAACTGATGATGTTAAAAACAGTAAATTCTAAATGGAAGGCCTTCAAAAAATTAACCTTGGAAGCTACTAGGCTATTCATACCAAATAATAAATACTTTTCAGGATTTAGGCCTAAATGGATGCCAGCTGAAATAATGAGGCTCGTGGCAGAGAAGAAAAATGCATGGGATGCATATAAATTAGCGGGTGACACAGAAGCCTATGGCAGATATAAGCTAATCTGTAATCTAGTCACAAAGGAGGTTAGGCAAGCAAAGGCAGGTTACGAGAAATCTTTGGCAAAGGATTCAAAGAAAAACAGCAAAAACTTCTTTACTTATGTAAACTCTAGAAGGATGGGGATGAATCAGATTGGTCCACTCGATGTTGGTGGTTTGACTGTTGATGATCCTGCTCAGATAGCTGACAAACTGAATGAGTATTTTGCATCTACATTCACACATGAGGAATTCTGTAAGGAAGGGGAGGACAGAAGTTTACTAAACTCTAACAGGGAGCTAAATGATTTTGTAATAATGGAGAGCAAAAGTTAAACATAAAAAAGGCACCTGGGGCAGATGGAATCTATCCAGTTAAATTGAAGGAGGCAGCAAGGGAAGTAAGCTAACCCTTAGCTATAATTATGAGAGCATTCTTAGACTCAGGGGAGATCCCAATGGACTGGAAATGTCCATATGTATCCCTAACTTGCAAAGGGGGACATAAATAATTATAGACCTGTTAGTTTAACTTCTGTTCTGGGGAAAATAATGGAGTCACTTGTTAAAGAGGTGATACACGATCACCTAGACAAGACTGCTGTACTAGTTCAGACACAGCATGGGTTTTTTAAGGGGAAGTCTTATTTGACCAATTTGATTGGATACTACAATGTGATTTTTGTATAGATGTGGTCACAAAGGAACTGGATGCAAAAAATAATTTTGATATCATATACAGCAGACTCTTGATTTACCGAGATCACATTAATTGGGACACTTCGACTCCAAATTTTAAAAAAAAAAATCAACCAGAAATCATAAAATTCAAGTAATAACTAGAATAGTTATAAACAGATGTTTTGCAAGTCATAAATAAGTTACAAGAAGCAGTGTTACAAAACATCATTGGGAGATTATTATTTTGCAACCCCCACTATCTTCACACCTGCAGCTAAAAAAAAAAAGAGACCAAATGTTTAGTTTGTTTTAGTGCATCACGTCGATCGTTGTGTTCTGTCGTACTGCTAAAGGACAAATTTTGTTTCGTTATTTATGTCAGGGATGTCGGAATTTGTTTTTTTAATAGTAACTATTGTTTTTTTTTTTTTTTGTTTATAAATCGCGAAAATGATGGGCAAACGCAGGAGTTGTGCTTTAAATTAAACAAAAACTTGAAATTATTCAAAAGTTTTAATAATTTCAAGGTGAGTTAAGGTGAGTTTTCGCCTTAACCCTGTGAAGTTCTTTTCAGAAAATTTAATTTTGACTGTTATCATGGTGCCGTCTAAGAGAATAAGTGACAGTGCTACTAGTAAATCTATCAAGAAAAGGAAAGCAATTGATTTGGATTAGAAAATTAAAATAATAAGGATGTATGAAAATGGCCAAACATTAATATGTATCGTGCGAAATTCAGATTTGTCAGTGACAACGGCAAACACAATAATAAAGTAGAAAGACAATACGAGAAGCAGTGAAGTTAACTATAATAACCAAGGCTACTACGAAATGCAAATTAGTTTTTACAGTACAATACCATGCGTTTTTTTCTTCCTTTTATGTTTTCTTTTCTTAATTGACACTCTGGCTGCTTCACCGCTGTCCCCAGATAAAAGTTTTTAATTGAACTAATTAAAAATATATAACTATTTCTCTTCATTCTCCTGAGGATATTATGGGGTTTTTGTAATTTTGGCATATCAGGGATATAGTAGCAATAATTTATTAGTCATTTCCGATTTAGTTACGTAAAACTCGCCTTACATAAGAAATCCTGGAATGTATCTCTTACGTATGTCGGGGACTTACTGTATTTTTGGATTAAATGGGAAATCAATTATCCGGGAACTTTTTTTACCATTTATTCAGGAAAATCAAGAGTCTACTGCACTTGAATTTCAGAAAAGCTTTTGATACTGTTGCACACAGAAGACTGCTGTACAAATTGGAGCTGTATGGCATTAAGGGTAAGTTGCTGCAATGGATAAAGGGATGGCTGAGTGGGAGACAGCAGAGAGTGGTAATAAATGGACAGTGCTCTATGTGGACTAATGTTATTAGTGGAGTCCTCCAGGGTTCGGTGCTGGGCCCATTGTTGTTTTGTGTATTTATTAATGATATCGATGAAGGTATATCAGGCTTAATGTCCAAGTTTGCAGATGATACAAAGGCTGGCATGGTTGTTAATTATAGTACTGACAGTATGCTTCTGCAAGAGGATCTAGAAAAGTTAGGTAGATGGGCTGAGATGTAGCAACTGAAATTTAATATTGACAAATGCAAATAAAGCATATGGGTAGCAGTAACCAAAGAGAAATGTACAAACTGTGTGGTACTACACTCAGAGAGGTGGAGAATGGAAAAGACCTGGGAGTAATTGTGTAGTCAGATATGAAGTTCTCTGAGCAGTGCACACGAGCAGTACACAGTACCTTGAATACTGTGTACAGGTACTCAAGGTGTGGAGGCATCATTTTAAGAAGGATGTAGAGTTGCTAGAACAAGTACAGAGAAGGACAACAAGATTGGTGAGAGGAACAAAGGGGTTTTCTTACCAGGAGATGCTTAAATTCTGTAAGCTGCAGAATCTGTAGACTAGGCACCTGCAAGGTGATCTGATTAAGGTGTACAAGGCCTTGAATGGTTTGACCAGGCTCAATGCTGATAGGATACTCCCACTTGCTGAGACTTAAAACCTGAGGGGGGCATATATTCAAATTGAGGAAAGACAGTTGTAGAATAGATGTGCAGAAGTTTGCCTTTAGTCAGTGGATAGCTGATTGCTGGAACAGACTTCCATCTATTGTTGTAGAAGTTGACAGCTTCAATAAATTTAAATCTGAACTAGAAAAATATTTGGAGTGAGTGGATGGATGAAATGGGAAGGTTTTTTTTCAGCTGATGCTGTATAAGCTTTCTTTCTTGCAACATATGCCTCACCTAATGCTACTGCTAATTCTAAAACTACAACAAGGAGAAGATCAAAAAGTACACTGGCAAGCTTCTGAGGGTCACCAAAAAGAACTGAGGTCTGAAGGGGCAAACCTTAAGGCTCTACTATGAATATTTTTTTCTCCCAATCGGTTCTGTGCCTTGGGTAATAGAGCCTACTACACCATAGTAAAACAACAGCATCAAAAAAAACAAGCACATCACACCATCTTCCCGATAACCTGTAGTTTCTGCAGAACACTTTCTACTCCTGCACTGCAGGTCCTATCTGGCAAATTACCTCTTCATCTCGAGGTGGCATACCATTATGAAATATACCATAAGAGATGGAACTTCCCGTTCAGCAGCAATAACATAGTATTGGATCTGATCAACACCATCTAAGAAGAGAAGAAGTGAACTGATCTCCATCTTGCAGAATTCCTGGGCAGCCAACCCACTTGGAAGAACCAACTATAATTACATGCCAATGTGCAGGAGCACCCCAAATAGTTCAACAAATGGTTCATACCAAGCTTACATGTGACTTTTCTACTAACTAACTGGACATGGAAGCCTCAATGCAAAACTTCACGCATTGAGCCTTGCACAAATCTCTGCCTACAGTCGTGGAATGCTGCAGATGGCCCACCACATTACCTTCACCTGTCCAATTTGCCAAGACCTGCGAATGCCTCTTCAAACTCTCACAGAGGCATATGCACCAGAACAGACACCTCTACTCATACAAACAAAGGAAAGCTTTGCAGCATTCAATGAATTCGCAGAACATGTATTCAAACAGTGATGACATCTGTTGGCTCACCTGAACTAGAATCCTACCCAGACATGACCAGCCTGAGGGTTCCACCCATATCCTAGCAGAATTCCCAACAAGAGGAACCCATTGACAATGACTACCGAACTCGGAAGACACTCCAGACTAATACAGCTAACCCCCATATTGGGATGATTACATAATTTGGCTCAGTGGAAAACAGGCCTCAGCCTAGTAGGCTCCCTACCAGAAAACCACTCGCTAACCCTTAGAGGGTAGGATATCAATCCCTCAGGGGACCTACCACTAGGTGCACTTGCTGACCTCTTTCCAGGTTGGATCGATTCACTGTCCATCACTACAATCTGTAAGCTGTTGATACTCTTATCACTTACTTTTCTAGGGAATGCCTTCTCCCATTCCCAACTTACTATCCTCTTATCTCCCCCCACTCAAACATTCCATTCTCCTCCCACTATCACCAAACTTACTACTTGGGGGCCCCCCCAGGTGTCCTGCGACCCCAGTAAACAGTCATTGATAGTAGAGCTTGGCGGCCTCCACGCATCAAGGGATGGGGGTCGGGGGCACTAGACCTGTGTGTCTGGTGCACTCTGGCTGCTATATGCCTGTTGGGTTCGGCCAACGGCAGAACATGTTCTGTTGTTCTGTCAGAGGACTCAGCGGCAAATGGGAGAAACCCTGGAGCCTGCAACAATGATACTACACATTGAATCTGTCCTTTCTATATACATTGTACTCGACAAATTAAAATTTTGCATTTCCTTATATTTGTGCGACACCACATCT
Source organism: Mastigoproctus giganteus (assembly GCF_048544385.1). Taxonomy (NCBI): domain Eukaryota; kingdom Metazoa; phylum Arthropoda; class Arachnida; order Uropygi; family Thelyphonidae; genus Mastigoproctus; species Mastigoproctus giganteus. The sequence goes on from NC_143584.1 coordinate 59,293,124, forward strand.
CTGATATCCCAATAATATTTGACTTTGATGTCTTGACCAGAACTTCAAATTCATTGAATTTATACCATACTCCTATCATTGGTGTACATGCAATTATACATGAATCACATCTTACTCTTAGTTACCCGAACAAAGCCCATGTATTTACTTGTACCACTATTACCCCCAGCAGTTCTTGAAATTCCCAGCATCTTGCTTTCCAGGTTGCTGCTCATTCCGATACAAGCAATAAAAGAATCACTTTCACCTCTGCTGTGGCTATTGTTAATCTACAGTATAGCAATTTTCTGACCCACCTAACACTGTCTGGATAGCGCCAGGAAACCACAGAAGAAGAAGAAATATCGTACGATCTGAGAAATGAAGCAAAACTAAAGGTTCCGCTTTTCAGAAAAGCCCTACGTCAGAAAAATATAAAATACAGAAGGGCCAAAACCTGGAACAAACTTCCTGCAGAAATCAAAAATGTCACTTCACTAAACCAATTCAGGAAACTACTAATTGAACACATCACCATGGATGTCTGATTCAAATTACCTTCCACTCAACTCCTGGATTTTAAAAACTCAGAGGAAATCATTACCAATATGGAAATAACATATAAATGTTAAAGGAAGCAGTTAGCAAATAGATTGTAAATTTCTGTGCATATATCTAATCATTTTTCTTTTCTCTCATCGTTTACATCCACTTCCCGATTAAAGGAAGGGTAGTGTTCCGTGGAACACTATATAAGTCAGATTTTATGTAAGTCAGAATTTCCCCCATGCTTGTGCTGCACTCACAACAGTGCTCACTGAATTGATTGAATCAAAAAAGAAATGTTCGACGAACATGTGAATAGAATTATTTATTGCATTTATTCAATTTTTAATCTCATACGCAGGAAAAATTACAAAAGCATGCAATTTAAAAAATTTTGAAATTATAAAATTATAAAAAAAGAGAGGAGACAGGCATAACGTCAGTAAGTTTTTACCTCTCGAGCATCACTGCCAGAATCAACATCTTCAGTTGATAAGTACACAGCTGCGGAAGTTGAGGGCTGTGAAGATTTAGAAGAGGTCAGCTGCTCAACCTTATGAAAGAACATATTAATGGATGACTGGATGGTGGCTTTTCTCCTTTTCATTGTAGATTTCTTTGTAGCAAACAAGCATATCATTCACCCCTCTGTTAACTTTTAAAAATCATTCGCTGTCAGGATCCATCTTCGCAAACCTCACCATTGCCATCTCTCTGGTGGTGAAGCGTCTCGGCTCCTCATTTGGTTCATCTTGAGCTTCGTCAGCATTTTCTTCTTTCACCATTGCTGCCTGCAAGTCAATAAGTTCTTGATTAGATAATTCCTTCTCTTCTTCCTCTTTTAACTCCTCCACATCTTTGGCAACAACCTCCAACTGAAGTAGCTCTGCAACCTTTACAATCTTATCTGTATCCTCTTCATATGATTCATCTTCTTCAAACTCTTCGAAGCCTTTTACATTCTGTGGGCATATTTTCTTCCATGCATCATTTAAACTTTTAGTAATTTCCACCCAGGTCTTATTAATGTTTAATATGGTGTGGTAAATATTGTAAGATTTCCAAAAGTCTCTTAAAGTAAAATTTTTCTAACTGTCTACTGCAGACAATGCCTGAGCAAATGTTGTGCGTAAGTAGTATGCTTTTAAATTCTAAATAACACCCTGATCCAGGCCCATGCAAAGCTGTTAATAGGCCCAAGCCAGATGGGAAATGTAGGCCCCATTTCAAACTGCTCATTAAGTATTTTTGTAATCAGTGCTAAATACATATGATTTATGTATGGATATATACATGTACATGTAGTGTACATGATGTACTTACAAGTAATAGAACAGAATAAAAGAACTAGAACAATTTATAAAAAAGGTAATGGCAAGCAATTTTATTAAAAATGTATATAAAACAATAGAATACAGTACGGTAATAAGAAGCAGTAAATACAATAATACATTCATGTTTATTCTGTATTCAGAATTTCAGATCAGAAATGGTCATCACTTCTTCACATTCAGAAATGCTTTCCATGCTTTTCTTTGGACAAATTCATCTATTCCACCAAAAAAATCAAGCAACTTTGCCTTGTCACTGTTGATGTTCAAAATTGCTAATCCATTCAAACATTCTTGCACCACTGTGGACCAAAAGTATGATTTAATTCATTTTAAGATACTGAAGCTCCTCTCATTAGAGGCCACTGTTGTTGCTGGCATTGAGAGAAAAATGTGCAATGTGATGAGGACATTTGGGAAAGCATTGCCCAATCTCAAGTTCAATATTTGACCATAAATTTTCTTTAGTAATACAGCATCGAATTTGAAATTCACATCAAAAATTCATTTAAGAAGAAGCACTTCACTCAATATTGCATGTGTATTGCAATATCAGAAAGGGTATTGCATCTGAAACTGTTTAGCTTTTGTAACAACTCGTTCTCATCTAACTGCTTAAAGTGCCACAAAAAATCAAAAAGTCCACAAATGTCCCTGACTGCAGAAAAGCGATGTAAAAGGCCATCGATAACAAAGTCAATTATGGTGAAGAACACATTCACCCTGAAGTAATTTTCGGCATCCTTTTGAGTTGGGTACCCCATGCAAGTAGCAAACTTATCTGGCACACCAATTAACACATGCCATGCTTCTTTAGGTATATCATTCCATTTCTCTCTCAGTTTCAGGATTGCCCATAGTTGATCAATGTTGTCCCTTTCTACATCTAATGTGCCATCACGAGATTCTATTACCAAGTTGACCTCATCGATCATTGATAACTTTAATATCTGAGAACTTTAATCCAAACGACTAACATCGGTACACACTCAAACGTAATTTTTTGATACCCCGAAGATCAGACTTACACTCTGCTGTCAAATTAGTAACTTCACTCAGCTCTGCCATTGCATTTCTAGCATTGGCATTAGTAGAGGCATTTGATGCAAGAAAGCAAGCTTATGCAGCATCAGCCAAAAAAAAAAAACTCACTTCCACTTCACCCCTCTGTTCGTTCGAAATACCTGTCCAGCTGAGCCTTAAATTTATTTAGGCTATCAACTTCCACGACAAGGGATGGAAGTCTGTTCCACCAACCAACCACCCGTTGGCTAAAGGCAAATTTCCACATGTCTATCCTACATCTGTCTTTCCTCAATTTGAATTTATGCCCTCTCAGGTGATTATTCTGAGCAAGAGGAAGAATCCCATCAGCACTGAGCATGCTCAAACCATTCAAGGCTTTATACACCTCTATCAAATCACCTCGCTGGTGCCTATTCTCCAGACACTGTAATTTTCAAAACTTAAGCCTTTCCTCGTAAGAGCACCCCTTTGTTCCATTCACTCATCTTGTTGCCCTTCTCTGTACTAATTCCAGCAGCTCTACATCCTTCTTGAAATGAGGCCTCCAGAGCTGTATACAGTACTCTAGGTGTGGCCTGACCATTGCCTTATAGAAGGGAATAATTACCTCCTTATCCCTGCTAGAAAAATTCCTATATATCATTGACAATACACCATGAGCTACTCTTGCAGCCCGTCTGCACTGCTCAGAGAACTTCATATCTGCCTGCACAACCACCCCCAGGTCCCTTTCATTCTCTACCACTGTCAGTGTAGTACCACAGAGTTGATACGTTGCTCTGGGGTTGCTGTTTTCCATATGTAGTACTTTACATTTGTCAATGTTAAACTTCATTTGCCACCTCTCCGCCCATCTGCTCAACCTTTCCAGATCCTGTTGCAGCAGCATAGTGTCAGTAGTGTCCTTGACAACCCTGCCAACCTTCTTATCATCTGCAAACTTGGACATTAAGCTTGATATACCATCATCAATATCATTTATAAATACAGAAAACAATAATGAACCCAACACTGAACCCTGAGGGACTCCACTAATAACATTAGTCCACAATGAGCAGTGTCCATTGAATACCACTCTCTGTCTTCTCCCCCTCAACCACCCCTTTATCCATAGCAACAATCTGCCTCCAATGCCACACTGCTCCAATTTGTGCAGCAGTCTTCTATGTGCAACAGTATCAAAAGCCTTTCTAAGATCCAAGTATATAATATCAAAGTTATTCCCTGCATCCAGTTCTTTTGTGACTGCATCATAGTATCCAATCAAATTGGTCAGGCAAGACTTCCCCTTAACAAAACCATGCTGTGTCCGAGCTAAAACTGAAGTCTTGTCTAGATGATCCTGCAGTGCTTCTTTAACCAGTGCCTCCATAAATTTCCTGGAACAGAAGTTAAACTCACAGGTCTATAATTACTTGTGTCAGCCTTTGATTCTCCTTTGTGAATTGGGGTCACATTTGCACATTTCCAGTCTGTGGGTACCTCCCCTGAGTCCAAGGAAGCTCTCATAATTATGGCTAAGGGTTTGCTTACTTCCTTTGCTGCCTCCTTTAATATAACTGGATAGATCCCATCCACCCCAGGTGCCTTTCTTGCGACGTCATCCAAATGCCATGCAATTGGTCTTACACAGTCAATTCTTGCTGACCATCTTGTTTTTGTCATTTTATGCAATGAGACAGGAAGGTGTTCTTTCAGTATCTCATACCGCTGGGGACTTGAACTGAAGACACTGAACATTTTCCTGATGATTTCGGAGAATGTTATCACTTCACTGCAGGCTTCAGCACAATCCGTACCAACGAGATTCAGAATATGATTTGCACAATTGGAGAAAATGCAGTTCTCATTCTTCTCCTTTAAGATAGTCTGCATACCACTGTACTTTCCTGCCATATTGGAGCCATTGTCATATGCTTGACCCATACAGTCTTCGAAGTTCAGATTGAGACTTACTAAGAAGTCTAAAATTTTCTCTGCAAATTTTTCTCCCGACTTTTTGGAAAATTCATGAAATGCAAGAAAGCGATCTTCAATTAAAAAACTGATATCTGCTCTCTTCACATATCTGATGATGAATGATAGCTGCTCTTTGTGAGAACAATCAGGTATTCTATCAACAGCAACTGCAAAATACTTTGCAGCTTTTATTTCTTCAATAATGCTCTTTTGCACAAATGATCCACAGATTTCAATGAACTCATTTTGTATTTTATTTGATAGGTAGGGTACCTGGAGCCGTGTTTCATTCTCATGTGCATTCCATACATGTGCAACATGTTCGGCTAATACTGAATCATAATTGCTCAAAAGCTCAACAATACCCCAAAAATTTCCATTATGGCTATCGTCAATTTGTTCAGAAGAACCAAGGAAAGCCAGCCAGCCCCGTCTTTGACAAAAATAGGATGATATCAAGAATACGATGAAGAATTTTTTTCCATTTATTACTTTCAGCCTACAGCTGTTCAACAATATAATTGTCAATTGAAGTTGAAGCACTGCTCATTGCTGCCTTAATTGATTCTTTCTATGCAATATAGTTTTCCTTGTGTAAGTTAGAATTTTCATGACTTGGAATGCAATCCTTTAATTTTCTCTACCCTTTCTCAATACTCCATTCTGGATGACTGGTTAATACATGACATTAGAAGAGACATCCCCCCCCCTTGGTAAACAAAAAACAAGGTACACAATACAGTGATTGCTTTACTTGACTCCAACACAGCCAGTCTCATTTATATTTCTCTCCATTTGTCAATGTTACTGTAAAAAGGCGAGTTGGAAACAAGTTATTGTTATTATTTCTTTTTTAGGAGCATTAGCAACTAAGGCCATATTGATCTGGGGATATGCGGTAGTCATTCCCTGTCCTTTCCGCATCCTCCATATTTGGTGGTCACGTGCTTGAACCCCGGTCTAATCAAGAAGCGTGTGCTACGCACTGCCACTCCTGCCCACCTGGCTACAGAGGCGCCACTTGGAAACAAGTAATTATCCTTATCCTTGGGGACATCAGTTGGTACTTCAAAGTCCTGAACTTTTAGAAATGATTCAGTGTCAATTCTATTCCTCTTATCAATAAGTCCAATGTCGATTTGTGATGTGGAGACTTTTACAGCTGCAGCCCATTTTTCATTATTATCAGCTTCAGCTTCAGTTGGAAATTGTGGTTCTACTGTTTGCTCTATCAGTTTATTATCAGTTTCTTTGGAAGTTTTACCTTCTGTACCTGTAGCTGGCCCTGGTCCAACAGCCTGGTTATCAAGATCAGTGTGGTCATTCTCTGATTCACATTGATGGTGAGGTCTAATTATGAAGTCAATAATTGATTTGGATTTTTTGACAGCTTCTTCTTGCAATTTGGCACACTTTCTGCACCACTTTCATAATTTTTCATTGTCCCACAAAACTGATCTGAAGTAAAAAAAAAAAAAAAAAAACTATATTAAGTAACACATCTTAATTTTGTTCAGCAAAAGTAGGCCCCCTCAAAATCGTAGGCCCATGCCAACTGGCCACCTGGCCTCCCCTCTGATATGGCCTGCCCTGATCCATAAGTTGGATGAGTGAAGTCATGTTTGTCGGTAAAAATATAACTCTGACGTTCGAATTGAAATCATCTAGATGCATAGGATGTCCAGGAGCATTATCTAACAGAAGCAAAATCTTGAAAGGAACGTCGTTGTCTTTACAATATTTTCAATATTGTAAAGACAAAACAGGTTTAAATGCTGCTTGGAATGAAGCAGCATTTAAACCTGTTTTGTGATCACTGTTGATCCTTTTACATGTTCTTTTACATGCAAGCTGTCCTTTAAAATAGTATTCACTGTTGAAGCAGCGAGACTTAATTCCCAGGCGCCTCCGTAGCCAGGTGGGCAGGAGCAGCAGTGCGTAGCACACGCTTCTTGATTAGACCGGGGTTCGAGCCCGTGATCACCACATACGGAGGATGCAGAAAGGTCAGTTGACCACCGCATATCACTGGAGCAATATGGCCTTAGTTGCTAATGCTCCTAAAAACCAAAACAACAACAACTTAATTCCCTTGCAATAGGGGACAAACTTTGTCCTGTTTCATACTTCTTAATCATTTTCATGTTCATTTCTAAATGAATTTTGTTTCATATCCTGGCACTGCCAGCACTTGCACTTTCCACTGTCCCTTTCCCTTCATCATTATAATAAGTAAATCAGAATGAAGAGAAGTTTCTGAAAATTTGTTTTTTATATGATTGAAGATTTCAGTGAAGGGGAACACATTTCACCATAATACTGTAACGTAAAAACCCACAGAATTCCAGTTACTGGGATTATGGCAAAACCAATAAGATCGAGTTTACTACCCATTTTTAATAGATTGCAATAACAGAAAAGCCCAATAAACTTGAAAGTGCAAATTGTTTTTATTGTTTTTTGGTCTTGACCTCCAGAAATGTGCTTTTTTTTAGAAAGATATCACAAAGGCATTCAAAATTGATTCTTATAACGGGAACATAAGATAGCAATGAAAGTGTAGTGCAATTTCAATTATAAATATGACTTTTTAGAGAGATAAACTGCTTAGTAATAGAATGAAATTTTCAACTTCCTAAGACTTGGAACAAATTACAAAAAAAAAAAAAAAACAATATGTTATTGGGTTCACATTACGATATTTTCACAATACCTTCTTTTATCCCTACAGATGCGAAATATTTTTCAATATTTTTTTCAATTTTCACCAGCCAGCAAAAACTTACATAAAGTAGAATTTGCATAAGTCAAGTATTATGCAGGGCATTCCTGTACCTGTAAAAATGTTCACAATGATATTATAAGTAATCATGGTTTTCGAAGTCTTCTGTAAACAAATGTACAAAACAACTCCAATTTATTTATGTATTTTCTGTTTAACATTACCAGTACAATTTCGGAACTGTATAGTTTTAATGTTATTTACATTGTTTTTTAAGGGAATACCCCCTAAAATGCCATTGGCTTATGTGTTCTCCCTCCCTTTTTGCTGTTATCTCCCAAAAAAAGTGTAACATAAAATAAGGATAAATAAATTATTATTATTAAATATTCTTGCACCCTTTCTATTTAAGTATATCCCATTCATGTAGAAGCAGTCTCTCCTGTTGACAAACTCACACCATGCTGAGAAAAGTTCTGTCCCATGAGCCTTTGTGCAATCTCTCCAGGGCCAAACTGATTAACAAGGCTCTCATCATATATGCCCTCCTAATGTGTCCGGGCAGAATTCCAGACACTTACGAATTTAACCCTAACTCATAACATTTTTTCAACATTGCCCTGTACTTGTTAAGTAAGTCCACGGATCTTGTTCTCTTAACTTCACTAGTGTCAACATGTAAAACAATATCATTTTTTTCTGCCCTTTATGTCTTTGCCCCTTAAAGTCTGTGCCCTTTTGTACCTTTTAGGTCTAAGCCTTGAACTGTTCTTCTTCGTTAGTACAAAAAGTCTAGTAGCTTCTATGATTACTTCTCTGAATGCTCCCCCATTTAGAATTTGTGGTGGTACCACTGTACAGAATTTATTAACTAAGATCCCTGTAGTCTTCATTACCAAAGCAAAACTCACATTGTTTTATTCTTACTTGTTCTTACTCCTGATTGTAGTTACTTCTTTAGTAAATCCTACATCAATACACTGTGTGATAACTGGCACCTAGTGGTTCTTTTATTTGCAGATTCTTAATGTATGAAAATTCACTGCTCATAAACAGATCAAAAGTACTGCCTTTTCTTGTTTGCCCTTTGATATTCTGCTGTAGAATACAGTCATCCAGTTAATCCACAAAATCTTGTTAGTGTGCAAGTGACTAACCCACAAGTTCCAGTCAATATCTGGAAAGTTAAAATCCCCATTATAAGACAGACTGATTTACTGGCTCCCTCTATTTCTTTGTACAGATGTTCACTGTACTCATCACATTCATTTGGCCTACAACACACTCTTACTCTCATTTTGTCTTCTCAGTGCTTATGTCACACTAAACTGACTCAACATTACACTGGCCACCTATGTCAACCAGACATACTGCCTTAGATTTTATGTGCTTCTTAACTAAGAGCATAACCCCTCATCCTTCCTGTATACATCCTACTCTCTATATTCAAATTCTACATCCCTTATATCTAAGTGACACCATGTCTCCGATATCCCATGTCTAGATGACTCAACCAGCACTTCAAATTCATCTATGCATTGGTGTGCATGCAAGTATCATGCACCCTGTTGTTGCTCTTAGTTACCCTAACACAGCCGAAGCATTTTCTTGTTCCATGATGACCCACAGCAAGCCTTGAAATCCCTGGTACCTTGCTTTCTGGGCTGCTGCTGCTGCATGTTCCCATAGAAGCAGTGCACAAATCACTTTCACTTTTGTCTGCAAAAGTGAAAGTGATTTGTGCTACTACTAGTATGACTACTACTTCTACAAAAGTGACTGAGTTGTATTTAAAAACGTGAGCTTTAGAAGCCTCTACTTATGGAAGTTCCTTTCTTTTCTCATTTATGAATTATATATTTTCCTTAATGTGTGAAATTGAGTTCTTTTCTAAAACATTATTGTATTTTCTTCTTTCTTCTCCAACGCATCCAAGCACAGTTGAAATTTGCATTTCAACTTTTTCCAACTCTCCAATTGCACTTCTCAAAGAAACTACCCACATTTCAAGTTCATTTATAGCTGACATGGGTCTGAAAAAAATAATAATGTTTTCTAGCCAGAGAACCAGAAAGCATTGTCTTAGCACTACCAATAACCACTGACTGCATATTATCCAAGCAATCAACAAATACTTTTATAAAATCAAAATTTTTAGCATAAAACGATGCTGCTCATAACCCTGTTCCCCGTCTTGAGAGAACAGATCGGGTAGGAGAGGAACAGTAGGTAAGTTGCCATTCTCGATGGTCCTTTTGACAAAATCTTTTTAATAATAGAAATAAGTTTGTTATTTCACAAAATTCTCCTGAATTGCCTCTACCAACCTATGTAAGCCATGGGCTAAACAAGTAACATGGAACAGATTGGACAGAAAACTTCTCAAAGAAACTCCCCACATTTCAAATTCATTTATATAATTAGGTAACCAGCTGACATGGGTCTGGATAAAAAAAAATATATATGTTTTCTAGCCAAAGAATCAGAAAAAAATGCAGACCCTTTTTGTAGTGGGTCAATTTTGGCCATAATAACTGTAAAGAATAGTTATAAAATATGCTATCACAGAGTAATTCACTTTTTTGAGGGCCTTACAATCAAGTAAATACAGACGCGGTGGTTCTGCATCTAATTTTCCACATATAAAATGTGCAATATAGCAGCCATCATCTGTCGATGGCTGCTATATTGCACAATTTGCATCAGCCAATTTCGTCTGTCGTTTCGTCAATAAACATCCAAATGTAGTTTTCTCTAATATCTTGACAAATTTTGAAAATAATTTCATCATAAATAGCATTAAGGTTTCTTTCTTGAGGTAGATTCATATGGAATATTTTGATTTATACAATATTTTTTCAAAAATTGCTTGAAGACTTGATTGTTTTACTTATTGAAAGGGATATTGCTGCTTACTGTGGCAAGACACAAATCCTTTGAAAATTACTTCTCTTCTTTTAAAGTACATGGCTTGGTTAAAAGTGACCTCTGGAAATTTTTCCCTGCTTTTCCTTTGCTTGGCCATGTGCGATGTTGTTTTCACGCACTGGTTGGTCTGGAATTTTTTGTTCCATGGAATGTTCTTTTTGCAAACAACATTCCATGAAACGGAACATTCCAAAAGAACACAATATGCCATCCACAGTAAAATCTTTTCCACGATTCCATGTGAAGTTTGTAACAGATTTAATTTGTGGCAGGTTTAACAAAAACATTTCATCTGATGTAGTCAACAGCAGGAGAACATATAACAAAACAGCATTAAAACTGTGGGGTCTTTACATGTTTATTTAATTTTATTTATTATTTTTTTTCTTTCCTTTCATTTTCTAGCACTATTTTCTCACGGGATGCTTTTCCCATGGAATTACTGGTTGTTTCCTATCTTCGCCACCCGATGGGCAACACCCCATCTGTCATTTGACACAATCACCACTGTCCTCCCACAACTCTAGAGCGAAGGTTCCCCAATGGAAACCTCTCTGTCTACCTGATTTCCACTTTCTGATAGTGTAGTAAGGGTTTTCACATCTTTACATTATGATCTGAAATTGCTCTGTCTTTTCATCTCATTTTCACTATTTCCATGTACCACTTACTAATTCCATTGCTTGAAGGTTCTGAGATGGCATTTGGCCCAACAGTTATAATTCTAGTATTTACTACATATGGCACGGTTTACTCTCAGAGTGCTTATTTCTTTTCCCCTTTAATGTCGGCCCTATTATCTACTCTCTACCGGCGGTGCTCCCTCAACAACCAGAAATAAACATATTTCTTCTGTTTTCCAAAATTACAAGGACTCTACTGATTGCCTCCCCTTAACAACCTACTCTTTCTTCTACCATATTCTTCCCTTCCAAAACAATAAAAAAATAACCATAAACCATAAGAAGAAAAATGCATGGGATACATACAAATTAATGGGTGACATGGAAGCCTATGATAGATATAAGTTGGTCTGTAACCAAGTCACAAAGGAGATTAGGCAGGCAAAGGCAGACTATGAAAAATCCTTGGCAAAGGATGCAAAGAAAAACAGAAAAGAGTTCTTTACATACTTGAACTCGAAAAGGAAAGGGATGAATCAGATTGGTCCACTGGATATTGATGGTTCAACAGTTGAGGATCCTGCTCAGGTGGCTAACAATCTAAACGAGTATTTTGCATCTACATTCACGCATGAGGAGTTATTCAGGAAGGAGAATGATGTAGGTAAAGTAAACATTGGCAGTGAGCTGGATGATTTTGTAATAACTGAGAGGAAAGTGGAGGAGAGATTGTTGAGGATAAACATAAAAAAGGCACCTGGGGTGGATGGGGATCTATCCAGTTATATTAAAGGAGGCAGCAAAGGAAGTATGCAAACCCCTAGCCATAATTATGAGAGCTTCTTTGGACTCAGGGGAGGTACCCATAGACTGGAGATGTGCAAATGTAACCCCAATTCACAAAGGAGGATCAAAGGCTGACACAAGTAATTTGGCAGTGAGCTGGGGTTTGGGGCAGTGAGCTCCATTAATTTACCTGGAACTTCTGTTCCAGGTAAATTAATGGAGGCACTGGTTAAAGAAGCACTGCAGGATCATCTAGACAAGAATTCAGTTATAGCTCAGACGCAGCATGGTTTTGTTAAGGGCAGGTCTTGCCTGACCAATTTGATTGGATACTATGATGTAGTCACAAAAGAACTGCATGCAGGGAATAACTTTGATATTATATATTTGGATCTTAGAAAGGCTTTCGATACTGTTGCACATGGAAGACTGCTGCACAAATTGGAGCAGTGTGGCATTGGAGGCAAATTGCTGCTATGGATAAGGGGATGGTTGAGTGGCAGAAGACAGAGAGTGGTAATCAATGGACACTGCTCAACGTGGACTAATGTTATTAGTGGAGTTCCTCAAGGTTCAGTGTTGGGTCCGTTGTTGTTTTCGGTGTTTATGAATGATATTGATGATGGGATATCAAGTTTAATGTCCAAGTTTGCAGATGATACAAAGGTTGGCAGGGTCGTTAAGGACAATACTGACGCTATGCTGCTGCAACAGGATCTGGAAAGGTTGAACAGATGGGCTGAGAGGTGGCAAATGAGGTTTAACATCGACAAATGTAAAGTGCTGCATATGGGAAACAGTAACCCCAGAGCAACGTATCAACTCTGTGGTACTACACTGACAGTGGTGGAGAATGAAAAGGACCTGGGGGTAATTGTGCAGGCAGATATGAAGTTCTCTGAGCAGTGCAGACGAGCTGCAAGAGTAGCTCATGGTGTCTTGTCAATGATATACAGGAATTTTTCTAGCAGGGATAAGGAGGTGATTATTCCCTTGTATAAGGCAATGGTAAGGCCACACCTTGAGTACTGTATACAGGTCTGGAGGCCTCATTTCAAGAAGGATGTAGAGCTGCTGGAACGTGTACAGAGAAGGGCAACAAGATTAGTAAATGGAACAAAGGGTTGCTCTTACGAAGAAAGGCTTAAGTTTTGCAAATTACAGAGTTTGGAGACTAGGCACCGGCGAGGTGATCTGATAGAGGTGTATAAGGCTTTGAATGGTTTGAGCATGCTCAATGCCAATGGGATTCTTCATCTTTCTCAGAATAATCACCTCAGAGGGCATAAATTCAAATTGAGGAAGGACGGATGTCGGATAGATGTGCGGAAATTTGCCTTTGGCCAGCGGGTGGTTGGTTGGTGGAACCGACTTCCATCACTTGTTGTTGAAGTTGATAGCCTAAACAAATTTAAAGCTCAACTGGACAGGTATTTCGAACGAACGGAGGGGTGAAACGGGAGTGGGTTTTTTTTTTTTTTTTTTTGGCTGATGCTGAATAAGCTTGCTTTCTTGCATCATATGCCTCTGCTAATGCTAATGCTAATGCTAAAACTATACATCTACAAACATAACATCAACTTTAAGTATGGTTTGGATCTTATAAAACGTTTTCCATGCCAACTGAAAAATTTTCCCGTGCTCAGTGAAATATTCCCACAATCAAATATAATTGCAATACAATGACCTGTTACACAGTTCCAAGATCAAGTTAAGGAATATGAAGTATTGCTTTTAATATGTGTTATATGCATTTATATGCACTAATGACTATAATGGCCAAAATGTGCAATTGCATATAATCCGAAGTCTAATGATTATTATAAACAAGAGTGAGGAAAAGAAAATTTTAAAGTCCATTTTCCTCACACTGTTGGGGAAAAAGGATTTCAAGGTATTAATAACATTAGCATTAGCATTTAGCATTAGTAGAGGCATATGATGCAAGAAAGAAAGTTTATGCAGCTCATCCAAAAAAAAAAAAAAAACACTTCCATTTCACCCCTCTGTTTGTTTGAAATACCTGTCCAGCTGAGCCTTAAATTTATTTAGGCTATCAACTTCCACAACAAGGGATGGCTAAAGCCAAATTTCCACCCATCTATCCTACATCTGTCTTTCCTCAATCAGAATTTATGCCCTCTCACGTGATTATTCTGAGCAAGAGGAAGAATCGCATGAGCATTGAGCATGCCCAAACCATCCAAGGCTTTATACACCTCTGTCAGATCACCTCGCCAGTGCCTAGTTTCCAGACACTGTAATTTGCAAAACTTAAGCCTTTCTTCGTAAGAGCAACTCTTTGTTCCATTCACTAATCTTGTTGCCCTTCTCAGTACTTGTTCCAGCAGCTCTACATCCTTATTGAAATGAGGCCTCCATACCTGTATACAGTACTCAAGGTGTGGCCTGACCATTGCCTTATACAAGGGAATAATCACCTCCTTATCCCTGCTAGAAAAATTCCTGTATATACCATTGACAAGATCCCCATGAGCTACATTTTCAGCCCATCTGCACTGCTCAGAGAACTTCATATCTGCCTGCACAATAACCCCCAGTTCCTTTTCATTCTATACCACTGTCAGTGTAGTAAGTACCACAGAGTTGATACGTTGCTCTGGGGTTGCTGTTTCCCATATGTAGCACTTTACATTTGTCAATGTTAAACTTCATTTGCCACATCTCAGCCCATCTGCTCAACCTTTCCAGATCCTGTTCCAACAGCATAGCATCAGTAGTGTCCTAAACAACTCTGCCAAAGTTAGTATCATCTGCAAACTTGGACATCAAGCTTGATATACCATCATCAATATATCATTTATAAATACAAAAAACAATAATGGACCCAACACTGAACCCTGAGAAACTCCACTAATAACATTAGTCCACAATGAGCAGTGTCCACTGATTACCACTCTCTGTCTTCTCCGACTCAACCATCCCTTTATCCATAGCAGCAATTTGCCTCCAATGCCACACTGCTCCAATTTGTGCAGCAGTCTTCCATGTGCAACAGTATCAAAAGTCTTTCTCAGATCCAATTATATAATATCAAAGTTATTCCCTGCATCCAGTTCTTTTGTGACTACATCATAGTATCCAATCAAATTGGTCAGGCAAGACTTTCCCTTAACAAAACTATGCTGTGTCCGAGCTATAACTGAAGTCTTGTCTAGATGATCCTGCAGTGCTTCTTTAACCAGGGCCTCCATTAATTTTCCTGGAACAAAAGTTAAACTCACAGATCTATAATTACTTGTGTCAGCCCTTGATCCTGCTTTGTGAAATGGGATCACATTTGCACATCTCGAGTCCATGGGTACCACCCCTGAGTCCAAGGAAGCTCTCATAATTATGGCTAAGGGTTTGCTTACTTCCTTTCCTGCCTCCTTTAATAACTGGATAGATCCCATCCACCCCAGGTGCCTTTCTTGTGTTTATCTTCAACAATTTCTCCTCCATTTTACTCTCAGTTATTACAAGATTCTCTAGCTTACTGCCAGAGTTGAATACACCTCCGGCATTTCCCCTCGCTGAATAACTCCTCATGTGTTATATATAACACATAACTCCTGAATAACTCCTAACTGAGCAGGATCATCAACAGTTCAACCATCGATATCAAGTGGACCAATCTGATTCATCCCATTCCTTCTAGAGTTTACATAAGTAAAGAACTCTTTGCTGTTTTTCTTAGCATCCTTTGACAAAGATTTCTCGTAATCTACCTTCGACTGCCTAACCTCCTTTGTAACTAGTAGTTGTTGGTGACTCTATTGTCAGGGAAACAGGAAACATGCTTTGTAAAAAGGATACGTGGAACAGGACCAGGGTATTATCTGCCAGGAGCAAAGGTTGATGACGTAGAGCGGATATCATCTTTTAAGGGCACAAAAGGTGATATAGTTGTACACGTTGGCACTAAGATATTAAGAGTAGGAGACCGGCGGAATTACTTAAAAGTACAGGTCAATGTTGAAAAAAAGCCATAAATTAGGATTGAATTTGAAAGTGTCTGCAATTCTGCCGAGACACGATAGGAGGGAGTATACAGGGAGAGCCCTGTCAATCAATTTGGCTCTGGAAAGATTGTGCAAGGCTCAAGGGGTAGAATTTTTTTCAGCGTGGTCTGTACTTGTTAATAGGAGAGACTGTTTCTACAGGGATAGGATACACTTAAATAGAAAGGGTGCAAGAATGTTTGCTGATGCTATCGAGGCAGTGTTAGGTGGGTCGTAAAACTGCTAGCTTGGGGGGAGACAAAGACGAATAGATTAACAGTAGCCACTGGCAGAGGTGAAAGAGATTCTTGCACTGCTTCTATTGGAATGAGCAGCAGCCTGGAAAATAAGATGCAGGATATTTCAGAGACTGCTGGGAATCATTGGGATACAAGTAAACACATGGGTTGTGTTAGGATAGCTAAGAAAAAGATCAGGTGCATGTTTACTTGCGTGTACACCAATGCTAAGAGTTTAGTAAATAAATTTGATGAATTTGAGGTATTTCTCAAAACATCAAAGGCAGATATTGTTGGGATTTCAGAGACATGGTGTCACCAGATATAAGGAATGCAGAACTGGAATTTGGGGAGAACAATGTCTACAGAAAGGATAGACAGGATAGGAAGGGAGGAGGGGTTATGCTATTAGTTAAGAAATACATAAAATCCAAGGAAGTGAAGCCAGTCGACATCGCTGGACAGTGCAGTGTCGAGTCAGTTTGGAGAAACATAAGCATTGGGAGATCAAAATTGAGAGTAGGAGTGTGCTATAGGCCTAATGACTCTGATGAGTATAATAAGAAACTGTACAGGGAAATAGAGTGGGCCAGTAAATCAGAGAGTCTTATAATGGGGGATTTTAATTTACCAGATTTTGACTGGAATTTGGGGGCTGGTCACTCCCACACTAGCAAGGCTTTTGTGAGTGATAGCATGCTGAAGTGGGATTTACTCAAAGAGGTAACTACCATTAGAGGAAAGGGAAGGGTTATTGCTTTCGTAAAGGCGACTACGATGGACTGAAACAGTATTTAAATTCTATACAGTGGGACCACCTGATCATGTTACCAACAACAAATTCAAAACGGAAAGCATTCAAAGAACTTATCTTGGAAGCTACTAGGCTTTACATACAAACAAAGAAATATTGTTCAAGGTTTAGGCCTAAATGGATGTCAGATGAACTAATGAGACATATGGCAGAGAAGAAAAATGCATGGGATACATACAAATTAACATGTGACACAGAAGCCTATGATAGATACAAGTTGATCTGTAACCAAGTTACAAAGGAGGTTAGGCAGGCGAAGGCAGATTACGAGAAGTCTTTGGCAAGGGATGCAAAGAAAAACAGCAGGGAATTCTTTATTACGTAAAATCAGATTGGTCCACTTGATATCGATGGGTCAACTGTTGATGATCCTGCTCAGGTAGCTAACAAACTAAATGAATATTTTGCATCGACATTCACACGTGAGGAGTTATTCAGCGAGGGGAATGCCAGAGATGTATTCAACTCTGGCAGTAAGCTAGAGAATCTTTTAATAACTGAGAGTCAAGTGGAGGAGAAATTGTTGAAGATAAACACAAGAAAGCACCTGGGGTGGATGGGATCTATCCAGTTATATTAAAGGAGGCAGCAAAGGAAGTAAGCGAACCCATAGCCATGATTATGAGAGCTTCCTTGGCCTCAGGGGAGGTACCCATGGAATGGAGATGTGCAAATGTGACCCCATTTGACAAAGCAGAATCAAGGGCTGACACAAGTAATTATAGACCTGTGAGTTTAATTTCTGTTCCCGGAAAATTAATGGAGGCACTTGTTAAAGAAGCACTTTTTTTTTTTTTTTGGTAGTTGTTGGTGCATAGGCTTCTGTGGCCATAATGCACCCCCCAATGTTTTTGTAGTACTTTGATCCAAGCCCGAGGCAGGAATCGAACCCGCAACCTTTTGGGTTGCCAGGCAGGCAATTTACCGGCTAGTCCGGTCAGCTAAAGAAGCACTGCAGGATCATCTAGACAAGACTTCAATTATAGCTCGGACACAGCATAATTTTGCTAAGGGGAAGTCTTGCCTGACTAATTTGATTGGATACTATGATGCACTCACAAAAGAACTGGATGCTGGGAAAAACTTTGATATTATATACTTGGATCTTAGAAAGGCTTTTGATACTGTTGCACATGGAAGACTGCTGCACAAATCAGAGCAGTGTGGCATTGGAGGCAAATTGCTGCTATGGATAAAGGGGTGGTTGAGTGGGAGACGACAGAGAGTGGTAATCAATGGACACTGCTCATCATGGACTAATGTTATTAGTGGAGTCCCTCAGGGTTCAGTATTGGGTCCATTATTGTTTTCTGTATTTACAAATGATATTGATGATGGTATATCAAGCTTAATGTCCAAGTTTGCAGACGATACGAAGGTTGGCAGGGTTGTCCAGGACACTACTGACACTATGCTGCTGCAAAAGGATCTGGAAAGGTTGAGCAGATGGGCTGATAGGTGGCAAATGAAGTTTACCATTGACAAATGTAAAATACTACATATGGGAAACAGTGGTTGTGCAGGCAGATATGAAGTTCTCTGAGCAGTGCAGACAGGCTGCAAGAGTAGCTCATGCTGTCAATGATATATAGGAATTTTTCTAGCAGGGATAAGGAGGTGACTATTCCCTTGTATAAGGCAATGGTGATTCCACACCTAGAGTACTGTATACAGGTCTCTAGTCCTCATATCAAGAAGGGTGTACAGCTGGTACAACGATTATAGAGAAGGGCAACAAGATTAGTGAATGGATCAAAGGGGTGCTCTTTCGAAGAAAGGCTTAAGTTTTGCAAATTACAGTGTCGGGAGAATAGGCACCAGCGAGGTGATCTGATAGAGGTGTATAAAGCCTTGAATGGTTTGAGCATGCTCAATGCTGAATGGTATACTTCCACTTGCTCAGAATAATCACCTGAGAGGGCATAAATTCAAATTGAAGAAAGACAGATGTAGGATAGAAGTGCAGAAATTTGCCTTCAGCCAGCGGGTGGTTGGTTGGTGGAACAGACTTCCATCCCTTGTCATGGAAGTTGATAGCCTAAATAAGTTTAAGGCTCAACTGGACAGGTATTTCGAACGAACAGAGGGGTGAAGTGGAAGTGGTTATTTATTTATTTTATTTTATTTTTTTTTTTTGGCTGATGCTACATAAGCTTGCTTTCTTGCGTCAAATGCCTCTACTAATGCTAATTTGGGAACAGATCAGCTTATATGAATCATAGGCTTCTGTGTCACATGTTAAGTTTTATGTATCCCATGCATTTTTCTTCTCTGCCATATGTCTCATTAGTTCATCTGACATCTATTTAGGCCGGAACCTTGAACAATATTTCTTAGTTGGTATGTAAAGCGCAGTAGCTTGAAAGATAAGTTCTTTGAATGCTTCCCATTTTGAATTTGATGTTGGAAACATCATCAGTTGGTCCCACTGTATAGAATTTAAATACTGTCTGAGACTATCATAATCACCTCTATGAAAACAAAGACTCTTCCCTTTACCCCTTATGGTAGTTACCTCCTTGAGTAAATCCCACTTCAACACACTGTGATCACTGCCACCTAGTGGTTCATTTATCTGCAGATTCTTAATGCATGAAGAATCACTACTGATAATCAGATCAAGAGTATTACTCCCTCTAGTTGCCTCCCGAACATGCTGATGTAGAAAACAATCATCCAATAAATCCATAAAAGCCTTACTAGTGTGTGAGTGACCAACCCATAAATTCCAGTCAATATCTGGGAAATTAAAATCCCCCATTATAAGACTCTCTGATTTACTGGCCCACTCTATTTCACTGTACAGTTTCTTATTATACTCATCAGAGTCATTAGGCCTATAGCACACTCCTACTCTCAATTTTGATCTCCCAATGCTTATGTCACACCAAACTGATTCGACACTGCACTGTCCAGCGATGTCAACTGGCTTCACTTCCTTGGATTTTATGTGTTTCTTAACTAATAGCATAATATCTCCTCCCTTCCTATTCTGTCTATCCTTTCTGTGCACATTGTACTCCCCAAATTCCAGTTTTGCATTCCTTATTAGCATTAGCATTAGTAGAGGCATCTGATGCAAGAAAGCAAGCTTATGCAGCATCAGCCAAAAAAAAAAAAAAAAAACACTTCCACTTCACCCCTCTGTTCGTTCAAAATACCTGTCCAGCTGAGCCTTAAACTTATTTAGGCTATCAACTTCCACGACAAGGGATGGAAGTCTGTTCCACCAACCAACCACCCGCTGGCTAAAGGCAAATTTCCGCACGTCTATCCTACATCTGTCTATCCTCAATTTGAATTTATGCCCTCTCAGGTGATTATTCTGAGCGAGGGGAAGAATCCCATCAGAATTGAGCATGCTCAAACCATTGAAGTCTTTATACACCTCTATCAGATCACCTCGCTGGTGCCTAGTCTCCAGACACTGTAATTTGCAAAACTTAAGCCTTTCTTCGTAAGAGCACCCCTTTGTTCCATTCACTAATCTTGTTGCCCTTCTCTGTACTCGTTCCAGCAGCTCTACATCTTTCTTGAAATGAGCCCTCCAGACCTGTATACAGTACTATAGGTGTAGCCTGACCATTGCCTTATACAAGGGAATAATCACCTACTTATCCCTGCTAGAAAAATTCCTATATATCATTGACAATACACCATGAGCTACTCTTGCAGCCAATCTGCACTGCTCAGAGAACTTCATATCTGCCTGCACAACCACCCCCAGGTCCCTTTCATTCTCTACCACTGTCAGTGTAGTACCACAGAGTTGATACGTTGCTCTGGGGTTGCTGTTTCCCATGTGTAGTACTTTACATTTGTCAATGTTAAACTTTATTTGCCACCTCTCAGCCCATCTGCTCAACCTTTCCAGATCCTGTTGCAGCAGCATAGTGTCAATAGTGTCCTTGACAACCCTGCCTACCTTTGTATCGTCTGCAAACTTCGACATTAAGCTTGACATACCATCATCAATATCATTTATGAATACAGAAAACAACAATGGACCCAACACCAAGCCCTGAGGGACTCCACTAATAACATTAGTCCATGACGAGCAGTGTCCATTGATTACCACTCTCTGTCTTCTCCCCCTCAGCCACCCCTTTATCCACAGCAGCAATTTGCCTCCATTGTCACACTGCTCCAATTTGTGCAGCAGTCTTCCATGTGCAACAGTATCAAAAGCCTTTCTAAGATCCAAGTATATAATATCAAAGTTATTCCCTGCATTCAGTTCCTTTGTGACTGCATCATAGTATCCAATCAAATTGGTCAGGCAAGACTTCCCCTTAACAAAACCATGCTGTGTCCGAGCTATAACTGAAGTCTTGTCTAAATGATCCTGCAAAGCTTCTTTAACTAGTGCCTCCATTAATTTTCCTGGAACAGAAGTTAAACTCACAGGTCTATAATTACTTGTGTCAGCTTTTGATCCTCCGTGGTGATTTGGGGTCACATTTGCACATCTCCAGTCTGTGGGTTCCTCCCCTGAGTCCAAGGAAACTCTCATAATTATGCCTAAGGGTTTGCTTACTTCCTTTCCTGCCTCCTTTAATATAACTGGATAGATCTCATCCACCCCGGGTGCCTTTCTTGTGTTTATCTTCCATAATTTCTCCTCCACTTTACTCTCAGTTATTACAAGATTCTCTAGCTTACTGCTAGAGTTGAATACACCTCTGGCTTTCCCCTCGCTAAATAACTTCTCATGTGCGAATGTCGATGCAAAATATTCATTTAGTTTGTTAGCTACCTGAGCAGGATCATCAACAGTTGACCCATCGATATCAAGTGGACCAATCTGATTCATCCCCTTCCTTCTAGAGTTTACATAAGTAAAGAACTCTTTGCTGTTTTTCTTTGCATCCCTTGCGAAAGATTTCTCGTAATCTGCCTTCGCCTGCCTAACCTCCTTTGTAACTTGGGTACAGATCAGCATATATCTATCATAGGCTTCTGTGTCACATGTCAATTTATATGTATCCCATGCATTTTTCTTCTCTGCCATATGCCTCATCAGTTCATCTGACATCCATTTAGGCCTAAACCTTGAACAATATTTCTTAGCTGGTATGTAAAGCCTAGTAGCTTCCAAGATAAGTTCTTTGAATGCTTCCCATTTTGCATTTGCTGTTGATAACGTCATCAGTTGGTCCCACTGTATAGAATTTAAATTCTGTCTCAGTCCGTCGTAGTCGCCTTTACAAAAGCAATAACCCTTCCCTTTACCCCTAATGGTAGTTACCTCTTTGAGTAAATCCCACTTCAGCACACTGTGATCACTGCCACCTAGTGGTTCATTTATCTGCAGATTCTTAATGCATGAAGAATCACTGCTGATAATCAAATCAAGAGTATTCCTCCCTGTAGTTACCTCCCGAACATGCTAATGTAGAAAACAATCATCCAATAAATCCACAAAAGCCTTGCTAGTGTGTGAGTGACCAGCCCCCAAATTCCAGTCAATATCTGGGAAATTAAAATCTCCCATTATAAGACTCTCTGATTTACTGGCCCACTCTATTTTCCTGTACAGTTTCTTATTATACTCATCAGAGTCATTAGGCCTATAGCACACTCCTACTCTCAATTTTGATCTCCCAATGCTTATGTCACACCAAACTGACTCGACACTGCACTGTCCAGCGATGTCCACTGGCTTCACTTCCTTGGATTTTATGTATTTCTTAGCTAATAGCATAACTTCTCCTCCCTTCCTATCCAGTTTTTCCTTTCTGTAGACGTTGCACTCCCCAAATTCCAGTTCTGCATTCCTTATATCTGTGTGACACCACGTCTCTGATATCCCAACAATATCTGCCTTTGATGTTTTGAGCAATACCTCAAATTCATCAAATTTATTTAATAAACTCCTAGCATTGGTGTACATGCAAATATACATGCACCTATTTCTATTCTTAGCTACCCTAACACAACCCATGTGTTTACTTGTACCGCAATGACTCCCGGCAGTCTCTGAAATATCCTGCATCTTCTTTTTCAGGCCTCTGCTCATTCCAATAGAAGCAGTGCAAGAATCTCTTTCACCTCTGCCAGTGGCTACTGTTAATCTATTCGTCTTTGTCTCCCCCCAAGCTAGCAGTTTTACGACCCACCTAACACTGCCTCGATAGCATCAGCAAATATTCTTGCACCCTTTCTATTTAAGTGTATCCCATCCCTGTAGAAGCAATCTCTCCTGTTAACAAGTACAGTCCAGGCTGAAAAAAATTCTACCCCTTGAGCCTTGCACAATCTTTCCAGGGCCGAATTGATCAACAAGGCTCTTATCATATACTCCCTCCTATCGTGTCTGGGCAGAATTGCAGACACTTTCAAATTCAACCCTATTTCACGGCTTTTTTTCAACAGTGACCTGTACTTGATAAGCAATTCTGCCGGTCTCCTACTCTTGATATCATTAGTGCCAACATGTACAACTAAATCACCTTTTGTGCCCTTAAAAGATGATATCTGCTCTACAACGTCATCAACCTTTGCCCCTGGCAGACATACCCTGGTCCTGTTCCACCTATCATTTTTACAAAGCATGTTCCCCGTTTCCCTGACAATAGAGTCACCAACAACTACTGGTTCTTTTGGGACCAGAGCATTCTGCCTTGGGGGTTGCCGCTGTGTTGCGCGATGACCAAGTGCAAGCTCTGGCGTTGGTGTGGGCAGCTGAGAGCTTGACGGGCCTCTCAATTTAGTTCCTTCGAGGGCATCCACCCTGTCCTTCAAGCTCTCATATAGGCCCATAAGAACGCTGAGTTGTTGCCTGATTTCGATATTATATCTGTGTGACACCACGTCTCTGATATCCCAACAATATCTGCCTTTGATGTTTTGAGCAATACCTCAAATTCATCAAATTTATTTACCAAACTCCTATGATTGGTGTAAACACAAGTATACATGCACCTGTTCCTATTCTTAGCTACCCTAACACAACCCATGTGTTTACTTGTACCGCAATGACTCCCAGGAGTCTCTGAAATATCCTGCATTCTGTTTTCCAGGCTGCTGCTCATTCCAATAGAAGCAGTGCAAGAATCACTTTCACCTATGCCAGTGGCTACTGTTAATCTATTAGTGCTTGTATCCCCCCAAGCTAGCAGCTTTCCGTCTCACCTAACACTGCATCAATAACATCAGCAAATATTCTTGCACCTTTTCTATTTAAGTGTATCCCATCCCTGTAGAAGCAGTCTCTCCTGTTAACAAGTGTAGAGCAGGCTGAAAAAAATTCTACCCCTTGAGACTTGCACAATCTTTCAATTAATCGACAAGGCTCTCATCATATACTCCCTTCTATTGTGTCTGGGCAGAATTGCAGACACTTTCAAATTCAACCCTAATTCACAGCTTTTTTTCAACAGTGACCTGTACTTGTTAAGTAATTCTGCCGGTCTCCTACTCTTATATAACTGCTGAGTTTATTTTTAACGAGTTCATAGAGTTTGTCTCTCTAAGTTCACAGAGTCTGTGAATTAAGTGTTCAAAAGGAGATTTATTGTATGAAAATATTTGTCCCATTTACATAAAATAAATTTATCAGAGCTGCTAAGTCAAGTACACTACAGAT